>NC_133330.1:142483500-142850982 GCF_042186555.1 Aquarana catesbeiana | reverse complement strand
CCCTAGCGTCGGTTGTAATGACAAAATGTCGAAGCTAGAAAATACAAATAATAATGGTTAAACAAAATCACAACGAATATATACAGGCGCTGCTAGAGGAAAGTGTCGATGGGTGTTGCTGTTCACCCAAGGGCACAGAAAAGTGTGGGTGTATTATCCACCCTGTGTATACTATGAAGAAAGAGCGTCTAGATCAGAAAAGTTGAAATACCAAGTAAAAGTACCATCATCCCAAATGTCTAGTACAGAAACAAAGGGCAGGGGGTAGGGAGCGGCCGCAGTTAGCTGCTTCTGTCGGCCAGTATCTCAATACCCCATGCAAGGGAGAATACGCCCCGGGGGGGGGGGGGGGGGGGACTATTGCGGTACTAGGTATAGTCAAGTATTCAGTACAGATAGATAAAGAAGGAGATAATAATATAAAAAAATTTCATTTTAATAGAAAACATGATTAAAAGATTATAACAGTGTCACATACAGTTGTAATTAAAAACGGAAGCAGTAAATACAACCAATTGGATTACAACCCATAGTGATAGTGGACACAAATAGAGCTTGGATTCTCGACCGGTTTCGCGGTTTTCACCGCTTCCTCAGGAGAGCAATATCTGTGATACAACATACAATAATTATAGTAAATACATAACACGAAAAAGACATTTGTCGATGCAGCAAAATCGTTAAACAATACATTAAACACTTACATACAATTTAAGTAGAAAAAGGATGAGCTCACCCGTTCAGTAATTCTCTGTGGGTGTGTAAGGCCCCAAGTGGTTCCCCCTGCGGCGGACACAGGGGATAACAGACAGCCTCTAGATGGATAAATTTTAGATGATAGGATTATATAAATCAATAGACTAGGGAATCAGTCGAAGGGAGGGATAGAATAGGGGGGTGCCAGAAGTGTGCCTCTCAAGTTAAAACCAGTGTGCAAGGATAGGAAACGAGGAAACAGTGAAGGTAGATGGCAGTGGGGGGAGGGTGGAGGGGGGAAGGGGGAGGGGGAAAAAAGGGGGGGAAAAAGGGGGAAGGGGGAAAAAGGGGGGGGAGAGGGGAAGGAGGGGGGGGAGGGGAAGGAGAGAGGAGAAGGGGAGGGAGGGGGAGGGGGGGAGGGGGAAAGGAGGAGGAGGGGGGGGAGGAGAGAGGAGAAGGGGAGGGAGGGGGAGGGGGGGAGGGGGGAAAGGAGGAGGAGGGGGGGGAGAGAGGGGGGGAGGGGGAAAGGAGGAGGAGGGGGAGGAGAGAGGGGGGGAAGGGGGAGGGGGAGGGAAGGGGGAGAGGGGGCAGAAAGGACGGGAGGAAGGGGAAAGGAAAAAGGGGGACAGTGAGGTCAGTGGAGGGAGAAGCCACTACTCAAAGGTGTAAAGGGAAAAAAACAGGTTAAGAGGAATTGCACACAAAGGTAAGGAGCTGGCACTCACCCCTGAAGTACTAATATATTGTAGACGCATGGGCTGGAATGGATGAGGACCATATAACAGAGGATCATGTAGCGAGCGAGATAGAGTCGCCAGCCGCTGTTAGGTTGGCACTAAAGGCTCCCCCCAGGTGGGCTAGAAATATTGGTGTATGCAGGGGGAGGTCACAACGACAACTGCAATCAAAAATTGTAATGAAATTACCATATCACAGGGGTCATATGGAAAGTTAACCCACCAGTCAAGAAAAACCAACCAGAAAGGGTTAAAATTGCAAGTTAGAAACAGTGTAGAATAGCAAGAGTATCAGAGAGGCACTCTAGTATAACAATAGATAAATATACAGGGAGCGTTGTATAAACAGGTTACATGCAGAGATGTTGGATTCAGCAGGGGTGCAGACAGGGAGGAAGGTCTGCCTGAGAGCAAGGGAGATAAAGGAAGAGGGGGGCGGCAGCACTTACCCACAGCGGTGGTCCTCAGTTGGCACAGCGTCAGGAAGCTGTAGGCTCACATAGCGGCCATAACCGGCCGCTATAAGAGCACCCCAACCCGGAAGTCAGGGACGGCGCGAGAGGCGGTCCCTGACGTCACCGGATCTGTTCGTCCGCACTGCGCAGGTGCAGTGTTAAGTGCTACTGCGCAAGCGCGCGCTCCTGTCAAGGGGAATCAAGTTCCCGGACATGGAGACACAAGCAGCTCCCCCCCTGCTTCCCCCTCCCCCCCCCTCTGTTTTTCTCTCCTTCCCCCCTCCCTCCTTTCCCCCCCCCTCCCTCCCCTTTCCCCCCTCTTACTATTGGGCCTTAATACTTTCTATGATACCTTTCTGCTTAAAGTGAATTCCTCTATGCTGCTGGTATTGACTTTCTGTTGCTTAGATACAACATTATATACCGTTCTTTTTGCTCATTTTTATTATACTGTATTTTGCCTTATGTGATTTGCTGTGCAAGGATGACCTTCCCCGTGATCAGGTTCTTGTGGTTCTGTTCCGCCTCGAGTTCTTTTTCTCTGTGGCGGACACATGTTCGCCCTGGCAGCCTCAGAGCTGCTTGTGTCTCCATGTCCGGGAACTTGATTCCCCTTGACAGGAGCGCGCGCTTGCGCAGTAGCACTTAACACTGCACCTGCGCAGTGCGGACGAACAGATCCGGTGACGTCAGGGACCGCCTCTCGCGCCGTCCCTGACTTCCGGGTTGGGGTGCTCTTATAGCGGCCGGTTATGGCCGCTATGTGAGCCTACAGCTTCCTGACGCTGTGCCAACTGAGGACCACCGCTGTGGGTAAGTGCTGCCGCCCCCCCTCTTCCTTTATCTCCCTTGCTCTCAGGCAGACCTTCCTCCCTGTCTGCACCCCTGCTGAATCCAACATCTCTGCATGTAACCTGTTTATACAACGCTCCCTGTATATTTATCTATTGTTATACTAGAGTGCCTCTCTGATACTCTTGCTATTCTACACTGTTTCTAACTTGCAATTTTAACCCTTTCTGGTTGGTTTTTCTTGACTGGTGGGTTAACTTTCCATATGACCCCTGTGATATGGTAATTTCATTACAATTTTTGATTGCAGTTGTCGTTGTGACCTCCCCCTGCATACACCAATATTTCTAGCCCACCTGGGGGGGGGCCTTTAGTGCCAACCTAACAGCGGCTGGCGACTCTATCTCGCTCGCTACATGATCCTCTGTTATATGGTCCTCATCCATTCCAGCCCATGCGTCTACAATATATTAGTACTTCAGGGGTGAGTGCCAGCTCCTTACCTTTGTGTGCAATTCCTCTTAACCTGTTTTTTTCCCTTTACACCTTTGAGTAGTGGCTTCTCCCTCCACTGACCTCACTGTCCCCCTTTTTCCTTTCCCCTTCCTCCCGTCCTTTCTGCCCCCTCTCCCCCCTTCCCTCCCCCTTCCCCCCCTCTCTCCTCCCCCTCCTCCTCCTTTCCCCCCCTCCCCCCCCCTCCCCCCCCCCCTCCCCCTCCCTCCCCTTCTCCTCTCTCCTTCCCCCCTCCTCCTCCTTTCCCCCTCCCCCCCTCCCCCTCCCTCCCCTTCTCCTCTCTCCTTCCCCTCCCCCCCCCTTCCCCCCTTTTCCCCCCCCCTTTTTTCCCCCTCCCCCTTCCCCCCTCCACCCTCCCCCCACTGCCATCTACCTTCACTGTTTCCTCGTTTCCTATCCTTGCACACTGGTTTTAACTTGAGAGGCACACTTCTGGCACCCCCCTATTCTATCCCTCCCTTCGACTGATTCCCTAGTCTATTGATTTATATAATCCTATCATCTAAAATTTATCCATCTAGAGGCTGTCTGTTATCCCCTGTGTCCGCCGCAGGGGGAACCACTTGGGGCCTTACACACCCACAGAGAATTACTGAACGGGTGAGCTCATCCTTTTTCTACTTAAATTGTATGTAAGTGTTTAATGTATTGTTTAACGATTTTGCTGCATCGACAAATGTCTTTCTCGTGTTATGTATTTACTATAATTATTGTATATTGTACCACAGATATTGCTCTCCTGAGGAAGCGGTGAAAACCGCGAAACCGGTCGAGAATCCAAGCTCTATTTGTGTCCACCATCACTATGGGTTGTAATCCAATTGGTTGTATTTACTGCTTCCGTTTTTAATTACAACTGTATGTGACACTGTTATAATCTTTTAATCATGTTTTCTATTAAAATGAAATTTTTTTATATTATTATCTCCTTCTTTATCTGTCTGTACTGAATACTTGACTATACCTAGTACCGCAATAGTCCCCCCCCCCCCCCCCAGGGGCGTATTCTCCCTTGCATGGGGTATTGAGATACTGGCCGACAGAAGCAGCTAACTGCGGCCGCTCCCTACCCCCTGCCCTTTGTTTCTGTACTACTGCACCTTGTCCTGCATCCTTCCCAGCTGCCAGCAGAGTCACCCAATGCGCCGTGAAACTTAGGTAACGTCCCTGTCCATGCCTGCTGGACCATGAGTCAGTGGTAATATGCATCTTACCGCTGACTGCCCTGTCCAGCGAGGCATGGACATTGCCTTCCACATGCCGGTAGAGAGCCGGAATCGCCTTCCGTGAGAAAAAGTGGCGTTTGGGTACCTGCCACTGAGGAACCGCACATTCCACAAACTCACGGAAGGGGGCAGAGTCTACCAACTGAAAAGGCAGCAGTTGAAGTGCTAGCAATTTTGCCAAGCTAGCATTCAAACGCTGGGCATGTGGATGGCTGGGAGCAAACTTCTTTCGGTGGTGCAGCAGCTGGGGCAGGGAAATTTGCCTGGTACAATCTGACGTTGGTGTACCAAAAGCAGATTGCCCACAAGTACTTGGCTGTGACACACCTAATTCTACACCTTCATTCCTCTCAGTGCAGGTCTCAGAGAGAACTGAAGGTAAAGTGGGGTTGGAAATCTCAGCTGATGAGGAGCAAGGAGAGGTCCTCTTTGTTCTTTGGTGTGGGTCTTTTAGATACGCTTGCCAACGAACTGCATGGCAGGTCAACATATGTCTGGTCAAGCATGTGGTACCCAAGCGGGAGATGTTTTGGCCACGCGAGATACGCTTGAGACATATGTTGCAAATAGCAGCGGTGCGATCTGATGCACTCGTCTCAAAAAAGGCCCACACCAAAAAACTTTTTGAATAACGCGCAGAGACTGCAGCGCCCTGCACATGTGGAGCTTTGGGGTGTGATGCAGTCAATGTGCTGCCCTTATGATGTGCCACCTCCTCCTCCTCCTCCTCTCTCCTATCAGGCACCCACGTTGAGTCAGTGACCTCATCATCCCCTCCCTCCTCATCACTGGAGCAAACCTGGCAGTATGCTGCAGCAGAGGGAGCATGACTGCCAGATTGCTGTCCTTCTTGGGCACCCCCTCTGTCCGTGCTCATGTTACTGCCTTCATCGAGCTCAGTATCATCATCAGAGCCTTCCAAACGCTGGGCATCCTCCTGGAGCATGTACCCAACACTGTGGTCAAACAGTTCGAGGGACTCCTCAGGAGGACATGGTGGGGCTAGGGAAGGAGTCACTGATGACATTGAGCCGAGGGAAGAGGCCGCTGCTTTGCCAGACAAAGTACCCTGGGCATGGGTGAGAGAGGATGAGGAGGATGAGGACGGCTTGGTCATCCACTCGACCAAGTCTTCCGCATGTTGCGGCTCAACACGGCCAGCTGCCGAAAAAAAGGCCAAGCGTGTCCCACAGCCACGTGCTGATGAGGATGCACCGTCTCCACGACCAGCACTAGACACAGAGCCTGCTTGCCCACTCTTATTGGCTTGTGACTGTCTGCCTCTCCTTCTTGGCCTTCCAGACATACTAATGGCCTGTAGCTGCACTAAGCTGGGATATATATATATATATATATATATATATATATATATATATATATATATATATATACATATATATATATATATATATATATATATATATATATGTACTGATACTGCAGCTAGCAAAATCAACTGCCTGCCTGTAGTATGAGAACACCACCAACCTTCTACAGGTAGCTTTAGCTGAACACTGTGAGGTGGACGCACCCCACTAACTTGTAGGTTTAGCTGAACACTGTGAACAGGACGCACCCCACTAACTTGTAGGTTTAGCTGAACACTGTGAGCAGGACGCACCCCACTAACTTGTAGGTTTAGCTGAACACTCTTAACAGGATGCACCCCACTAACTTGTAGGTTTAGCTGAACACTGTGAGGTGGACGCACCACACTAACTTGTAGGTTTAGCTGAACACTGTGAGCAGGACGCACCACACTAACTTGTAGGTTTAGCTGAACACTGTGAGCAGGACGCACTGCACTAACTGTAAATAGTCTAGCTGCCTGACTGTGGTACTAATAGGATCAAAAGAACACCAGTAATTTTCTTCAGGTAGCTGTATATACTGTAACAAGACAAGCCTGCCTGTCAGTAAGAAGATAACAGGAACGGATCTAGCTGAACACTGTGAGCAGGACGCACTGCACTAACTTGTAGGTTTAGTTGAACACTGTGAGGTGGACGCACCCCACTAACTTGTAGGTTTAGCTGAACACTGTGAGCAGGATGCACTGCACTAACTGTAAATAGTCTAGCTGCCTGAGTGTGGTACTAATAGGATCAAAAAAACACCAGTAATTTTCTTCAGGTGGCTGTATATACTGTAACAAGACAAGCCTGCCTGTCAGTAAGAAGATAACAGGAATGGATCTAGCTGAACACTGCGAGCAGGACGCACCCCACTAACTTGTAGGTTTAGCTGAACACTGTGAGGTGGACGCACCCCACTAAGTTGTAGGTTTAGCTGAACACTGTGAGGTGGACGCACCACACTAACTTGTAGGTTTAGCTGAACACTGTGAGCAGGACGCACCCCACTAACTTGTAGGTTTAGCTGAACACTGTGATCAGGACGCACCACACTAACTTGTAGGTTTAGCTGAACACTGTGAGCAGGACGCACCGCACTAACTTGTAGGTTTAGCTGAACACTATGAGCAGGACGCACCCCACTAACTTGTAGGTTTAGCTGAACACTGTGAGCAGGACGCACCCCACTAACTTGTAGGTTTAGCTGAACACTGTGAGCAGGACGCACTGCACTAACTGTAAATAGTCTAGCTGCCTGACTGTGGTACTAATAGGATCAAAAAAAACACCAGTAATTTTCTTCAGGTAGCTGTATATACTGTAACAAGACAAGCCTGCCTGTCAGTAAGAAGATAACAGGAACGGATCTAGCTGAACACTGTGAGCAGGACGCACCCCACTAACTTGTAGGTTTAGCTGAACACTGTGAGGTGGACGCACTACACTAACTTGTAGGTTTAGCTGAACACTGTGAGCAGGACGCACCCCACTAACTTGTAGGTTTAGCTGAACACTGTGATCAGGACGCACCCCACTAACTTGTAGGTTTAGCTGAACACTGTGAGCAGGACGCACCCCACTAACTTGTAGGTTTAGCTGAACACTGTGAGCAGGACGCACTGCACTAACTTGTAGGTTTAGCTGAACACTGTGAGCAGGACGCACCCCACTAAATTGTAGGTTTAGCTGAACACTGTGAGCAGGACGCACCCCACTAACTTGTAGTTTTAGCTGAACACTGTGAGCAGGACACACTGCACTAACTGTAAATAGTCTAGCTGCCTGACTGTGGTACTAATAGGATCAAAAGAACACAAGCAATTTTCTTCAGGTAGCTGTATATACTATAACAAGACAAGCCTGCCTGTCAGTAAGAAGATAGCAGGAACGGATCTAGCTGAACACTGTGAGCAGGACGCACTGCACTAACTGTAAATAGTCTAGCTGCCTGACTGTGGTACTAATAGGATCAAAAGAACACCAGTAATTTTTTTCAGGTAGCTGTATATACTGTAACAAGACAAGCCTGCCTGTCAGTAAGAAGATAACAGGAACGGATCTAGCTGAACACTGTGAGCAGGACGCACTGCACTAACTGTAAATAGTCTAGCTGCCTGACTGTGGTACTAATAGGATCAAAAGAACACCAGTAATTTAATTCAGGTAGCTGTATATACTGTAACAAGACAAGCCTGCCTGTCAGTAAGAAGATAACAGGAACGGATCTAGCTGAACACTGTGAGCAGGACGCACTGCACTAACTTGTAGGTTTAGCTGAACACTGTGAAGTGGATGCACCCCACTAACTTGTAGGTTTAGCTGAACACTGTGAGCAGGATGCACTGCACTAACTGTAAATAGTCTAGCTGCCTGACTGTGGTACTAATAGGATCAAAGAAACACCAGTAATTTTCTTCAGGTAGCTGTATATACTGTAACAAGACAAGCCTGCCTGTCAGTAAGAAGATAACAGGAACGGATCTAGCTGAACACTGTGAGCAGGACGCACCCCACTAACTTGTAGGTTTAGCTGAACACTGTGAGCAGGACGCACCCCACTAACTTGTAGGTTTAGCTGAACACTGTGAGGTGGACGCACCACACTAACTTGTAGGTTTAGCTGAACACTGTGAGCAGGACGCACCCCACTAACTTGTAGGTTTAGCTGAACACTGTGATCAGGATGCACCCCACTAACTTGTAGGTTTAGCTGAACACTGTGAGCAGGACGCACCCCACTAACTTGTAGGTTTAGCTGAACACTGTGAGCAGGACGCACCACACTAACTTGTTGGTTTAGCTGAACACTATGAGCAGGATGCACCCCACTAACTTGTAGGTTTAGCTGAACACTGTGAGCAGGACGCACCCCACTAACTTGTAGGTTTAGCTGAACACTGTGAGCAGGACGCACTGCACTAACTCTAAATAGTCTAGCTGCCTGACTGTGGTACTAATAGGATCAAAAGAACACCAGCAATTTTTCCTTGTCAAAAGAAGTTTATTGAGTATACAATGTTATAAAGATACATAAAGTAAGTTTACAAGGATCTATAAAGTAAGCTCATTGTTTTACAGTAGGGTTTATATAGGTAAATATCATGAAATTTCAAATATTAAACATTGGGTTCACATAAACCTAAATTAAAGATATATATAATTTCCTTAGTTACTTTTGTAGGTATTTAAATGATTTATACCTACTATACATATTGTTTACAAGTAGAGTGTATATAGGTCAAATAAATTCTGATAATGAGCTTTAATCGTAAGGTGGAGAAAAGGAAAGAGAAAGAAGAAAAAGGGTTGAAAGGTAGAGGTATGGTCCACAAGGTTGTCGTGCTCGTCAGTTTATTATTCTTTTTAGTTCTCTTTGAAGCCTTAGAATGGGTGTCTCTGTAAGTCATTTAATCTGTTACCATGGCAACAGGACAGAGTCATTGAAGTTTGACAGGAACTGTTGTTTTATCCAAGGATGCCAAAGTTTTTCAAATTTTGGAATTTGATTTTGATCGATGGCTACCATCTTAGCATGGGACATTGTATTATTCATTCTGTGAATTGTTTCTGCTAGTACCAATGTAGGAGATTTCCATGCCTTGGCCACTGTTTGTTTTGCAGCCGTTATTAGTTGGATCATAAGTTTGAATTGAGAGAGTGTTAACCATTCCGGTTTTAGATTAAGTAAAGTTAAATATGGATCTGGTTGTATTATTTTTTTAAATATTTTAGATGCAATCACGAAGACTTCCTTCCAGAAGGTTTGGATTACTGGGCACGTCCACCATATGTGTAAATATGTGCCTATTTCTGGGCATCCTCGAAAACAAAGAGCTGAGGTATTAGGTGAATATTTTGCCACTCTAGCGGGTACAAGGTACCAGCGAGTTAGGACTTTATAATTTGTCTCCAGTGCTAAGATGTTGGGTGAAGATGACTTAGATGTGAGCCATATGTTAGACCAGTCCGTGTCTTCTAAAGTTCGTCCCAGGTCCTCCTCCCACCTCTGAACGTAAGAGGGTCTATTAAGATTTGGTACTCCATATAATTGATTATAAAGTGATGAAATTGTACCTTTAGCAAATGGATCTTTTGTACAGATTGATTCAAAAATGGATAATTGGGATAATGGTGTATCCCCCTTTAGGAATGGTGTATAGAAATTTTTGATTTGGAGATATCTAAATATCTCAGAGTTTGGTAGATCATATTTTTCTCTAAGCGATGGGAATGAAAGGAATGATTTAGATGCTATGAAGTCATTTAGTGTCTGAATGCCTGATGTTGTCCAAGCTTTAAAAGAATTTGGGTAGATCCATGCCGGATAAAAGGCCGGATTTCTGATAAAAGAAAGGAGAGGATTGTGTGGAGATTGTAACTGATATTTGGTTTTTAGTTTATCCCAGAGAGATAAGAAGTGTTTAGTTATGGGATTATGAATTTTAAAGCGGTCTTTAGGATCAAGCCATAATAAATTTGATATCAATAGAGGGTCATTTTCTGAAGCCTCTATAAATACCCATAATGGGATTTCCTGTTTTGCATGGTATTTGGACAGACTGGCCAAATGTGCCGCTCTGTAGTAGTTAGTAAAATTAGGGTATCCCAGGCCTCCTTTATTTTTGGGAAGATGTAGTGTGTGTATAGGTATACGTGGTTTAGAAGAGCCCCATATAAACGAAGTTGCTCTTTTTTGTACTATTCTCAAAAAATAGGAAGGAATTGGAATAGGGAGGACTCTGAATAGATAAAGCAATTTGGGTAGAATAGTCATTTTGATTGCATTAATCTTCCCCATCCAGGATAAAGGAAGTTGCGACCATTGTTTTATTAGATTTGTGATATGTCTTAATACAGGAGGATAATTGGTTGAGAATAAGTCAGAATGAGAGGCTGTTAAATGAATTCCAAGATATGGGATTGATTTTTCTGCCCATGTGAATGGGAGTGCAGCCCTAGCCGGGATCAATTCCATGTTTGTGAGTGAAATATTAACCACTTGCCGACCGCCGCACGACTATATACGTCGACAGAGCGGCACGGGCAGGCAAAAGGACGTATATGTACGTCCTTGCCTGCCCGCGGGTGGGGGGTCCGATCGGACCCCCCCCCCGGTGCCAGCGGCGGTCGGCAAATCTCCCCCGGCGATCGGAGGTGAGGGGGAGGCCATCCATTCGTGGCCCCCCCCTCGCGATCGCTCTCAGCCAATGGGATCATTTCCCTGCCTCTGTATTGTACACAGAGGCAGAGGAAATGATGTCATCTCTCCTCGGCTCGGTATTTTCCGTTCCAGGCCGAGGAGAGAAGACTGCAATGTAAGTGCACCAACACACTACACACAGTAGAACATGCCAGGCACACTAAACACCCCGATCCCCCCCCCGATCGCCCCCCGATCCCCCCCCAATCACCCCCCCCCCCCCTGTCACAAACTGACACCAGCAGGTTTTTTTTTTTTTTTTTTTTTTTTTTTCTGATTACTGTATTGGTGTCAGTTTGTGACATTTACAGTGTTAGGACAGTTAGTATTACCCCCCTGTAGGTCTAGGGTACCCCCCTAACCCCCCCTAATAAAGTTTTAACCCCTTGATCACCCCCCGTCACCAGTGTCGCTAAGCGATCATTTTTCTGATCGCTGTATTAGTGTCACTGGTGACGCTAGTTAGTGAGGTAAATATTTAGGTTCGCCGTCAGCGTTTTATAGCGACAGGGACCCCCATATACTACCTAATAAATGTTTTAACCCCTTGATTGCCCCCTAGTTAACCCTTTCACCACTGATCACTGTATAACTGTTACGGGTGACGCTGGTTAGTTTGTTTATTTTTTATAGTGTCAGGGCACCCGCCGAATAAAGATTTAGCCCCCTGATCGCCCGGCGGTGATATGCGTCGCCCCAGGCAGCGTCAGATTAGCGCCAGTAACGCTAACACCCACGCACGCAGCATACGCCTCCCTTAGTGGTATAGTATCTGTACGGATCAATATCTGATCTGATCAGATCTATACTAGCGTCCCCAGCAGTTTAGGGTTCCCAAAAACACAGTGTTAGCAGGATCAGCCCAGATACCTGCTAGCACCTGCGTTTTGCCCCTCCGCCCGGCTCGGCCCAGCCCACCCAAGTGCAGTATCGATCGATCACTGTCACTTACAAAACACTAAACGCATAACTGCAGCGTTCGCAGAGTCAGGCCTGATCCCTGTGATCGCTAACAGTTTTTTTGGTAGCGTTTTGGTGAAATGGCAAGCACCAGCCCCAGGCAGCGTCAGGTTAGTGCCAGTAGCGCTAACACCCACGCACGCACCGTACACCTCCCTTAGTGGTATAGTATCTGAACGCATCAATATCTGATCCGATCAGATCTATACTAGCGTCCCCAACAGTTTAGGATTCCCAAAAACGCAGTGTTAGCGGGATGAGCCCAGATACCTGCTAGCACCTGCGTTTTGCCCCTCCGCCCGGCCCAGCCCAGCCCACCCAAGTGCAGTATCGATCGATCACTGTCACTTACAAAACACTAAACGCATAACTGCAGCGTTCGCAGAGTCAGGCCTGATCCCTGCGATCGCTAACAGTTTTTTTGGTAGCGTTTTGGTGAACTGGCAAGCACCAGCCCCAGGCAGCGTCAGGTTAGTGCCAGTAGCGCTAACACCCACGCACGCACCGTACACCTCCCTTAGTGGTATAGTATCTGAACTGATCAATATCTGATCTGATCCGATCAGATCTATACTGGCATCCCCAGCAGTTTAGGGTTCCCAAAAACGCAGTGTTAGTGGGATCAGCCCAGATACCTGCTAGCACCTGCGTTTTGCCCCTCCGCCCGGCCCAGCCCAGCCCACCCAAGTGCAGTATCGATCGATCACTGTCACTTACAAAACACTAAACGCATAACTGCAGCGTTCGCAGAGTCAGGCCTGATCCCTGCGATCGTTAACAGTTTTTTTGGTAGCGTTTTGGTGAACTGGCAAGCGCCAGCGGCCTAGTACACCCCGGTCATAGTCAAACCAGCACTGCAGTAACACTTGGTGACGTGGCGAGTCCCATAAGTGCAGTTCAAGCTGGTGAGGTGGCAAGCACAAGTAGTGTCCCGCTGCCACAAAGAAGACAAACACAGGCCCGTCGTGCCCATAATGCCCTTCTTGCTGCATTCGCCAATCCTAATTGGGAACCCACCGCTTCTGCAGCGCCCGTACTTCCCCCATTCACATCCCCAACCAAATGCAGTCGGCTGCATGAGAGGCATTTTCTTTATGTCCTCCCCCTAGTACCCCTACCCAACGAACCCTCCCAAAAAAGATGTCGTGTCTGCAGTAAGCACGGATATAGGCGTGACACCCGCTATTATTGTCCCTCCTGTCCTGACAATCCTGGTCTTTGCATTGGTGAATGTTTTGAATGCTACCATTCACTAGCTGAGTATTAGCGTAGGGTACAGCATTGCACAGACTAGGACACACTTTCACAGGGTCTCCCAAGATGCCATCGCATTTTGAGAGACCCGAACCTGGAACCGGTTACAGTTATAAAAGTTACAGTTACAAAAAAAGTGTAAAAAAAAAAAAAAAAAACACAAACAAAAATATAAAATAAAAAGTAATAGTTGTCGTTTTATTGTTCTCTCTCTATTCTCTCTCTCTCTATTCTCTCTATTGTTCTGCTCTTTTTTACTGTATTCTATTCTGCAATGTTTTATTGTTATTATGTTTTATCATGTTTGCTTTTCAGGTATGCAATTTTTTATACTTTACCATTTACTGTGCTTTATTGTTAGCCATATTTTTGTCTTCAGGTACAGCATTCACGACTTTGAGTGGTTATACCAAAATGATGCTTGCAGGTTTAGGTATCATCTTGGTATCATTCTTTTCAGCCAGCGGTCGGCTTTCATGTAAAAGCAATCCTAGCGGCTAATTAGCCTCTAGACTGCTTTTACAAGCAGTGGGAGAGAATGCCCCCCCCCCCATCGTCTTCCGTGTTTTTCTCTGGCTCTCCTGTCTCAACAGGGAACCTGAGAATGCAGCCGGTGATTCAGCCAGCTGACCATAGAGCTGATCAGAGACCAGAGTGGCTCCAAACATCTCTATGGCCTAAGAAACCGGAAGCTACGAGCATTTTATGACTTAGATTTCGCCGGATGTAAATAGCGCCATTGGGAAATTGGGGAAGCATTTTATCACACCGATCTTGGTGTGGTCAGATGCTTTGAGGGCAGAGGAGAAATCTAGGGTCTAATAGACCCCAATTTTTTCAAAAAAGAGTACCTGTCACTACCTATTGCTATCATAGGGGATATTTACATTCCCTGAGATAACAGTAAAAATGATTAAAAAAAAAAAAAATGAAAGGAACAGTTTTAAAATAAGATAAAAAAGCAAAAAAATAATAAAGAAAAAAAAAAAAAAAAAAAAAAAAAAAAGCACCCCTGTCCCCCCTGCTCTCGCGCTAAGGCGAACGCAAGCGTCGGTCTGGCGTCAAATGTAAACAGCAATTGCACCATGCATGTGAGGTATCACCGCGACGGTTAGATCGAGGGCAGTAATTTTAGCAGTAGACCTCCTCTGTAAATCTAAAGTGGTAACCTGTAAAGGCTTTTAAAGGCTTTTAAAAATGTATTTATTTTGTTGCCACTGCACGTTTGTGCGCAATTGTAAAGCATGTCATGTTTGGTATCCATGTACTCGGCCTAAGATCATCTTTTTTATTTCATCAAACATTTGGGCAATATAGTGTGTTTTAGTGCATTAAAATGTAAAAAAGTGTGTTTTTTCCCCAAAAAATGCGTTTGAAAAATCGCTGCGCAAATACTGTGTGAAAAAAAAAAATTAAACACCCACCATTTTAATCTGTAGGGCATTTGCTTTAAAAAAATATATAATGTGTGGGGGTTCAAAGTAATTTTCTTGCAAAAAAAAATAATTTTTTCATGTAATCAAAAAGTGTCAGAAAGGGCATTGTCTTCAAGTGGTTAGAAGAGTGGGTGATGTGTGACATAAGCTTCTAAATGTTGTGCATAAAATGCCAGGACAGTTCAAACCCCCCCCAAATGACCCCATTTTGGAAAGTAGACACCCCAAGCTATTTGCTGAGAGGCATGTCGAGTCCATGGAATATTTTATATTGTGACACAAGTTGCGGGAAAGAGACAAATTTTTTTTTTTTTTTTTTTTTTTTGCACAAAGTTGTCACTAAATTATATATTGCTCAAACATGCCATGGGAATATGTGAAATTACACCCCAAAATACATTCTGCTGCTTCTCCTGAGTACGGGGATACCACATGTGTGAGACTTTTTGGGAGCCTAGCCGCGTATGGGACCCCGAAAACCAAGCACCGCCTTCAGGCTTTCTAAGGGCGTAAATTTTTGATTTCACTCTTCACTGCCTATCACAGTCTCGGAGGCCATGGAATGCCCAGGTGGCACAAACCCCCCCCAAATGACCCCATTTTGGAAAGTAGACACCCAAAGCTATTTGCTGAGCGGTATAGTGAGTATTTTGCAGACCTCACTTTTTGTCACAAAGTTTTGAAAATTAAAAAAAGAAAAAAAAAATTTTTTTTTTTGTCTTTCTTCATTTTCAAAAACAAATGAGAGCTGCAAAATACTCACCATGCCTCTCAGCAAATAGCTTGGGGTGTCTACTTTCCAAAATGGGGTCATTTGGGGGGGGTTTGTGCCACCTGGGCATTCCATGACCTCCGAAACTGTGATAGGCAGTGAAGAGTGAAATCAAAAATGTACACCCTTAGAAATCCTGAAGGCGGTGATTGGTTTTCGGGGTCCCGTACGCGGCTAGGCTCCTAAAAAGTCCCACACATGTGGTATCCCCATACTCAGGAGAAGCAGCAGAATGTATTTTGGGGTGCAATTCCACATATGCCCATGACCTGTGTGAGCAATATATCATTTAGTGACAACTTTGTGCAAAAAAAAAAAAAAAAAAAAAAAATTGTCACTTTCCCGCAACTTGTGTCAAAATATAAAATATTCCATGGACTCAACATGCCTCTCAGCAAATAGCTTGGGGTGTCTACTTTCCAAAATGGGGTCATTTGGGGGGGGTTTGTGCCATCTGGGCATTTTATGGCCTTCAAAACTGTGATAGGTAGTGAGGAGTAAAATCAAAAATGTACGCCCTTAGAAATCCTGAAGGCGGTGATTGGTTTTCGGGGCCCCGTATGCGGCTAGGCTCCCAAAAAGTCCCACACATGTGGTATCCCCATACTCAGGAGAAGCAGCTAAATGTATTTTGGGGTGCAATTCCACATATGCCCATGGCCTGTGTGAGCAATATATCATTTAGTGACAACTTTTTGTAATTTTTTTTTTTTTTTTTTTTTTTTGTCATTATTCAATCACTTGGGACAAAAAAAATGAATATTCAATGGGCTCAACATGCCTATCAGCAATTTCCTTGGGGTGTCTACTTTCCAAAATGGGGTCATTTGTGGGGGTTTTGTACTGCCCTGCCATTTTAGCACCTCAAGAAACGACATAGGCAGTCATAAATTAAAGGCTGTGTAAATTCCAGAAAATGTACCCTAGATTGTAGGCGCTATAACTTTTGCGCAAACCAATAAATATACACTTATTGACATTTTTTTTACCAAAGACATGTGGCCAAATACATTTTGGCCTAAATGTATGACTAAAATTGAGTTTATTGGATTTTTTTTAGAACAAAAAGTAGAAAATATCATTTTTTTTCAAAATTTTCGGTCTTTTTCCGTGTATAGCGCAAAAAATAAAAACGGCAGAGGTGATCAAATACCATCAAAAGAAAGCTCTATTTGTGGGAAGAAAAGGACGCAAATTTCGTTTGGTTACAGCATTGCATGACCGCGCAATTAGCAGTTAAAGCGACGCAGTGCCAATTTGTAAAAAGTGCTCTGGTCAGGAAGGGGGTAAATCCTTCCGGGGCTGAAGTGGTTAAGCACTAGGCATTTCTTAGGATTAATCATAAGGCCGGATAGGGCTGCAAATCCATCAAGAGCTGGTATTAAGTTAGGACCAGAGACCTGTGGTGATGATAGAAAAAGTAATATATCGTCTGCAAATATACATAATTTGTGTGTAATACCTCCTACTTCAATGCCAGTTATAGTTTGGTTTGTTCTGATATATTGGGCCATGGGTTCGAGTATAAGGGCAAATAATAAGGGAGATAATGGGCAACCCTGTCGGGTACCTCTTTCGATATTAAAGGCTTCAGATTTGTATCCAGCATATTTTATATAGGCTTTGGGTTTATTATATAATGCTTTGATCCATGTTAAAAAGTGGGGTCCCAAACCCCATTTTTGTAATGAATATTGCATATATTGCCAGGATACTGTGTCAAATGCCCTCTTAATATCGAGAGATAGAAAACATAAAGGGATTTTCCGTTTTTTAGCAATATGTGCCAATAACACTGCCCTGCGTATATTATCGCCTGCCTGTCTATTTGGCATGAAGCCTACTTGATCTCTATGTATTAATTTTCCTATAATGCTATTGAGGCGTTTTGCTATTATTTTTGCTAATAATTTAATATCGAGGTTTAACAGAGAGATAGGCCGATAATTCACACAGGAAGTATCATCAGAAAGGGGTTTTGGGATCATACAAACAATTGCCATTAGTGTTTCTTGCCAAAAAGAATGTCCATCTAGAATTTTGTTAAAAGTTTCAGTGAGAATGGGAGAGAGTATTTCTGAGAATGTTTTATAGTATAAAGCCGAGTAGCCATCTGGGCCTGGTCTTTTGTTAAGTTTTAGGTCTTTTATGGCGTTAGCAACTTCATCTATAGTTATAGGCTCATCCAAACTGCTTTTTTGATTCTGAGATAACTCAGGTAAGGTTATTTTTGAGAAGAAGGATTCAGCCTCTGTAGGATTAAATTCATTGTTTGTCTTGTATAAAGTTGCGAGATGTGAGTGAAATTTATGGACTATTTTAACTGGATTACAAGTGTAAACATTTTTTGATAATTTCAAACGTATTGGTTTGAAAGATTTGTTAGTTGAATTTAATGCCCGAGCCAAATATGTACCTGGTTTGTTTGTATTCATGTAGAAATTGTGTTTGGAGCGTTTGAGGGATTTATCAACTGACTCAGTGAGAAATAGATCGTATTCCAATCTAGATTTTTCCAGATGAGATTTTGTACTCTGAGATGGATTATCTTGAAATGATATGTAGGCTGCATTAAAATTGAGTTCTAGTTTTTTTGCTAGATTTTTGCGTTCCCGTTTAAATAGTGCCATTTGTCCTTGTATTGTACCACGCAAGACAGGCTTATGAGCTTCCCACAGTGTTATTGGGGAGATGTCTGTTGTATTATTAATTGATATGTATTCCTTTAAAGCTTGTTCAATGGCCATCTGATGTAGTGGGTGTTTGAGCATTATGTCCGGTAAGTACCACGTTGGGTCATGCGCTTTTGGTATGGCTGAGGCTATAGTAGTGTATACTGCATTATGATCAGACCACGGAATCGGAATTATATCTGATGCAATAATTTCTGGTATCATTCCTATTGTTAGAAAAATATGATCTATTCTGGTGAAGGTTTGATGAGGGTGCGAGAAATAAGTGAATTTCTTTTTCATTGGGTTACTTTCTCTCCATGAATCTACCAGATTGTATTTGGAAAGAAGTTGAGAAAAAGGTAATCTAGAGGTTATTTTGGATGGTGTAAAAGGTGATTTATCTAGAAATGGGAGGAGGACCTGGTTCGAATCCCCACACATTATCACTGTTCCTATTTTGTGTGTATTAATCACTTGTAATATATGTGAGAGGAATGGTGTAGGTTGTTTGTTAGGAGCGTAGTAGGAAATCACCGTGATTGCTGTATCCATTATATAACCCATGAGTATCAGGTATCTACCTTCTGGGTCTTTAATTTCTGATGATAAGGTGAATGGTGTGGATCGGTGAAATGCAATTAGAGTTCCCCTTTGCTTGGTACAGACAGAAGCCGTGTAAATTTGTTGATAAAAAGGAGAAATATATTTTGGAGTAGAATCTTTGGTGAAGTGTGTTTCTTGGAGGCATACTATGTGAGCCTTCTTGTTATGGAAAGTACGGAAGGCTTTGGTCCTTTTTTGGGGGACATTTATTCCCTGAACATTCAGGGAAAGTATATTCAGTGGTGCCATGGCAATAGATCAAATAGTTTTGACTTACTTTTTGTTATGCAGAGCTGACTGCGCAGATCAACCTGTGTGGACTGAAGAGATGAATAGATAGAAAAGAAACCAGTGAATTCTGGAGTAAAGAGTAAACAAAAAACATATGAGATTAGATGATACATTGTATAAATTATTTTTTGCAAGTAATCACAATTTACCCGTGAAAGAGAATAAATATCTCTCTCAGGGGAATAAGTGCCTTCGTCACACTCCCACATAATATGGTTGGGAGAATGAGGAGGGCTAATGGGGGTACACGGATCTTCCGCTTACAGGAGAGAAGTGCTATGTCAAAAGACATCAAAATGATGATTCAATAATTGGAGTGCAGAATATAGTTTTTGTTGAAATTATTTATTCCAGGGTGGTTGTATATGGTTAGTCTTGCCCTAGGCTAAATAATTCAGTTAGAAAGGTACTGTTAATAACTTTGGTATTGATGAAGATAGTTTGAATTATTTTGGGATTTTAACCCTTTTAGAGTAAACAATTACATATTTTATTCATATGTAACTGTTTAGATATGTTAACTCATAAAATTGAGGTTGTATTGCTTCAGATTAGAATAAACAAAAACATAATTCTAGGAACTAGTTAGGTAATAATATATTTGTTTTAAGAAAAGAAAGAAAAAAAAAAAAAAAAAAAAGCTTCCATTACTTCTGGATTATTGAACATATTTGTCCTAAAAAGTAATAAATCTATTGTTATTACCTGATAATATATAACTGAACAAGAATTTCCTTATTTCACTTATATATTCTAAGGCTATATGAATCAGAAGTAATAAGAAATATAACTGGAATGTAACATGATCCCACACAGTGTGTGACTATCAGAATGCAGTTACATTCAGTTATAAATATAGGTTTTTTATAGAGAACCATCTCTTAGTATAATAAATGAAGAGATATCAGGAATTAGGATGTCAGTCCATTGAATCTTCTTGGTCCATGGATGATGTGGCATAACGGCCTCTTTTGTGAGAATGATGATTCCCATTTTGTTCTGGAATTTTCTGGGTGCTGCCTGAAGGTGAAGATAATGCCATTCTTCTGCGTGTGGGAGTGTTGCTGCTTGTGGGTTCTGTCAGATTTAATTTTAAAAGGGTTTGTTGTAGTTCATCTGCTGATCTGCTTCTGTAAATTGTACCTTGGTAGTTAAATCTGACTGAAAAGGGGAAGCCCCATTGATACATAATGTTGTGGCGTTGCAGTTCCATTAGTTGGGGTTTCATGGATCGTCTTTTAGTAATAGTAAGTTGGGATAGGTCAGCAAAAATTTGATAATTGTGTCCTTGAAAATTAAGTTCCCTTTTTTCTCTTGCAGCAATTAGTATTTGTTCTTTCGTTCTGTAATAATGAAATTTTGTGATTATATCACGTGGGGGTCCATCTTTCTTTTTGGCTGTGAGGGCTCTGTGTACTCTGTCCAGTTCTAAACGTTCAATAGGGATATCTGGCTTTAGTTCTTGTAATAGAGCAGTAATAGTAGATTGCAGGTCTGTCACAGTTTCAGGTATTCCCCTTATGCGCAAGTTTGAACGTCTGGCTCTATTTTCGTAATCTTCGAGCTTAGTTTGAAGTATTAAATTCTCTTTTTTTAATTGTTCCAATTCTGTTATATTTTCTTGGGTTGTAATTTCAATTTCATCCATTTTTATTTCTAAGGCTGCGGTGCGGTTTCCCAGCTCTCTTATTTCTTTGGTTAGGCTGTTTGTTATTTGGTCTGAGGTTTGTTTTAAAGCCTTATGAAGCATCTTTTCAAATTGTAATAATATTACTGGGGATACTGAGGAGGCTTGTGGAGAAGTTTGTGAGAGGATTTGTTCTGTATCTGACTCAAATGGAGAGTCTTGCTGTGACATTTTCTGTCTGTGAGAGCGCCCTGATGCTGTATCTTGTGAGGTGACTGGAGCTGCTTCAGCTGCAGTGAGTGCCTGTGAGCTCTTTGTGAGGTGATTTTTATTTCTGCCACGGTTTCCTCCCAGTACCATATTTCCTGCCCAAACTTTCACAGTTTGTTCCCTGGGGCAAAAAGGTTCAAATGGATACCTTTTGAGCCTGCAGGCTCCGCTTTGTCCTTCTCTTCTCTCCTCAGCGGTGTGGAGCTCTAACAATGCATGTCTGCTCCGCTAGGCTCCGCCTCCTGCCCCCGAACACCAGCAATTTTCTTCAGGTAGCTGTATATACTGTAACAAGACAAGCCTGCCTGTCAGTTAGAAGATAACAGGAACGGATCTAGCTGAACACTGTGAGCAGGACGCACTGCACTAACTTGTAGGTTTAGCTGAACACTGTGAGGTGGACGCACCCCACTAACTTGTAGGTTTAGCTGAACACTGTGAGCAGGACGCACTGCACTAACTGTAAATAGTCTAGCTGCCTGACTGTGGTACTAATAGGATAAAAAAAACACCAGTAATTTTCTTCAGGTAGCTGTATATACTGTAACAAGACAAGCCTGCCTGTCAGTAAGAAGATAACAGGAACGGATCTAGCTGAACACTGTGAGCAGGACGCACCCCACTAACTTGTAGGTTTAGCTGAACACTGTGAGCAGGACGCACCCCACTAACTTGTAGGTTTAGCTGAACACTGTGAGGTGGACGCACCACACTAACTTGTAGGTTTAGCTGAACACTGTGAGCAGGACGCACCCCACTAACTTGTAGGTTTAGCTGAACACTGTGAGCAGGACACACCCCACTAACTTGTAGGTTTAGCTGAACACTGTGAGCAGGACACACCCCACTAACTTGTAGGTTTAGCTGAACACCGTGAGCAGGACGCACCGCACTAACTTGTAGGTTTAGCTGAACACTGTGAGCAGGACGCACCCCACTAACTTGTAGGTTTAGCTGAACACTGTGAGCAGGATGCACCCCACTAACTTGTAGGTTTAGCTGAACACTGTGAGCAGGACACACCCCACTAACTTGTAGGTTTAGCTGAACACCGTGAGCAGGACGCACCGCACTAACTTGTAGGTTTAGCTGAACACTGTGAGCAGGACGCACCCCACTAACTTGTAGGTTTAGCTGAACACTGTGAGCAGGATGCACCCCACTAACTTGTAGTTTTAGCTGAACGCTGTGAGCAGGACACACTGCACTAAGTAAATAGTCTAGCTGCCTGACTGTGGTACTAATAGGATCAAAAGAACACAAGCAATTTTCTTCAGGTAGCTGTATATACTATAACAAGACAAGCCTGCCTGTCAGTAAGAAGATAGCAGGAACGGATCTAGCTGAACACTGTGAGCAGGACGCACTGCACTAACTGTAAATAGTCTAGCTGCCTGACTGTGGTACTAATAGGATCAAAAGAACACCAGTAGGAAGATAACAAGAACAGATCTAGCTAAACTGAATACAGTGTATATATATATATATATATATATATATATATATATATATATATATATATATATATATATATATATATATATGCAACACCTGGGATGCATATATATACACAATACACTGTAAGTGCAGCTAACTGACTGACTGTTCTGCCTAATCTATCTAACTCAAATTAAATGTCACTGTCTGTCTCTCTCTCTCTCTCAATGAACGCCGAAACACACACTACACAGGGCCGCCGTGCAGGCGGCCTTATATAGTGTGGGGCGTGTACTAAATCCCCTGAGCCATAATTGGCCAAAGCCTCCTTGGCTTTGGCCAATTACGGCTCTCTGTTCAGGCGGCGCTGTGATTGGCCAAGCATGCGGGTCATAGTGCATGCTTGGCCAATCATCAGCCAGCAATGCCCTGCAATGCCGCAGTGAATTATGGGCCGTGACGCGCCACACAAATTTGGCGCGAACAGCCCATATCGTTCGCAATTCGGCGAACGGACGAACAGACGATGTTCGAGTCGAACATGGGTTCGACTCGAACACGAAGCTCATCCCTAGTCACTAGCCATATTTGTAACTTCTAAACCACCTAAAGTGTTTCAACACTAGATTTTAATAGGGATTTGGTAAGTGTGATTGTACTATGAGATTATAATGTGTGTGGTGATCTTTTTAGTCTAAATGAATATAAGCACTTCTAAATTAAATGGCATCCTCTTAGGTTTCATTTAAATGGGTGGTGGTTCTAAACACACCTCTGAAAAGCAATCTGTGGTTGTTCACTTTTCAGAAGTGGTTTAGAGCCAATTTACATGTGTTCAAAAGGACTTTAATGGACATGCTTGGCATGTGTCACTACCTGGCAAATGTGAAATGCATTATAAAATTTGACACACCATGACACAGCCGCACCAATGTGTACGTACTTGAGTGGCCACTATGTATGCTTGCAGGTAGGCAGCAAATGTGGATCAGCCACCTGTTTTTATCGCTCCTTTGCCACATGTGTGAAAAAGGACTTATGGTTCACAAATACAATGTGGCAAAATCAGAGGTGGCAGCCCTAGATGTCACTGCTACCCCTAAAAGCCGGGAGAGCATCCCCTCTAGTAGGGGTGGAGAGGGCAATGCAGTTGGTATGGTTGTATTCAGGGATTTTATAATCAGAAGAACTGATAGAATAACTTGTTGCCAGAGTCAGCTTACCCAAATGGTTTGCTGTCTCCCTGGTGTCACAGTTTGGCTGTCTCCCTGGTGTCACAATGTGGTGGACCACATTGATAAGATACTTGGAGGGGTTGGGCATGACCCAGCTGTCTTGATCCATGTTAGAACCAATGACAGAATGCATGGAAGATAGAGGATTCTTAAGAATCAATTTAAAGAACTAGGCTGCAAGTTAAAAGGAAGGACTCCAAGGTTATATTCTCTGGAATATTGCCTGTGTCATGCACAACACAGGAAAGACAGGGGAGATTAGAGAACTGAATTCCTGGCTGAAGACCTGGTGTAGGAGGGAAGGATTTCGGTTTCTAGAGCACTGGGCTGACTTTTTATTGGGACTCAACCTACAGTCTCTGCTAAACAGCGGCGGCCGGTGCTCAACATTTTTGTGGGGCGCAAAAAAACTGAAAAATACAGAACCCCCCATCAACTGCAGCCTCACTGTACCCATCAATTGCAGCCTCACTATGCCCATCAATTTCAGCCATTGTGCCCATCAAATGCAGCCACTTGTGCCCATCATATGCCGCCACTGTGCCCATCATATGCAGCCACTTGTGCCCGTCAAATTCAGCCACTTGTACCCATCAAATTCAGCCACTTGTGCCCATCAAATGCAGCCACTTATGCCCATAATATGCAGCCACTTGTGCCCATCATATGCAGCCATTGTGTCCATCAAATGCAGCCACTGTGCCCATCAAATGGAGCCACTTGTGCCCATCAGATGCAGCCACTTGTGCCCAGTATATGAAACCCCTTGTGCCCAGTATATGCAGCCACTTGTGCTTATCATATGCAGCCACTGTGCCAACCGACCCCCCTGGCTCACGGCTCTGGCAGCACCCCCAACCCCCCCACACGTGGCTCTGACAGACCCCCCTGGCACTTACCGCCAGGCAGCAGCTCCTCTCAGTGCAGTGGGTGCACTCAGTGCAGTGAGTGCGGCGACCTCTGCTCCAGCGTGTGTCTCATCCGCTGAGTCCGCTCCTCTTCCTAAGCACCAGGCATCCAATAGGGTGGCCTGGCGCTTTGGCCAATCAGGAGACAGGTCTGATGCCCTGCCTTCTTATTGGCAGGGAGGAAGGTTAGTGTGAAAATAGCAAAAATTAATTTGCTATCGTCACACAATTGGGTGGGATCAGTGCACACTCTCTGCGCCCCGAGCCTGCCCTATTTTGAAGCCGCTCTAATCAGGTGCTTCAAAAAGTACCACCCCCTCCTGGATGGGGGGGCAGTGCCCGTGCGCCCACAGTGCATGGGCCGCCACTGCTGCTAAAGATGGTTTACACCTAAATGGAAGGGGATCTGTTTTGCTGGGAGAGAAGTTCATGGGAAGGCTGGATGAGTATTTAAACTAGGATTGAGAAGGGAGGGGGAATTAGAATATAATGGGGCAGAAAAATCAGTCAGGGCTCAGACATTATTGAAGGGGGGATAGGGGAAGATGGGGGGAGGGCTGTGGCACATGATAAGGAGCTTCCCATGTTACAAATAACCACTGGCAATTATAATACTGTTTTTACTACTAAAAAAGATATGCAAAACACAAGTGAAAAATGTGACAATTAATTCAATTGTGTGTTCAATAATTGGTATTGCTGAATCTTGGGTTCATACTTCACATGTCTAGGCTATTAATAATCCTGGTTTTGCTCTTCAGAATGACAGGGTAAACAACAGAGAGGTAGCTGTGTCCAGGACCAGGACAAGGAGAGAGGGAAGGACGGGCAGTTGCCCCAGACACAGTGGAATACTGTAGCTATGAGAGCTCCATTTGGTGAGCTTGTTCTGCTACAAAACTGACAGAAGTAATGACAGCAGCATAACTGCTCTTGTCAGCCCAGAACTAGGGGTTGCCAGTGTAGCACCCTGATGTTTAGGCAGCATTGCTAGTAAATTTATTATTTGCCAAGTGATAGTTGCCTTGGCCAATTGGTAGGAGATCAATTGATTTCGCCCTAATTCTGGAATTGCTGAACTTCTCTCTTCTGTCACTGGGTGGCCAGGTACCTGGTGACATTAGATATGGCAGGGGCATTGCAAGGACAGACTAGGAATGAATGGGGTGTTTCAGCCAATGGGCAGGTATTTTCTTGGGTCCGTTGGCCTGCTAGGAGAGCCTGTTTATTTGGGTGGAGTCAGGTGACCACCTGGATGGCTGTCTGGGTGGAAGTGTGTTGTATTGCCCCGGGCTGCTAGGCCAGAAACCTAAGGTCTATCCCGGGGACATCTGGCTGCTAGGTTGTCTGAGGGCCTATCCAGAAGCAGGAAAGCAGTGTAGGGTTGGGACTGCGGGCTTGTAGTCCAACCAGAAGTAATGGTTCCGCTGGCCAGGGAACCAGTCATGGTCGGAGGTAGAAGGAAAGCTGTCATCATTAAGGGACCATCCACCTTGCTACTGGAGATCATTGTAAGTAAACTGAGGCCACCACCAGAGCAGACTTCTCACCAGCCAGGGACGGTGAAGAAGTGGGAAAGCTTCAGCAAGTGCCAAGTCAGGGACCCAGCGGGGCAGCAGAGGTGACACTTGTGGAGTGCCAAGCCAGGGACCTAACGTGTCAGCAGGGGTGAAGCTTGAAGAGTATCTGTGAGTGCAGACACCCAGCAGTGAGGCGGGAGTGACGCTTGAGGAAGATACTGAGTGCTACAGAGAAAAAGCTCAGGGGATCAAGTGGCTAGTGCATATGAAGTCTAGTGAGAGACTGGGAGCTCATTGAGTAAAGACCCACAGTGAGGGTAAAGAGTAACAGATACAAGACTATTGCCATAGGAGACAGCGGTCCTACCTATACAGAAGTGGTGTCCAGCTGGAGGCCTTCACCTGTATAGCTGTCTACCTATAGAAGTCTCTGAGTCTGCCAATTAACATTGCATCTACCTAAGTGTGTCCTTGCCCTAACCCTCTCTCCCACAGTTCTGTTTAAGAGACAATAAATCTCTTTGCATTCAAATAGTGTCTGGCGCCCACCTGTTCATCTTGCATTACATCCACCATGCCTCGTAACTCACTCTACACTGAAGATTTTCAGCTCTCCCTAGCTCTGGAGGTCACTTTTGGGCCTAAAGTGACCCAGGACTTTGCTACATTTTGCACCCAATGTGGGGCAAAGGCGTTATTCCTTCAGCCGTCGTCCATAGCAACTGGCTACAGCTACATCGGGATTTCATCTGGCTCCATGGGATAGTGGCAAGTAACATCTTTGCTTCATATAGACTGTGTTATTCTGCATTCCAACAACATGGGGAAGAACCAGCATGTCTCATTGCTCATGGGAGAGTATCAGCCTAGTGTTTTGACACTTTACGCCAGTGCTGCAAGGGTTAAAATGGAATCCATAAAGTTTTGGCACACCATGAAGGAAAAGAGGCAGGTCCTGAAGTTTCCAGAAAGTATCTGCCTTTGGCAGGGGGAGCAGCCCCCATTCTGCAGAGGAGAATAGGAAAGTGCTGCCACGTGTGCCTGGTTGTGGGTTTTAGAAGATGGTTCAGTTTGGAGGTACAATGGCGGGTTGGAAAATGTATGCTCTAGGTGTTGGCTTTGGACTGAGCGAGCCAAAAGGTGTTCTGACTGACCCCGGCGTGTGGTATACATCTAAGGTTAGTCTTTCCCTGTACACTGCTGGAGGCTATAAGGCCTTGGGACTGATCTGTGGGAAGTGTTCTGGTTTGGCCATGCATCTGAGGCCTTGGATCGTCTTTGCATGTTGTGCGTAGTCTGCTCGAGGTAGTCTCACCAGCCCAACCTCTGCTGATACTGCAAGTGGATTGGAACAAGAATGTCGCCATCCTGGCTGGGAGTGGCATTGAGAGTCTACCTGCTATCACCCGGCTCGTGAGGGAAGCTGCTCCTCTTACTTCTTTGGCTGCTCCAGGACCCATCGCTCCGGTCACCCCTCGAGGTCGTGTTCAAACCCACCTGCTCTCTTTGATGATGGAATCACAGAGGAAAAGGGTGGCAGAGTTGGGTAAGCCTGCAAGGGGAGAAAGTGGTGTGCCAGTGGGGGGAGGTGATACCTGTGGCCATTAAGGGAGATAATGTGGTTGTGCCCATTAAACTCAGCTCCACGTGCAACTATCTCCCGGTCAAAGAATGTTCCCCGATATCCAATTCGGACATCCCCTCTGACAAGATCTCTGAACTGTTTTCAGTTAACTTGTCATGGACTGGAAAATGGAATGACAGTGATGAGAAGCTGTTGCGTGACTTGGAAGAGGATGAGGCTCCTCCGGGGCCTAAGGCAAGTGTTAAAATTGAAATGTCTACTAACACCACCCCAACTGTGTATGTTACCAAGTCATTCAAGGAGGATCACTGGGAACATTGGGCCTCTAAAGTCATTCCCACTAAACCGATACAGGAAACTAAGTTCGATTGCAAACCCGATGTTGTTGCAGGATACCTGGTTCAGCATGCTCCGGACCCACGGGTCCTACCTGGATATGGAGATCCTAAGACACTGCCCAGGCTTTCCAAGGTACAGTGCATCATTAAGAAAGTGGCTGAAGAGTACAGATATCTGTATCCTTATATACTGGCCCATCTAGAGGAAGAGATCCAGGATAAAGAAACTCAATGGATGAAGCTGTGCAAAGTTTGCGGGTGGACTTCCCAAAATTGTCACCCAAGATAGCCAAGAAGTATCTTTCAGTGCTGCACACCTGGGGCTATGGTCGCAAAATTAACTTAGATAGTGTGATCATCCGCAGGCCTAACAAGACAGACATTCAACATTACATCACCACGGCAAACGCTAAAGGAGAGGCCTTGAAGTTACCGGATCCCAGGTATTACTGGTAAATGATGTCGGACTGTTTTCCTGACACTGTGGATTACAAATGTGTACTTTGTGAAGTTAGGATGCTATGCTGAGAAGCCACTCCACCTTTGTAAAAGAATTGTTGCTAGTGGGGAACACTCCTGTTGGCTGTATTGCTGGGACTGTGCTGGACGGAATGCTGCCGGCAGATACAGGAAGTGCCCATCTGAGTCGTGCTGGGAAGTTGCCAGTGTGCCTCCCTCTGAAAAGTAACCTGTTGATGTGATTTTCAACCTGTTGTTCTTCAATCAATGAGGAAATCTTTTCTCTGTTCCCGGCTGTTATGCAGAGAGACTGAGATTACCATTGCAATGGGGCCTGTGTTTAAAAGTGCGGTTCCTTGCACCATGGCCTGGCTGCTTGTTGCCTGATTGCAGCCATACCTCCTGTCCCCAGAGCTATCCCTGAGAAGAAGGGAACAGCTGGGAAATATTGTACTACCCCAAGTGAAAAAAAAATGATGGACTGTAAAGCTTCAAGGACACTTGGGTGCTTAGCTAGTTAGGTAGAATGAGCTGTGGCAAAAAGGGGAAAATTCTCACTTTACATTTGAATGATGGACTGTTTAATGTACCAGGATAGTTTCCTATACTGGTCACCAGGTGGCATGAGTAATGAACCCTTATTCATATTATGTGTATATCTGATAGAACATGCTAAGGGAAGTTTCTGTAGGATAGTTGTGGAAGGGGGTGGCATCTTCGGATGAGGATGGGGCCCACTTTCATTTTCATGTGTGTAGTTTAGACATATTATAGGGTGTATTTACACTGCTATGCTGTTCTCAGGTGAGGGCAATTAACAGTTACTCAAGAGTCACTTATGTAAATATTGCACTGTATTATCATAGGGATAGGATGCATTTCTTTGCTGTCTATTTTTTGCTCTTTCAGGTGTTCCTGCACCCATTGCATCTTCCTTGGATAAGGAGAGACAGTAATTCAACATGGATAGCAATACTAACCTTTAATGTTTCTCATTACTGTGAATAGTAGATAGATAGTTAGTGTCACGGACTTGGCCGGGACGGAGGCTGTTGGAGAGGACTGTATGCAGGCCTGTTGCCCACCGATTATGGGCCCTAGCATTTGGGGGAATGGTGCTCTCTGTGAGCTGTATGCCTGGGGACCCTGGGGTTGATGTTACTATGGATTCAGCTCCATGTCCCCCCAAAACACACAGACTCTGGAACCCTTTATATGCCATATTAGAATGGTGACTGATTTATACCATTGGGACTCGTACTGTTAAATGCTAATGTCATCAACTCTGCTATAATGTGTTTAGTGTGTCTCTAAGAGTCTTTTCACCCATTGTTGTTTATGTTAATTGAGAGAGCTGATCACATTAGCCACCAGCCCTGGCTAATAGACGAATGGTCTAGGCTGAGGAGGGGGGAGATTGTTGTTTGTATTGTTAATTGTATTAATGTGTGAAGCCCGGTGCCCACAAGACTGTCATCTGGTCTGGGTACATTTTGTAGTAAATTAGGTCATGTTAATTAGGTTAGCTTTGAGTCATCCCTGACATAAAAAGGTCTGTGAGATCTCAAAATAAAGGCAGTTCTGATGTACTCCAAGACTGGTGTTGTCTAGTTCTTGGGGTTTCTATAGCCAGATCCATTGGACTCGTGTTCCAGAACTTAGGAAGCGGTATACAGACGGAAGCACTCAAGCGGAGTGTGGGGCGTTCCGTGACATTTGGTGGCAAGCGGCGGGAAAGCTTCCTGAAGTCTGAAGACTGGGACATCCAAACCTCCAACTGGATCCAAGATCAGCATAGCAGACTTCAGTCACCCCAGCGGAGATATGGACCTGGCATCAAAATTCCCGGGGCTGCTGCGGATCATCCTTTCAACGTACACCAGGACTGTGTCTGAGGATGAATACCTGGAGCTCAGGCAGCTGATTCGGGTGGAGCTCTGGAATGCAGCCCTCCGTCTCGCTGGTATAAAACAGGGCAAGTGCTTTCAAACCCAAGAGCAACGGGCCAGTGACCAACGGGCATTGCGGATGGCATTCCTGGGAGAGCAGCCCCAGGAGCAATGGGTGACTGAGTTGGACAGGTTGGTCCAGCAGGAGATAGAGCTGGACAATCGTTATCGGGCTCTGCAATGGCACGCAGAGGAGGGATATTTAGGGGAGACAACAGAATGCTCTCCGGAGGGATATGACTTTGGCGGCCCTGGATTGCTGTGGGAGAACCTTACAGATCTTTTTATGTTTGGCGATGAGGGGGAACCTGACCTTGAGGACATGAGAGACTATAGAGAGTCTATGCTCGGTCTTGCAGGGGTCTCAGAGCTCAAACCTGATCTGGACCATTTGCTAAGGAAGGAACAGCATCTGGAAAGGGCATACAGGAAACTGCTAGAACAAGTTCAGCAGCATGCCAGAGAATCGGCAGTGGAAAATCCGGAGATTGCCGTCCCCAAACCTGAAGTGCTGACAACAGGGCAGAGCTCTGCTAACCTCTGTCCAGAAATGATAGCATCTTCTGGGTTCCATGGACAGGAGATGGTGAACCTCTATTCCCAGACATCAGTTGCAGAGACATGGGATTTGATAGACTTTTCTGCTGAGGAAGAACAACCTGATGAGCCTCCAGCAGAAGAGCTGCTATCAGGGCCAAAGTTCACTGTGTTCTGCCCAGCACCAACAGTGGCTTCGGCCTTACTGAGAGAAGAGGTAGTCAGCCTTTCTCCCACAACACTGACAGGGACATGTGATTTTCTGCCAGCAGCATCTATGGAGTTAAAACAAACTTCTCCAGCTGAAGATCTGGTAACTGAACAGAGGGTCCAAGACCTCTGTCCCACACTTTTACCAATTCCAGAGACTGGGGATTTAATAGACGTTTCTGTAGAGGAGGAACCACCTGGCAAACCCCCAGCAGAAGTGCTGGCAACCGGACAGAGGGTCCAAGACCTCTGCCCCACACCTGCAGCAATTGTGGAGGTCCAAGGAGAGAATGCAGTCATCACCTCACAACTGCAGCTTGATCTGGTGTCGGTTGATGGGGCTTCAGTCCCCACCTGTATACCCCAGGAATGCTGGGCAGTCGGCCCAGATCCCCAACAGCAGGATGGAGTGAGCCCAGTCCCCCTGTCTTCTCTCCAGCGGCAGAAAGGATTCCAGGGAGAAGAGCCAGTCCGGGCCTCTCCCCAGCGGCAGATATGTTCTCTGAGAGAGGCAGAGGTTGGCTGGGTGAGTGATACTCTGTTTGGAATAATTTATTTGGGGTACGGTGTGGGTACAGGCAGTAGAGGACTGGAGCTGTTTACTAACTTCGGAGTCAACCCGTCTGGGGTCTCCTCCTGTGTTAGTCTCCTGCCGAAAGGGGAGAAATGTCACGGACCTGGCCGGGACGGAGGCTGTTGGAGAGGACTGTATGCAGGCCTGTTGCCCACCGATTATGGGCCCTAGCATTTGGGGGAATGGTGCTCTCTGTGAGCTGTATGCCTGGGGACCCTGGGGTTGATGTTACTATGGATTCAGCTCCATGTCCCCCCAAAACACACAGACTCTGGAACCCTTTATATGCCATATTAGAATGGTGACTGATTTATACCATTGGGACTCGTACTGTTAAATGCTAATGTCATCAACTCTGCTATAATGTGTTTAGTGTGTCTCTAAGAGTCTTTTCACCCATTGTTGTTTATGTTAATTGAGAGAGCTGATCACATTAGCCACCAGCCCTGGCTAATAGACGAATGGTCTAGGCTGAGGAGGGGGGAGATTGTTGTTTGTATTGTTAATTGTATTAATGTGTGAAGCCCGGTGCCCACAAGACTGTCATCTGGTCTGGGTACATTTTGTAGTAAATTAGGTCATGTTAATTAGGTTAGCTTTGAGTCATCCCTGACATAAAAAGGTCTGTGAGATCTCAAAATAAAGGCAGTTCTGATGTACTCCAAGACTGGTGTTGTCTAGTTCTTGGGGTTTCTATAGCCAGATCCATTGGACTCGTGTTCCAGAACTTAGGAAGCGGTATACAGACGGAAGCACTCAAGCGGAGTGTGGGGCGTTCCGTGACAGTTAGGATATAGGATACTGTTTGCCTTTTTCCCTTGACTATTTGGGTGGTACGCCACACGTAAAATTGCATATAATGTCTGTTATTTATTTGCCCTTGTGTGAACTGTCACTCGCTCATGTATATGTATATATATATATATATATATGTGTGTGTGTATATATATATATATATATATATATATATATATATATATATATATATATATATATATATATATGTTTACTTCATGTGATACGCCACGTGTATTGTTTGTTATCATTATTACTTTCCTGTTTCCCCACCCATCCCAGTTTTTCCCGGGACATTCGCTCTTAGGCTTGAGAGCTCAAATTATTTTTCTGCAAACTCTGAGACTTAGTTTTCCAAGGCAGGGGGAGGAAGTAGCATCCTGATGTTTAGGCAGGGTTGCTATTAAATTTTTTTGCCACGTGATAGTTGCCTTGGCCAGTTGGTAGGAGATTAATTGATTTTGCCCTAATTCTGGAATTGCTGCACTTTTCTCTTCTGTCGCTGGGTGGCCGGGTACCTGGTGACATTAGATAAGACAAGGGCATTGCAAGGACAGATTAGGAATGAATGGGGTGTCTCAGCCAATGGGCAGGGATTTTCTTGGGTCCCTTCGGCCAGGGCCGATCCTAGGGTCACAGGCGCCTGGGTGCAGAAATATTTCTGGCGCCCCCACATGGGCGTGGCCATCTTACCAACTCCTCCCCTTTACAAATGATTCTATGGCAACGACTCAAATACAGAGCTGCTCCCCTAAGAAGTCTTTGTTACCCTGAAATCCTCCCATGATCTCTTAACAATAAAGAAAATACAGGAAGAGAGAACACTAAGGAGACCTGGAGAGGAGTCTCTCTGATGCACACAGAGAGGGCTTCTGTTAGAAAGAGTCCCCAGACATAATACAGGATACGGTCAAAGACTGCAGACATGATACAAGAGATAGTCAGAGACTGCAGACATAATACAGGAGATGGTCAGAGACTGCAGACATGATACAGGAGATGATCAGAGACTGCAGACATAGTACAGGAGATGATCAGAGACTGCAGACATGATACAGGAGATGATCAGAGACTGCAGACATAATACAGCATATGGTCAAAGACTGCAGACATGGTACAGAAGCTGGTCAGAGATTGCAGACATGATACAAGAAATGGTCAGAGACTGCAGACATAGTACAGGAGATTATCAGAGACTGCAGACATGATAGAAGAGACAGTCAGAGACTGTAGACATGATACAAGAGACAGTCAGAGACTGCAGACATAGTACAGGAGATGGTCAGAGACTGCAGACATGGTACAGGAGTTGGTCAGAGACTGCAGACATAATACAGGAGATGATCAGAGACTGCAGACATGGTACAGGAGATGATCAGAGACTGCAGACATGGTACAGGAGATGATCAGAGACTGCAGACATAGTACAGGAGATGATCAGAGACTGCAGACATGATACAAGAGATGGTCAGAGACTGCAAACATAATACAGGAGATGGTCAGAGACTACAGGCAAGATAGAATAGATGGTCAGAGACTGTAGACATGATACAAGAGACAGTCAGACACTGCAGACATGGTACAGAAGCTGGTCAGAGATTGCAGACATGATATAAGAGATGGTCAGAGACTGCAGACATGATACAAGAGATGGTCAGAGACTGCAGACATGATACAGGAGATGGTCAGAGACTGCCGACATGATACATGAGATGGTCAGAGACTGCAGACATGATACAAGAGATGGTCAGAGACTGCAGACATGATACAAGAGATGATCAGAGACTGCAGACATGGTACAGGAGATGGTCAGAGACTGCAGACATGATACAAGAGATGGTCAGAGACTGCAGACATGATACAAGAGATGGTCAGAGACTGCAGACATGGTACAGGAGATGGTCAGAGACTGAAGACATGATACAGGAGAAGGTCAGAGACTGAAGACATGATACAAGAGAAGGTCAGAGACTGCAGACATGATACAAGAGAAGGTCAGAGACTGCAGACATTATACAAGAGATGGTCAGAGACTGCAGATATAATACAGGAGATGGTCAGAGACTGCAGTTCCTATGGACGTTAGTAAATAATGGCCGATCGGCCCTCTCACCTGATCCAGCGATGGTTTCTCTGATCAGGAGTCTGCTCACTCTGAATTGCCCGTGGCGACTCCACTGGGTAGCACCCAGATCTGTATTCTGGCAGTGACTCCATTCCTTTCTCCGCCAGGGATGGCGCTAGGCTGTGTGTCTTTCCCTCTGGTGGCGCAGGGCAGTGGGGTTCCCTCTATGATGGTGTTCCCTCAGCACTGCCCTCTCCCTCTGGAGTCCTGGGTGTACTTCCCTGAAAGCTTTCTCAGGCTCCTGTATCTCTCTCCCATTCAGCTGAACCTGCTGTGTGGGCTGCAGTTTCCGTGTTACAGTGGGGCTGCCAGTCCTCGGAACTACATGTCCCACAATCCTCTTCTCTGCTCCTTTTTCTATTCTATTTTTTCCCTGGCTGATACGAAGGCGGGGGAAGAAACATAGTGGGAGGCTGTGCTGGCCAGCGCCACCCACTAGTATAGCAGTGCATGTGCGGAGGAGAGGGAGAGGGAGGGGAAGGGGCAAAAGAAGAGCCCGCAGCTGCAGTGACGTCACTAGGGTTGGTGTCACCAGGTGCGGTATAACATGGTGTCACCCCCCTTCCACCAACTTTAGTTGCCCCTCAGTACAGACCCCCCTCCACTAAGTATAGACCCCCCTTCGTCAGTGCAGACCCCCCACTAAGTATAAACCCCTCTCTCAGTACAGACCCCTCTTCATCAGTATAGACCCCCCCAGGACAAACCCCCCCCTCCATTAGTAGACCCCCACCAGGACAACCCCCCCTCCATTAGTACAGATCCCCCCAGGACAAAGCCCCCTCCATTAGTACAGACCCCCCACAGGACAACCCCCCCTTCATTAGTACAGACCCCCCAGGACAACCCCCCTCCATTAGTACAGACCCCCAGGACAAACCCCCCCTCTATTAGTACAGACCCCCCAGGACAAACCCCCTCCACTAGTACAGACCCCTACAGGACAAATCCCTCCTTCATTAGTACAGACCCATCAGGACAAACCCCCCCTCCATTAGTACAGACCCCCCAGGACAAACCCCCTCCATTACTACAGACCCCCCAGGAGAATCCCCCTCCACTAGTACAGACCCCCACAGGACAAATCCCCCCTTCATTAGTACAGACCCCCCACCAGGACAAACCCCCCTCCATTAGTACAGACCCCCACCAGGACAAACCCCCTCCATTAGTACAGACCCCCCCAGGACAACCCCCCCTCCATTAGTACAGACCCCCCCGGACAAACACCCCCCCTCCATTAGTACAGACCCCCCCAGAACAAACCCCCTCCATTAGTACAGACCCCCCAGGACAAATCCCCCCTCCATTAGTACAGAACCCCCCCAGGGCAAATCCCCCCTCCATTAGTACAGACCCCACCAGGACAAATCCCCTTCATTAGTACAGACCCCCCCAGGACAACCCCCCTCCATTAGTACAGACCCCAAAGGACAACCCCCCTCCATTAGTACAGACCCCCCAGGACAAACCCCCCCTCCATTAGTACAGACCCCCTTAGGGCAAACCCCCCTCCATTAACCCCCCCAGGACAAACCCCCCCTCCATTAGTACAGACCCCCAGGACAAATCCCTCCATTAGTACAGACCCCCCCAAGACAACCCCCCTCCATTAGTACAGACCCCCCAAGACAACCCCCCCTCCATTAGTACAGACCCCCCCAGGACAACTCCCCCTCCATTAGTACAGACCCCCCAGGACAAACCCCCCTCCATTAACCCCCCAGGACAAACTCCCTCCATTAGTACAGACCCCCAGGATAACCCCCCCTCCATTAGTACAGACCCCGCCAGGACAACTCCCCCTCCATTAGTACAGACCCCCCCCAGGACAACTCCCCCTCCATTAGTACAGACCCCCCAGGACAAATCCCCCTCCATTAACCCCCCCAGGACAAACCCCCTCCATTAGTACAGACCCCCCAGGACAACCCCTCATTAGTACAGACCCCTCCAGGACAACCCCCCCCATTAGTACAGACTCCCAAGGACAAACCCCCCTTGATTAGTACAGACCGCCAAGGACAAACCCCCCCGATTAGTACAGACCGCCAAGGACAAACCCCCCTCGATTAGTACAGACTGCCCCAGGGACAAACCTCCCCCGATTAGTACAGACCGCCAAGGACAAACCCCCCTCGATTAGTACAGACTGCCCCAGGGACAAACCTCCCTATATTAGTACAGAAACATTAACACCCGGGCGGCAGCTAGAGAGGACAGTGTGCAGCCGCGCTGCCTGGGTGAAGATCGAGACAGGCAGCAGCTTAGGCGGGAGTGAGGGACAGAAGAGGAGAGAACCTGTGTCAAGCTGCAGGCACGGGCCGCCCCCCGCCCCCAGCGAAGTCACTGCGCGGCTGGTCTCTCTCAACACAGAGACCAGCCGCTCCGATCTCTGGCGGCTGCTCTCCTTTGACAGGAGGAGGAGGAGGAGGAGGGAGGGGGGACGGCCCGGCTCTAGCAGTGTGAAACACAGCGGCCGCTCCGCGGCGGTGATCTGCAAACAGAGCTACTTCTGGACACGGAGGGGAGGAGGAGGAGGGAGGGGAGCACTCTGGTGCTGCAGCGCCCCCACCTCTCTGGCGCCTGGGTGCACTACACCCGTGCACCCGCCTGGGATCGGCCCTGCCTTCGGCCTGCTGGGAGAGCCTATTTATTTGGGTGGAGTCAGGTGATCGGAGTTCTGTGCCACCTGGATGGCTATCTGGGTGGACGTGTGTTGTATTGCCCTGGGCTGCTAGGCCAGATACCCTTAAGTCTTATCTGAGGGCCTATCCAGAAGCAGGAAAGCAGCATAGGGTTGGGATTCAGGCTTGTAGTCCAACCAGAAGTAATGGTTCCACCGACCGGGAAACCAGTTGCGGTCGGAGGTAGAAGAAAAGCTGTCGCCACTAAGGGACCATCTCATCATCATCTCCCTCCCTGCAATCTTCTGGGACACGTTACAGGTCACAGAAGTGTGCTCGGTCATTCAGGACGCGCAGCACAACACGCACATGCACAGTGCGCACACGGCTGTGAAGCCACAAGCTGTCACAGTCAGGTGCCCACACTAGTGATGTCGGCGCTGGAGAGAGGCAGGGGAGATAACCGAGGCTTTGGGGCGGTGGCATTGCTGTATCGTGGGACAGGTGAGTGTGTGTTTATTAAAAGTCAGCAGCTACACTTTTTGTGTTTGTGAAATGTTTGTGAACTCTGCTTTAACAAGGCAGCAGTGGAGTTTACAAGACATACAGGAGTGCAGTACTGGCAAGAAGGATGAGGGGGAGAGAGAGCACAACCCACATAGTCGAAAATGGCCAGGAGAGGGCTGGGAGGAAGCTCACTCTCTCGCCCTCCAGCTCTTCCTTCCTGTCAGTGCAGCACTCCTGTATTCCTATACATATTGCTGATGACACCAAGCTATTAGCAGTGGAATAACATCTTTACAGGATGTCTCCAACTTACAAGCCAACCACTATCTAATTGGGCAACTATATGGCAAATGAGGTTTGATTTTAAACCAAAAAACTGCACTATAAAAAAAGTGTACATCTGCACTAAAACACATTCAATACATGTGTAATAAAATATATTAAACCTTATTTGTACTGTATCCTAAATTAAAATCATTAAGGCTGGGTTCACTCTGTTGAGCGGAGTGGCTGGCAGCAGGGGGTCCAGTGCGTCCCTGTTCTCCTTTTCAGGGGCGAATCAGGGCCCGAATTGTTGCCTGAATTCGGACCTAAAACAGAGCCAAAGACGCACAAGACCCTTCTGCTGTGCACTCTGTGGCAGCCCCGGAGATGTGTGAACTGGCTCCATTGAGAGCCGGGGAAACTCTCCTGTCATGCGAATTGGATGCAGGGGAAACCCGCATCCAAGTCGCAGTAGTGTGAACCCAGCCTTAATCAATGTGACAGCAAACGTGTGTTTAGCTATTTGTTCAAAAATCATAATAAATAAAAACACAAAAGTCCACCAAAAATAAGTGTATATCAAATCAGTCACACAGGAAATCTTTTGTGAATCCCTTGGGGAGTAGTGGTGGACCTCTGCTCTAATCAGCCTCTTACCAAAAGGTGATACCCCAAATAAAAGGAGGTCTTATCTCGCTCTTAGATGCCTAAGGACTCTTTCAGCAACCACAAACAGAGGGATTGTGAACCACAGGATACACCAGCAGGGACTAAATTTGCCAATGCCTCTGTTCTGCATGTATCACGGATCTGATAAGAAAACAAGTGATAAAAACTTTATAATGAAAAAAACACTAGGATTTTATTGCATTAAATAGAAAGATACACACATATGTAAAAGACAAGAGCACAGGAAAAGACCGCCAACATTGCAAAGAGCCTATAGATGCTGCTCTGGAGTTATAAACTTTTTTGTTCAATGGGGAATATTAGAAATCTATTTGAATATTTTAATTTACTTAACCTTTAATAGTGATTTATGAAATAATATTATAAAATTTAACTGATAATAAATAAAATATATAAATAACCCAACATTTCTGAATGTATTACTTTAACACCCTCTAGAGGACAAAAACTACATTTACAAATAACTCATTCTCACATACAAGTTTATGATAAAGGAGCAGCATTCATTACAATAAACTTCTTATTTAACATCTAAGCGAGTGGCCTCCATAAGTAAAAATTACAATGACAAACATAAACATGTACCATCATCCAGAAATTAATAAATAATGAGGTTGGAAGCCTGATCCCCAGTCAGGCGACCAAAAAAGTGGGGGCATGTTTGGACTATTGCGGTACAGTAATTGTTGGTAACACTTAAAGGCATAAAACAGTGGTAGTAAAATTGAAAGTTGATTTATTGATGCACGGGACAAATCAAAATTAATACAATAAAAAACTAATTACAAGTACAAATATGTCAACAATGGGATCATTAGTATACAGTACAGCACGAAATCTCAGATATCATATTCCTCGACTAGTTTCGCGGATAAACCGCTTCATCAGGAGGGAATCTGGAGATAGTTGATTCTGACTAAACAGTCTGAGCCTGACAGATAAGAAGACATATAATGAGATTGACCAAAAGACAAGAACAATGCAAATAAAGTTTATGTTACAGCATCAAGATTGACAAAGGTAATATGCAATACATGGGGAAAGGGGGACAAATCTGCTTACCCATGTCCCAACCGAGCCCAGGCGCACAACCCCACCACCAGGGGGTGATCTCCCACGGCGACCTGGGGGGGCTAAAGGATGACGGGGATAGTAAAGATAATGTATGTCATAATAAGGTAAACTAAATTGCCACACACGGGACAGGTGAAACATATAGTGACAATGATGAAAATGGTGATAAGAATACGGGGAAGGTGAATAGTGAGGATGTGGGAAGTGAGGAAATAAATAGCAGTGTGCAAGGAGTGAAAAAGAATGCATATAGTGAAAACCAAGGATGGGAACAATTGTAAAATGAATGGTGTGGTGTGGTGTGGGATGGGAAGATTGAATTGAAGGAAAGGAGATGGAAAGGGAGGGGGATGGGTGAAGGACCAGAGGGGAGGGAGGAGGGAAGGGGAAGAGGGGGGGGGAGGGCGGGAACGGGATAGGAAGGGGAATGAGGAAAGAGGAGGGGAGGAAGGGGGGAAAAAAGAAGGGGGGGAGGGGAGGGGAGAGGAAAAAACAGGGGGGGGGAGGGGGAAAGGAGGGGCAAGGAGGGAAGGGATGTGACCGTGTAAATTGTGCAGTGAAATGGGCATAAGGATACCTGATGCTGATAAAAACATAGAAAAGTTCCCGGGGAAGGCGTTGTGCCAGGATTGAAGCCACGACAAGGTAACTGGGGGGGGTTTGATTAATAGAGACTGCAAGTGACAGGCGAACACATAGCAGGACAAGTCCACCCCAGCTTAGAACATCTAAAGGAGAAACATGGTATGTAATATAACCAATGTTAGTTCCCTGGGATGCGGGACTTACATAAAAGGCTACATTGGGTAATACCCTCAAACTTACCATTGGTTGGCTAGCATACACACACAGACCCGGGAACCAGAAACCAGACCGTCAAACAGACAGGTAAGGCCCGTCATTTATAGCTCCCGACCCTGCGACGCTGCGCCGCACGCCAGCAAGACGCCGGCGCATTACGTCACAGGGTCAGAGGTCCCACACGGCGCGCGCGCGAGAGAGCCGCGCGCGCACGCATGCGCAACCACCCTACGGCCATAGGAACAAATCCCCGCCCGGATAGGTGCAAGAGGAGGGGGCGGTCCCGCTCAGCGGGAGAGCTCTCCGTTGATCTCCGCTGAGCCGGCGGATGACAGGTCCCTCTCTGCTCACTGAGCAGGGAGGGGCCTGTTGAGCGCCGCTGCTTCCTATGGAGAGATCGGACGAAAATGGACAGCATGTCCATTTTCATCAGATCTCACCCGATCCAATCCTCCAAGGACGAATGCAAATGTAGGGGCATCCGTCTGCTTTTAGTGGATCGGACCGGGTCGGATGTCAGTGGACATGTCACCGATGACATCCGTCGCTCCATAGACTAGCATGGAGCGCCCGTTCAGGTCCGAAAAAAAAAAAATCACAATAAGCGTTTATTGCTAGGTTTGCACAAAAGTTATAGTGTCTACAAAATAGAGAATAGATGTATGGCATTTTTATTATTATTTATTTTTTTTACTAGTAATGGCGGTGGTCTGCGATTTTTAGTGGGACTGCAACATTGTGGCGGACAGATCTGACACTTTTGACACTTTTTTGGGACCATTGACATTTATACAATGATCAGAGACAAAATAGCCACTGATTACTGTATAAATGTCACTGGCGGGGAAGGGGTTAACACTAGGGGGCGATCAAGGGGTAAAGTGTTCCCTAGGGAGGTGTTTCTAACTGTGGGGGCAGTGAAATGACAGGGAATAGAGAGAGATCGCTGTTCCTAATTACTAGGAACAGCAGATCTCTCTCTACTTCACTGACAGAATGGTGATCTGTCTGTTTACATTGACAGATCCCCATTCTGTCAATGTCTACCGTCAAAACTGACAGGCGGACCTGAATGGTCCGACAGTGTGAAAGGGGCCTAAGTGAAACTACTTGTGTTACAAATAACCAACCAATTGATATTAGGGTAGCACTGAATTTTTTACCAGCACTGGGTCCCGATGTGAAGAAACCAATCACACTGGATGCCCAGAAGACTTAAGTTCAGGAAATCAATCACAGTTAGAAATAGTAAATCTATCTTCTTATGAATTATCAGAGGCTGAACTTCAGGTTCTGCGTCTGGGTTTAATCTTTTGCCCCAATGAGAAAACTGACAAGTTTGAAATTGTTAAAGCGGAGTTCCACCCTGAAAATTGTTTTTGCATATTCACAGACCCTTAATAGTATTAAGAAACATTTGGAAATTATGCGATTTAAGGCAGTTACCATAACAACAATGCAGTATCTTCCTCCGTCGCTGCCCGTTGTTAAGGCTACTTTCTAAACAACCGGCACTATGGTCACCGGAGCATCGCGCATGCGTGATATTGAGAGGTGTATGCTGGTTACCCAGCATGCACCTCTCCATCTGTAATCCAGGAAGAGATTGTGATTGGGCTTCTCATGCCCACAATCATCATGGCAAGAGCCAGAAGAGGATTTACTAAGTTGTGAGTATAAAATAAATATATTAGCAACATTCACTAGCAAACATATAAAATTGTTCTTTATGTTAATAATGTATTATGTTCGGATACCTGAAAAAAAAAATGTGCTCGGAACTCCGCTTTAAAGATGTTCATTTATTTGCAAGACGTCTGATGTTCAAGACGTTCTATGACAAAGATCAACCAAAAAATCAGGAAACTACATTGTTGGAATCAATTTCAATGACATATTTAACTATAAATGATCTAAAAATGTTACAAGACCTTATGGACTTATCGGAGGAAGGTCACATTGATGATGAACCTCCTGAGGCTATACAAGCTGCCATGAATAGGAAACCATCTACATCCAGAGTGCAAACAAAAACTTTTCCCTCCCCACAATCTTAGCAAACTAAAATCAAAGTCTTTTCCTATGCTAACCACTCAAGGACCAGAAGATTTGCCCCCTTAAGGACCTGGCCATTGTTTGTGATGCGGCACTGCGTCGCTTTAACTGACAATTGTGCTGTCATGCGACGCTGTACCCAAAAGAAAATGTAAGTCTTTTTTTCCCACAAATAGACTTTTCTTTTGGTGGTATTTGATCACCTCTGTGGTTTTTATTTTTTGCGCTATAAACAAAAAAGACCGACAATTTTGAAAAAAAAAACAACATTTTTTACTTTTTGCTATAATAATATTAAAAAAGTAAAAAATAAAAATTTCCTCATCAGTTTAGGCCAATATGTATTCTTCTACATATTTTTGTTAAAAAAAAAAATCACAATAAGCGTTTATTGCTAGGTTTGCACAAAAGTTATAGTGTCTACAAAATAGAGAATAGATGTATGGCATTTTTATTATTATTTATTTTTTTTACTAGTAATGGCGGTGGTCTGCGATTTTTAGTGGGACTGCAACATTGTGGCGGACAGATCTGACACTTTTGACACTTTTTTGGGACCATTGACATTTATACAGTGATCAGAGACAAAATAGCCACTGATTACTGTATAAATGTCACTGGCGGGGAAGGGGTTAACACTAGGGGGCGATCAAGGGGTAAAGTGTTCCCTAGGGAGGTGTTTCTAACTGTGGGGGCAGTGAAATGACAGGGAATAGAGAGAGATTGCTGTTCCTAATTACTAGGAACAGCAGATCTCTCTCTACTTCACTGACAGAATGGTGATCTGTCTGTTTACATTGACAGATCCCCATTCTGTCAATGTCTACCGTCAAAACTGACAGGCGGACCTGAATGGTCCGACAGTGTGAAAGGGGCCTAAGTGAAACTACTTGTGTTACAAATAACCAACCAATTGATATTAGGGTAGCACTGAATTTTTTACCAGCACTGGGCCCCGATGTGAAGAAACCAATCACACTGGATGCCCAGAAGACTTAAGTTCAGGAAATCAATCACAGTTAGAAATAGTAAATCTATCTTCTTATGAATTATCAGAGGCTGAACTTCAGGTTCTGCGTCTGGGTTTAATCTTTTGCCCCAATGAGCAAACTGACAAATTTGAAATTGTTAAAGCGGAGTTCCACCCTGAAAATTGTTTTTGCATATTCACAGACCCTTAATAGTATTAAGAAACATTTGGAAATTATGCGATTTAAGGCAGTTACCATAACAACGATGCAGTATCTTCCTCCGTCGCTGCCCGTTGTTAAGGCAACTTTCAAAACAACCGGCGCTATGGTCACCGGAGCATCACGCATGCGTGATATTGAGAGGTGTATGCTGGTTACCCAGCATGCACCTCTCCATCTGTAATCCAGGAAGTGATTGTGATTGGGCTTCTCATGCCCACAATCATCATGGCAAGAGCCAGAAGAGGATTTACTAAGTTGTGAGTATAAAATAAATATATTAGCAACAACCACTAGCAAACATATAAAATTGTTCTTTATGTTAATAATGTATTATGTTAGGATACCTGAAAAAAAAAAAAGTGTCCGGAACTCCGCTTTAAAGATGTTCATTTATTTGCAAGACGTCTGATGTTCAAGACGTTCTATGACAAAGATCAACCAAAAAAAACAGGAAACTACATTGTTGGAATCAATTCCAATGACAGATTTAACTATAAATGATCTAAAATGTTACAAGACCTTATGGACTTATGGGAGGAAGGTCACATTGATGATGAACCTCCTGAGGCTATACAAGCTGCCATGAATAGGAAACCATCTACATCCAGACAAACAAAAACTTTTCCCTCCCCACAATCTTAGCAAATTAAAATCAAAGTCTTTTCCTATGCTAACCAATCACGGACCAGAAGATTTGCCCCCTTAATGACCTGGCCATTGTTTGCGATGCGGCACTGTGTCACTTTAACTGACAATTGTGCTGTCATGCGATGCTGTACCCAAAAAAAATGTAAGTCCTTTTTTCCCACAAATAGACTTTTCTTTTGGTGGTATTTGATCACCTCTGTGGTTTTTATTTTTTGCGCTATAAACAAAAAAGACCGACAATTTTGAAAAAAAAAACAACATTTTTTACTTTTTGCTATAATAATATTAAAAAAGTAAAAAATAAAAATTTCCTCATCAGTTTAGGCCAATATGTATTCTTCTACATATTTTTGTTAAAAAAAAAAAATCACAATAAGCGTTTATTGCTAGGTTTGCACAAAAGTTATAGTGTCTACAAAATAGAGAATAGATGTATGGCATTTTTATTATTATTTATTTTTTTTACTAGTAATGGCGGTGGTCTGCGATTTTTAGTGGGACTGCAACATTGTGGCGGACAGATCTGACACTTTTGACACTTTTTTGGGACCATTGACATTTATACAGTGATCAGAGACAAAATAGCCACTGATTACTGTATAAATGTCACTGGCGGGGAAGGGGTTAACACTAGGGGGCGATCAAGGGGTAAAGTGTTCCCTAGGGAGGTGTTTCTAACTGTGGGGGCAGTGAAATGACAGGGAATAGAGAGAGATCGCTGTTCCTAATTACTAGGAACAGCAGATCTCTCTCTACTTCACTGACAGAATGGTGATCTGTCTGTTTACATTGACAGATCCCCATTCTGTCAATGTCTACCGTCAAAACTGACAGGCGGACCTGAATGGTCCGACAGTGTGAAAGGGGCCTAAGTGAAACTACTTGTGTTACAAATAACCAACCAATTGATATTAGGGTAGCACTGAATTTTTTACCAGCACTGGGCCCCGATGTGAAGAAACCAATCACACTGGATACCCAGAAGACTTAAGTTCAGGAAATCAATCACAGTTAGAAATAATAAATCTATCTTCTTATGAATTATCAGAGGCTGAACTTCAGGTTCTGCGTCTGGGTTTAATCTTTTGCCCCAATGAGAAAACTGACAAGTTTGAAATTGTTAAAGCGGAGTTCCACCCTGAAAATTGTTTTTGCATATTCACAGACCCTTAATAGTATTAAGAAACATTTGGAAATTATGCGATTTAAGGCAGTTACCATAACAACAATGCAGTATCTTCCTCCGTCGCTGCCCGTTGTTAAGGCTACTTTCTAAACAACCGGCACTATGGTCACCGGAGCATCGCGCATGCGTGATATTGAGAGGTGTATGCTGGTTACCCAGCATGCACCTCTCCATCTGTAATCCAGGAAGAGATTGTGATTGGGCTTCTCATGCCCACAATCATCATGGCAAGAGCCAGAAGAGGATTTACTAAGTTGTGAGTATAAAATAAATATATTAGCAACATTCACTAGCAAACATATAAAATTGTTCTTTATGTTAATAATGTATTATGTTCGGATACCTGAAAAAAAAAATGTGCTCGGAACTCCGCTTTAAAGATGTTCATTTATTTGCAAGACGTCTGATGTTCAAGACGTTCTATGACAAAGATCAACCAAAAAATCAGGAAACTACATTGTTGGAATCAATTTCAATGACATATTTAACTATAAATGATCTAAAAATGTTACAAGACCTTATGGACTTATCGGAGGAAGGTCACATTGATGATGAACCTCCTGAGGCTATACAAGCTGCCATGAATAGGAAACCATCTACATCCAGAGTGCAAACAAAAACTTTTCCCTCCCCACAATCTTAGCAAACTAAAATCAAAGTCTTTTCCTATGCTAACCACTCAAGGACCAGAAGATTTGCCCCCTTAAGGACCTGGCCATTGTTTGTGATGCGGCACTGCGTCGCTTTAACTGACAATTGTGCTGTCATGCGACGCTGTACCCAAAAGAAAATGTAAGTCTTTTTTTCCCACAAATAGACTTTTCTTTTGGTGGTATTTGATCACCTCTGTGGTTTTTATTTTTTGCGCTATAAACAAAAAAGACCGACAATTTTGAAAAAAAAAACAATATTTTTACTTTTTGCTATAATAAATATTAAAAAAGTAAAAAAAAAAATTTCCTCATCAGTTTAGGCCAATATGTATTCTTCTACATATTTTTGTTAAAAAAAAAAAAAAAATCACAATAAGCGTATATTGCTAGGTTTGCACAAAAGTTATAGGGGGTCATTTACTATAACTCCAGGAAGTACTGGGCACTATGGCAAATAATAGCGCCCATTTTAGCCAAATGGAAACAAAACCGGCGAATTTGCGTATGAAAATTAGCGATATAAGCGGGGAACAACCGTTTGTAAATTCTAAATTGCCGCTAATTAGCACTTCCGCGTATATACAAATGCCAATTCTTATCAAGTTGTTATATAGCACTGTACTGTAGCCATGATCCATGTATGTGAAAGAAACATTTTTATCAGAGATGTGCTCTAGTTCCCGTGCATCTATTGATTTATATTGCAATTAGTATTCCTACTTTTTTTTTTTCCTTCTTTTGCTAACGAATGCAGTTCTGAATGATTATTACATAGTAATGTCTGCTACTCTGTAAAGTTACATGTATTAATCATTTAGGTTACCTATTTGTTGTATGTTGTTTTTTTCATGTTTTTGATTTATTATTTATTCATTTAGTTGACTATAAAGCAGTAATTATTTATGTTCATTCTTTAATAATACTACACTATTATGCAGGTCTTGTACTTAGCACAATGGCTTAGTGGTCTGCTTGGATATCTTCACACCACTCACGGTATGAGTTCAAACAACAGCCAACCTACCAACCACCAGCTGTGTTTATTTTTTCAGTGCACAAGTGAATTAAAATAAACAAACAAAGAAATGTAAACTGCCCTTTAGCTAGTGTGTGGTGTTTGGAATGTCACATCATAATATAATTGAATACTTATATACCATTGCATGCATCTAAAGAGTTAATACAATAAAATAATTCACATTAAAGTGCATTGGCTATTTGGCAATCACCTATTTTCAGTATATATATATATATTTGTGTTGCTTTGGCTAATTGGCTAACTGGCATTCTCCTTTTCCCACCAATTCAACATTTTAGGATTTTTCTGTGGGATTTGAACTCATGAGTCTTTCAATACCTGAACGTTTGAAGGTAGAGGCGCTAACTGCTAGCCTATTGGGCTGAGCACAAGTATACATACAAAATACTTTTACTAGTGTTTGATGTGTTATATACATACAATAAAGTTTATCAAATGTAAACTGCTTGTTAGCTAGTGTGTGGTGTTTGGAGATTCACACCATAATATTAGTGAATACTTACATACCATTGCAAGCATTTGAAGAGTTAATACAATAATATCAACCACATTAAAGTGTATTGGCTACTTGGCATTCACTGTATGCTGCTTTGGATAATTGGCTAACAGTAATTATCCTTTTCTCCACCAATAGTTATCTTTTAGGATTCTTCTGTGGGATTTGAACACATGAGTCTTTCAATACCTGAATTTTTGAAGGTAGAGGTGCTAACTGCTAGCCTATTGGGCTGAGCACAATTATACATACAAAATACTTTTACTAGTGTTTGATGGTTTATATACCATACAATAAAGTTTATCAAATGTAAACTGCTTGTTAGCTAGTGTATGGTGTTTTGGAGATTCACACCATAATATTAGTGAAGACTTATTTATTTTGATTTAAGGTACTTCTATAGTGCCGTCAATTTACGCAGTGCTTTACATATACATTATACACTCACATGGGCCCCTACCCTCAAGGAGCTTACAATCTAAGGTCCCTAACTCACATTCATATACTAGGGCCAATTTAGACAGAAGCCAATTAACCTAACAGCATGTCTTTGGAGTGTGGGAGGAAACCGGAGTACCCGGAGGAAACCCACACAGGCACAGGGAGAACATGCAAACTCCAGGCAGGTAGTCTTGTGGTGTGGTTGAGAATACGAACCAGCGACCCTTTTTACTGTTAGGTAGGGATGAGCCGAACACCCCCCTGTTCGGTTTGCACCAGAACATGTGAACAGGAAAAAAGTTCGTTCGAGCATGCAAACACCGTTAAAGTCTATGGGGGTCATTTAATATAGCGCCAGGAAATACTGGGCACTATGGCAAATAATAGCTCCCATTTTAGCCAAATAAAATTTCAACAGGCGAATGTGCGAATGAAAAATTAGCGCTATTAGTGAGAAACACATGTTAGTAGATTCTAAGCTGGCGCTAATTAGAGCTTCCGCGTATATGCAAATGCCAATTCCTACCAAGTTGTTATATAGTACTGCACTGTAACCATGTATGCGAAAGAAACATTTTTATGTGAGATGTGCTCTACCTCATGTGCACCTATTGATGTATGTTGCAATTAGTATTCCTAGTTTTTTCCTTCTTTTGCTAACTAATGCAGTTATGAATGATTATTACATAGTAATGTCTGCTATTCTGTAAAGTTACATGTATTAAACATTTAAGTTACCTATTTGTTGTATGTTGTTTTTTATTTTTTAATTTAGGTGAATATAAAGCGGTAATTATTTATATTCATTCTTTAATCATACTACACTATTATGCAGGTCTCATACTTAGCACAATGGCTTAGTGGTCTGCTCAGATGTCTCCACAGCACTCACGGTACAAGCTCAAATACCAGCCAACCTACCATCCCCCAGCTGTGTTTATTTTTTCAGTGCACAAGCGAATTAAAATAAACAAACAAAAAATGTAATCTGCCCATTAGTTAGTGTGTGGTGTTTGGAATTTTACACCATAATAGTATTGAATACTTACATATCATTGCATGCATTTGAAGAGTTAATATAATAGAATCAGCCAAATTTAAAGTGCATTGGCTAATTGGCATTCACCTATTTTCAGCATATGCTGCTTTGGCTAATTGGCTAATAGTCATTTGCTTTTTTTTCACCAATTCAATCTTTTAGTATTTCTCTGTGGGATTTGAACCCATGAGTTCTTCAAGGTAGAAGTGCTGACCGCTAGCCTATTGGGTGTAGCACAGTCATACATAGAAAATACATTCACTAGTGTTTGATGTTTCTTCTCCCCGAGCTGTCTCTCCTGCTGCCACCATCTTCTCCCCCTGATGTGTTCTTCAGCGCAGCCGGTTACCCACTAATAAAAAAAAGCCGCTCTTCTTGTGGCGGTCTTCTGTGGCCATCCGATAATGTCACCCAGAGAGTCCGCTCCATGGCTATGTAAGAGATGCCACACAGTGGGTGACAACACAGCGGAGGAAGACCACCATGGAAGAAGAGCAGCTTTTTTTTATTAGCGGGTAACCAGCGGTGCGGAAGAACACAGCAGATGGAGAAGATGGTGGCGGCAGGAGAGACGGCTCTGGGAGAATACAGCTCGGGGAGAAGATGGAGGAGGGAGAGACAGCGTCTGGAGAAGATGGCTCAGGGAAGAAGACAGCTCGGAGCTATTTTACAATAAAGGACTTGTCAAAAACTGGCTATTGATTTTTTTACATTTCACTACTTTTTTGGTGAATGGGTAGGGGTAAAATGTACCCCATACCTATTTACATAGGGGGCAGGATCTGGGAGCCCCCTTGTTAAAGGGGGGCTTCCAGATTCTGATAAAACCCCTGCCTTCAGACCGACAACCACAGACCAGAGTTGTCGGGAAGAGGCCCTTGTCCCCATCAACATGGGGAAAAGGTGCTTTGGAGCATGTGGCCTGGTAAGGTTCAGAAGGGGAGGGTGATCACTCGTCCCCCCCTATCCTGACCTCCAGGCTGCATGCTCGGATAAGGGTCTGGTATGGATTTTGGGGAGGCCCCACATCAAATTGATTTTACATTTTGGTGTGGGGTTCCCCTTAAAGTCCATACCGAAGGGCCTGGTATGTACTGGGGGGACCCTACGACATTTTTTTCCTTGAATTTTGGAATTCCATACCATAATATTATTGAATAAGTACATACCATTGCATGCATTTGAAGAGTTAAAATATGGAATAAAGCAAGCGGAGGTGCTTTGGCTAATTATGCTTCTGAGTACAATGCACACTTCCAGGAGGTGATGCTGTCAGTGGGATTTGAATTCATGGCTTGAACTTTTGGGGGCAGCAGGGTATACCGCTATGCTACAGAGCTGAGCACTTACCTACAGAGAAAATGCATTTACTAATGTTTGATTCTATACAATAATGTTTTGCATTTCAGGCATTAATATTATAGTAACAACCATGCTCATGCCGATGTGAAATTGGCTAATAGGCATTCGCCTCTTTTCAGCATATGCTGCTGAGTACAATGCAAGCTTTCAGTAGGTGATACCATCTGCGTGATTTTCAGCCATTTGAGCACAATTATATTGAGAACATACGTTTACTATTGTTTGATGATGGGACTACTTTATATTCTAGTATAAAATAGTACTCAGCACAGTGACTTAGGCACCTTTCACACTTGTGCGACCTGAAAGTTGCAAGATTTTAATGCGACTTTAAGCAATGCCTGTGTAATCTTGAGGTCTATGGACGCAGGAGTCGCAGGGAAAGACACGCAACTTTCCCACGATTTTGTATCAGCAATTTTGCCGCAATTCCAGGGAATGCCTGTGTAAATGGTGTCCCTGGGTTAGCAGCAGGTGAATTACAAAGACAAAGGCCCAGTTTGAGCCCTGGTTCACACTGACAGCGGGAGGAAATCGTTCAGCTAAACTCCCACAATTTCATTCCTGCATGTCAGTCCCGACTGTGGGGGGCAACATCAGAGACATCGGTGCAGGTTTCTGCACCAATATCAATAAAAATCACACCAATTAGAACAGTGCAATTGCCACAGATTTGACATGTCAAATCACACCCATGTGAACCAGAGCTGACACATTCAAACACTGCCTATCCACCAGCTGAATTCATTACCTGCAATTCTCCACAGCTGTTATATATAAAGATCCCACCTTTATCATTAACTTGCAGACGGCTAGGTTTACATTGGAGTGATTGGTCATGCAATTTGAGAGATCAAATCGCATGACTATTGGCAATGGCACTGTTCCAATCGATGCAACATTTTTTTTGTGGCGCCGCACCAGTTTGCTAAAGTAGTTCCTGCACTACTTTTGCCGATTTCAGGTGCGACTTCAATAGACATTTGTGTATGAAGCCACCTGCAACCACGCTGACCTTGCTACTTTGAAATCGTGCTACTTCAAGTGAAGTAGTGCAATTTCAAAGTAGCATCAATGTGAACCAGGGCAAAGATTAGTTTCTTGGTGCACAAATACATATTAAAATAAAATATAAGAGATATTGCACTTTCCCAAAATCACCACCCACAAAAACTAAAGAAAGAAAAGTAGGAAAAAAAAAAACACACACACACACACACACACACACACACAAAGCTCAATAATGTACTTTTATTTTACCAGCAGAAAAAAGATAAATTTACATTCATTTACTAGCTTCAAAAAAATTTGGACAGGATATATGGTGCTACATTTAGCAATGGAATTTTAAGGGCCCTGCTCATAGGAGCTTACAATCTAAAATTAGACAAAACCTTAGAGTGGACACAGCTTTAATTTCAGTGTATAGAGGGCAACACATCACATTATCTGCAAGATTATAGAAACATACTTAACAGTCATTCTTACAAAGCATTCCCACATAATATTACAAAAGACTTATTCAAAACACCCACCACCAGCCCACAATCCACACATACATACATTGGTGACCATGTTCTGCTGGAAGCTGCATTTCGGTGTACACGATTAAACAACGAGATCAAAAAGCGTAGGTCAGCAGATGCTTCCAAATGATGTTTGCATGATCAGACAGGAACAATACACGCACAACATTGACAGCATGGCCACATAAACCCACTTTGGATTGGAAAAATGCACAAGAATTTCATCAACTTTCATTCCTTATCACACCACAGCAAAAAACCTGACCTTCTCAGGCCAAACGAACCCCCCCTACTGCAGGCCTTTATATAAGAGAGGTTGTATTGTTAGCACACTGGCACACCCAATAGAAGTACACGCCCACCAGTATCTTTCAATCTGTCTCTTCATGTATGTCTAAAGTGATTGCACCTGATGAGCAGGAACACATAATATTATTTGCAACTGTGTTAGCCTTGGCTATGTGCATCAAATCTCCAACTACAGGCCGAAGATTTAAAGTCCATTTGCATCCACATAAACAAAGCAACAGTTTTCTAAGCATATGTACCCGTGCAGTGTAAACCCTAAAATTTGAAATGTCCAAGTCCCTGAGCATGATTAGTGCTAATAAACATTAACATCAGTCCCTGGCTGCAATGAGCTTCCGATATAAAGTCCAAAATTAACCTTCTTACATTAGAACCTATTTCAACAGGTGACAAATAATATGCCAGCATGTCTTTGGATTGTGGTGAGAAACCCACACAGGGAGAACATATAAACTTCAACACAAGCATTAGCATGTTGGGGAATTGAACCAACATCGCAGGTGCTGCTAGACAGAACTGCTACCCATTTAGCCACCAGGCAGCCCTACACATGTTCTCTGCATCTCTGTGGTGTGAACCAGTCCTAAGTCCATAGCCATGCTCAGTGTCACAAGCAATATACAATATATTGGCCTAAGTATTGGGACGCCTGCCTTTAAATGCACATGAACTGTAATGGCATCCCAGTATTAGTATTGGATTCAAAACTCATTTGTCCCACCCTTTGCAACTATAACAGCTTCAACTCTTCTTGTCCACAAGGTTTAGGAGTGTGTCTATGGGAATGTTTGACCATTCTTCCAAGTGCATTTGTGAGGTAAGGCACTGATGTTGGACGAGAAGGCCTGACCTACAGTCTCTCTCTCTAATTCATCCCCAAGGTGTTCTGTTGTGTTGAGGTCATGACTCTGTGCAGGCCAGTCAAGTTCCTCCACCCCAAAATCACTCATCCATGTCTTTATGGACCTTGCTTTGTACACTGGTCCAAATGATTTGGTGGAGGGGGATTATGGTGTGGGGTTGTTTTTCAGGGGTTGGGCTTGGCCTCTTAGTTCCAGTTAAGGGAACTCTTAAGGCGTCAGCATACCAAGACATTTTGGACAATTTCAAGCTCCCAACTTTGTGGGAACAGTTTGGGGATGGCCCCTTCCTGTTCCAACATGACTGCACACCAGTGTACAAAGCAAGGTCCATAAAGACATGGATGAGCAAGTTTGGGGTGGAGAAACTTGACTGGCCTGCACAGAGTCCTGGCCTCAACCTGATAGAACACCCTTTGGCTGAATTAGAGTAGAGACTGCGAGCCAGGCCTTCTCATCCAACATCAGTGCCTGGCCTCACAAATGCACTTCTGGAAGAATGATCAAACATTCCCACAGACACACTAAACCTTGTGGACAGCCTTCCCAGAAGCTGTTCTAACTGCAAAGGGTGGGACAAATCAAATTTTAACCCTACGGACTAAAACTGGGCTGCCATTAAAGTTCATGTGTGTGTAAAGGCAGGCGTCCCAATGCTTTTGGCTAAATAGTGCATCTGGAAAAGACTTACAATGGTGGTGGAACTCTCCTACACATAACTACTACATTTAGACATAGTTATAGGACTTGGGAGATGAGTCAACTTCTCTACATGAAGACCCTCACAGATACTAAGCAGAAGTTCTAACCTCTAAGCCACAGAGCTGCCACATGTGAGACCCTCCTACACATAACTACACATAACTACACATAAAAACACAAAATACTGCATTTCTATGGACATACAGGTGATGGAATTACATTACTCAAGAGTTATTCTTCTTGATTTATTCTGTGATATTTGGTGTTTTTTTTTTTGTGGGTGAGAGTAGAATATTACCCTCAAATTTTTGGGAATTACATTTTGATTTCTGATGTTGGTACACATATCACATTTTTTGGGCTCAAATTATGAATATTTGGAAATAATAAAAAGCACAAAAAATTGTGAGTCATTTTAAATTTGCATCAGCAATGGTATTGTTTGTGGATTATAAAGACACCTGTGTGAGTTTGGGGTAAAGATTGTTGTGAGATGAAGAGTAACAAGTGAAAGTGACAGAGAAAAATATATTTCACCAAAACATCAAAACATTCCACATTCTAGTATTCTTAAAATCAAAATATTTTAAGTAAAAGCAACAATGTTGCAAAGGAAAATTTATTTCACAGAAAGATACATTTCATCTCAACATTAAAAGGTTTTTTTTTGTGAAAGTTAGAATTGTTCCATTAGAATCAATGACCGAAACTTCATTTGGACTAAAATAGAGCAGATTTTAACTCCCAAAAAGTGTTCTCTAATTAGCTCTCATTTTGGTATTTACTATAGCTCCGGGTAAAAAAGACACTTGAGTTAAAATGAGAGTTATTTTCAGGTCTGAGCATGCTCAGTTGTGTTGGCACCTAGTTGTCCAAAACGGGGAATTTTTCACTTTTCAGACTTTTAAAGATATTTCAGCATAGAAATCACTTTTTCACACAGTTTAAAAGCAGATTATCTTTAAATAATATACCGCATATTTCTGTACCATTTAGGCAATTATATCATGCTCTAAACATTATTTCCATGTGCAATTCTCTAGGTTTTAGCAGAGTATGGGTTTGGGCACTATTTAGTTTCAGGGAGCTATAGTAAATTCAATTTTGGGAGAATTTTCTCACCAGCGCTATAGTGAATACCGTTTTAGCATGAATTAGCACTAAATCGATGCAAATTAGCGCTAATTCGCGGCAATTTGCGCAAATTAGCCCCGTGGCGCTATAGTAAATGACCCCCATAGTGTCTACAAAATAGAGAATAGATGTATGGCATTTTTATTATTATTTATTTTTTTTACTAGTAATGGGGGTGGTCTGCAATTTTTAGTGGGACTGCAACATTGTGGCAGACAAATCTGACACTTTTGACACTTTTTTGGGTTCATTGACCTTTATACAGTGATCAGAGCCAAAAATAGCCACTGATTACTGTATAAATGTCACTGGCGGGGAAGGGGTTAACACTAGGGGGCGATCAAGGGGTAAAGTGTTCCCTAGGGAGGTGTTTCTAACTGTGGGGGCAGTGAACTGACAGGGAATAGAGAGAGATCGCTGTTCCTAATTACTAGGAACAGCAGATCTCTCTCTACTTCACTGACAGAATGGTGATCTGTCTGTTTACATTGACAGATCCCCATTCTGTCTCTCTCAGGAACGCTCGCCGGCAGACATCGTGGCTGCTGGCCATGCACATCGGCTCCGACATTACGCCTCCGGTGGTACGTTCCCCCTATACCCCTTTGGAGCGTTTGCCCTACAGCTATGGCGATTTGTGCAGGGGAGCCAACCTGCCACCATGCGGCTGGTAGGCAAGTAGTTAAACACCAATTCAAATTTATGGGCTTTTTTAAAACAGTAACTATAAAAACGTGAGCAGCGCTACAGAAAGTGAATATAATGTATGAAAATTTGTACAGATAAATAAGGATCAAGAGTCCATGTTGGACCAAAAATAAACAATATAAGTGCCAAAAAAAGTGACATAAAAAGGGTGATAACAACATAAAAGGGTAGTAAAAATTAGTTCCAATAGTGAAGATGTGGAAACAATGAAAACTTTGTGGAAAAACTCATCCAAACAAATAAAAAGTGAGGTCACACCAATAGCGACTTGTGAGAAGATCCACCACCGTATGTGCTAAACGCTTACCAGATGGCAAGCTTTGGATAGCTTGTAAGTAGCCTGACAATCAATGGTAAGCAGCGTCACACCACGGCTTCTCAATGAAGGGCCAAAAACATACAGGGTTGCTCCATCCAATGGGCGATCAGTAGGCAGGACCCAAAAAAATGATAAAACAACGGCTCTCCATAGTGTAAATCAGTAAAATGATGCTTAAAAGTTGCACTTACATGCGTATTGTAGATAAAAGCATAGACACGAACAATAGCAGCAGCAGCAGGCCGGATAGCAGTCACCCATTTGGGACGAGGTAGTCAGCGATGACGTCAGTGCGTCAACCTTCCGACGTACGTTTAGTCTCACCTCCCATGACAATGTCTTCATGAGACGAAACGTACGTCGGAAGGTTGACACGCTGACGTCATCGCTTTATTTATTCATTTTATTTATTCATTTTTATTTATTTTTTGAGCACTTATTTTTATAGATTTTTGATATCACACATCTCACTACACTATCACAATCCACCCCTCTTTCCTCTCCGTCTTTTTCATCTTGTCACTTGTTAGTATCCCTCTGCTATCCTATGTTTTCCACCATCTCCATGTCCCTACCATCCTTAGCCCAGGCCTTTTACTTATATATACATATCCGTATGCCAATACTCATTGATTTTACTACTTTAGATGCCTGACAAACATACTCATGTTTATAGCCTATACTCTTTATGGACTAACGAGGTTTCTAGGGATACATCACTACCCTACTATTACACAATCACAGTCCACCTCTTTCACTTCTTTTTCTTTTCTATCTTTTCATCTGTTAGTATCCCTCTGTTATCCTATGTTTCTTACCATCTCCATGTTCCCTACCATCTTTGGGTCCAGGCTTCTCATTTATATATTATATATATATATATACATATATATATATACATATATGCATATATATCTTTATGCTAATACTTATTGATTCTACTTTACTACTTTAGATGCCTGACAAACATACTTATGTTTACAGCCTACACTCTTTATGAACTAACAATGTCTCTAGGGTTACATCACTACACCTATGCCATGCCTGCTCGCCGTTTGGCCCCTGGTGGGGTCCCATCTGACTTCGCGCCCTCAGCTCCCTGGTGAAGCACCTGCTGCCGCTATCTTGGAGCTGCACACCTGTAGCCATGGTCAAGCTCAGTGGTGAGTATGGGGACCCATAACCCCTCCTACCCTGTGCCTTTATAACTAATACTGTGCCATTTTGCCAACTATATACTTTTTTATCTTAGGTACAATGTTACACACATCCACCCCTGAAGAGCGAGCTGGATCTCGCGAAACTAGTCGGGTAGTGATGCCCGTGTACTATGACTGCTATTACATCCATGTACCAATATTTCTTGTTTATATATCTTTTTTTTGGCAACTGTTGGTGTTATCTATGCATGTAAACAATTTTACTTGAATAAACCATATACTTTATTTACTACTGTTATGTTTACTGGCGGAAACGGTACCCACTTCATTTAAAGTCCCAGGGCGAATCCTTCATTTTACTATATGTTATAGGGATGGAAGTGTGTTACTGGGGACACCAGACCTTTCTCTTTTTTCTTTACAAAGGAGATTGAGGAAACAAATTGGCAACATTCAGGACAAAAATCTTGCAAGTAATCAACTATCAGAATTGAAGGCATAACAGAATAACCCTAAAATTGTAATTAAACCTGCAGATAAAGGGGGCAACTTGGTGGCTATGGATAGTTCCAATTATGAATTCATGTGTCTACAAATACTAGGCAATAGAGAATGGTACAGATCTCTACAATCTGTATTGAACACTACTATGCTGAGTATAGACAAATTATTATTGATGCATATTCTAGAAATATCATTGATAAAGACATATGTCAGTTCCTAGATATAAAAGAACAAAAAATACCCACACTATATGCACTTCCGAAGATACACATAATGCTAAAAAACCTCCGGGGCATCCAATTGCATCTGGTTGTGAAAGCCTTACAGAAAATGTGGGTAGGCTGATAGATGAGTACTTGAGTCATAGTTACATAGTTAGATAGTTACATAGTTACATAGTAGGTGAGGTTGAAAAAAGACACAAGTCCATCAAGTCCAACCTATGTGTGTGATTATGTGTCAGTATTTCCTCATGTTAAAACCTTATTCTCCTACATGAAAGATATGATTGATTTGCTGCTGCATATAATTGAAGAAATTCAGGTGCTTGGCTTGTTGCCTTGATGTTGAATGTCTGTATAACTCCATTCCTCACAACAAAGGCATAGAAGTTATAACAGATCATATTTCTGAACATAAACAAACAACCTTAGACTGTAACCAATTTGTAAGTAAACTTTTGAGGTTTATGTTGACTAGGAATGTTTTCATGTTTGGTGGCTCCCACTACCTCCAGGTGCAGGGGGTGGCTATGGGGACCCGTTGCGCCCCCTCTTATGCCAACCTGTACCTGGTAGCGTGGGAGATCGCGTCACCTTTTTTCACATAAAGACATCTTGACCATACTAAATCATGTCATTTCATGGCATCTCTATATACAGTGGGGACGGAAAGTATTCAGACCCCCTTACATTTTTTACTCTTTGTTATATTGCAGCCATTTGCTAAAATCATTTGAGTTAATTTTTTCCTCATTAATGTACACACAGCACCCCATATTGACAGAAAAACACAGAATTTTTGAAATTTTTGCAAATTTATTAAAAAAGAAAAACTGAAATATTACATGGTCATAAATATTCAGATTCTTTGCTCAGTATTTAGTAGAAGCACCCTTTTGATCTAATACAGCCATGAGTCTTTTTGGGAAAGATGCAACAAGTTTTTCATACCTGGATTTGGGGATCATCTGATATTCCTCCTTGCAGACCCTCTCCAGTTCTGTCAGGTTGGATGGTAAACGTTGGTGGACAGCCATTTTTAGGTATTTCCAGAGATGCTCAATTGGGTTTTAGTCAGGGCTCTGGCTGGGCCATTCAAGAACAGTCACGGAGTTGTTGTGAAGCCACTTCTTCATTATTTTAGCTGCGTGCTTAAGGTCATTGTCTTGTTGGAAGGTTAACCTTCGGCCCAGTCTGAGGTCCTGAGCAGTCTGGAGAAGGTTTTTGTCTGGGATATCCCTGTACTTGGCCGCATTCATCTTTCCTTCTATTGCAACCAGTCGTCCTGTCCCTGCAGCTGAAAAACACCCCCACAGCATGATGCTGCCACCACCATGCTTCACTGTTGGGACTGTATTGGACAGGTGATAAGCAGTGCCTGGTATTCTTCACACATACCGCTTAGAATTAAGGCCAAAAAGTTCTATCTTGGTCTCATCAGACCAGAGAATCTTATTTCTCACCATCTTGGAGACCTTCAGGTGTTTTTTAGCAAACTCTATGCGGGCTTTCATGTGTCTTGCACTGAGGAGAGGCTTCCGTCGGGCTACTCTGCCATAAAGCCCCGACTCTTGGAGGGCTGCAGTGATGGTTGACTTTCTACAACTTTCTCTCATCTCCCAACTGCATCTCTGGAGCTTAGCCACAGTGATCTTTGGGTTCTTCTTTACCTCTCTCACCAAGGCTCTTCTCCCCCTATAGCTCAGTTTGGCCAGATGGCCAGCTCTAGGAAGGGTTCTGGTCATCCCAAACGTCTTCCATTTAAGGATTATGGAGGCCACTGTGCTCTTAGGAACCTTAAGTGCAGCAGAATTTTTTTGTAACCTTGGCCAGATCTGTGCCTTGCCACAATTCTGTCTCTGAGCTCTTCAGGCAGTTCCTTTGACCTCATGATTCTTATTTGCTCTGACATGCACTGTGAGCTGTAAGGTCTTATATAGACAGGTGTGTGGCTTTCCTAATCAAGTCCAATCAGTATAATCAAACACAGTTGGACTCAAATGAAGGTGTAGAACCATCACAAGGATGATCAGAAGAAATGGACAGCACCTGAGTTAAATATATGAGTGTCACAGCACAGGGTCTGAATACTTAGGACCATGTGATATTTCAGTTTTTCTTTTTTAATAAATCTGCAAAAATGTCAACAATTCTGTGTTTTTCTGTCAATATGGGGTGCTGTGTGTACATTAATGAGGAAAAAAAAATGAACTTAAATGATTTTAGCAAATGGCTGCAATATAACAAAGAGTGAAAAATTTAAGGGGGTCTGAATACTTTCCGTCCCCACTGTATATATTTGAACATGTTGATCATATCCTCCCTTATTCTCCTCTTCTCAAGAGTGAATAAATTCAGTTCCTCTAATCTTTCCTCATAGCTGAGCTCCTCCATGCCTCTTATAAGTTTGATTGCCCTTCTCTGCACCTTTTCCAGTTCCCCGATATCCTTTTTGAGAACTGGTGCCCAAAATTGAACTGCATATTCCAGATGAGGTCTTACTAATGATTTGGACAGGGGCAAAATAATATCTCTCTCTCTGGAGTCCATACCTCTCTTAATACAAGAAAGGACTTTGCTCGCTTTGGAAACCACAGCTTGGCATTGCATGCTATTATTGAGCTTATGATCTGACAAAACCCCCAGATCCTTCTCCACTACGGATTCCCCCAGTTGTACTCCCCCTAGTATGTATGATGCATGCATATTCTTAGCCCCCAAGTGCATAACTTTACATTTCTCAACATTAAACCTCATCTGCAACATAGACGCCCAATTAGACAGTGCATTGAGGTCAGCTTGTAAATTGGAGACATCCTGTAAGGACGTTATTCCACTGCATAGCTTGGTGTCATCTGCAAAGACAGAAATGTTACTTTTGATCCCAGACCCAATATTATTTATAAAGATATTAAAGAGTAAGGGTCCCAGCACTGAACCTTGGGGTACATCACTAATAACCTTAGACCATTCAGAGTAAGAATCATTAACCACTACTCTCTGAATTCTGTCTTTTAGCCAGTTTTCTATCCATTTACAAACTGATATTTCCAAGCCTGTAGACTTTACCTTACACATGAGCTGTGTGTGCGTAACTGTATCGAACGCTTTTGCAAAATCCAAGTATACCACGTCCACAGCCACCCCTCTGTCCAAGGTTTTACTTACCTCCTCATAAAAAAGAAATCAGGTTTGTCTGACAACTTCTGTCTTTCATGAATCCATGCTGTCACACATGGTGTGTTTTTTTTTTATTTTAGGTGATGTGGATGTTGTGGAAGAAGAATCTCATTTCACAAGTGCAAGTGCACATGTCATCATCGGGGAGATCATGGTGTGCAATCGTGATTTACAGAAGATCAAGGAAGACATCAATGATGTGTAAAAAAGACTCAAAAACATCATTGATGTTTTAGGCAGAATCTAAAACACCCCACAAGTATTCTAGTTTGTTTGTATTTTTCTGATTTTCACACATTTTAAATATTTTTTAGGAAGCCAAATTTAGAAGATGCACACAGTGTGTCAATATGTGCTATCTGCCATCAGGGGATATGAAGGTACGCATTTTGTGGGTGCAACCCCTTCCTCGCAACTAAAGTAGATGAAAGGAAGGGGTTGCACCCCCGAAACATGTCCATTGATCCCCCATGATGGGAGCTAGCACATGTTGACATTAGGCACGGGATCAGGAGGGAAATCCACATTTTGACTCCCAATGTGTGTGCATCTTCAAAATTTGTCTTTAACAGGGGTGACATCACCCCATCTGATGAAGGCAATATCAACACAGTTTGGACATACTAATGTATGATATTGCCTTCACTTTGTCAAAGTTGAACTTTGTAAGTTCCTGAGTTGTGTATGTTATGGTTTTAAGCATGCCTGTTTAACCCAAAAAAGGCTATATGTACTGTCAAACCTAAAATTGTTATACAACAAATATGTTGGTTTGTTCAAAAACCCTTTTCCAACGCACATGTGAATGTGCTTTGAGTAAAATGTTTTATACTCAACAAAGTGTGGCTTCTTCTTTCAATACTCAATACCAGTTTTTGCAGGAATTTGGTGTTTACAGTGACAATGGGGGTTATTTACTAAAGGCAAATCCACTTTGCACTACAAGTGCACTTTCAGTGCTGTTTCAGTGCACTTTTAAGTGCATTTGCAGTGCACTTGTAGTGCAAAGTAGATTTGCCTTTAGTAAATTACCCCCACAGTGCTCTAAAATTTGCCCCAATCAGGCCAGTTTAGGGACTCAAAACAATTTATTCATGGTGCTGAAAAGGATGTATTTTTTTATCATTAATGCATTATATACATTAACAACAAAAACATTGTATGTGTGTAGCAGACCCACAACATAATAGCTGAAGAAGAGATTGTCACCTCATGTATCAACTAAATTACGTTTGCACTATTGAAGAAAATGGCCAAAAAGAAAAGCCCATTGGAGAACCTAGGAGACAGCGAAAAGAAACACAAGCAGTAAATCAAATGAAATATTATTTCATTTTAACAAAAAATGTTATTTAAAAAATGTTTATCAAACATTTGCTGGCATATCAATGGACCCCTACCCGCAAAGTATTCCATATATTTTTGACGGTCCTCACAGGCACTTTGGGGGGGTAAGCCAGGACGGCCAGCTTCAAGTACCGTTAGGGTTGTTGTTTGTTGTGGAAATCCGGCCTCAGGCCCAACTGAGGCCACAAAGTTTGTAGCATTTCTCCTGAGAAAGTTGTGTACAATACAGCATGCAAGTATTATATGGTTTAGTTCATATTCCGCCATGTTGATTGGCATCAGGAACAGGCGGAACCGGCTGGCCATTATCCTGAAAGCATTCTCCACCACTCTTCTGGCTCTGGCCATCCGGTAGTTAAAAACCCTCTGGTCCGGGGTGAGGGTCCTCATCGGGAACGGCCACATCAGGTGATCACCCAGCCCAAATGCTTCATCAGTGACAAAGACGAACGATAGACCAGGCACGTTGTCTTCTACAGGTGGCAAGCCCAAGCCACCACTCTGGAGCCATCCGTAGAACTCGGTCTGGGCAATGACTCCAGCATCCGACATCAGGCCATTCTTCACAACGTCCACATAGAGAAGCTCGTATGTCACTGACACCACTGCCAACATCACAATACTATTAAACCACTTGTAATTATAATAGTATGACTCTAAGTTGGGGGGTGGCATGATGTGGACGTGTTTCCCATCAATTGCCCCTCTGCAGCTGGGCAAATTGGGAAGCCACAGTCTGCCATGTCTGTGGCGTTGAAGGAAACTGTGGATTCAAATAAGAAGAAAAAAATTTGTACTTTTGCACATAACATTGCAAGCAGATTAGACACAAACATTATTGGCCAACATAAGTATAAAATATTTATTTTAAGGAGTATTTAAAGACAAAAATATAAGGTCCACTTATCTGATTCCTCACCCCCTCTGATGGCCCATTTAAAAATTTTAGGGGGGGAGATGTTTTGGACAGGTAACCCTCTCCACTTCATTGAGAGCTGAATGCATACATAATGTGTTTTACTTTGGCCACCCCCTCCTTACTTACACTATTGGCAGCCCACTGGACAGTAGGGATGAGCCGAACACCCCCCTGTTCGGTTCGCACCAGAACATGCGAACAGGAAAAAAGTTCGTTCGAACACTCGAACACCGTTAAAGTCTATGGGACACGATCATGAATAATCAAAAGTGCTAATTTTAAAGGCTAATATGCAAGTTATTGTCATAAAAAGTGTTTGGGGACCCAGGTCCTGCCCCAGGGGACATGGATCAATGCAAAAAAAAGTTTTAAAAACGGCAGTTTTTTCAGGAGCAGTGATTTTAATAATGCTTAAAGTCGAACAATAAAAGTGTAATATCCCTTTAAATTTCGTACCTGGGGGGTGTCTATAGTATGCCTGTAAAGGGGCGCATGTTTCCTGTGTTTAGAACAGTCTGACAGCAAAATGACATTTTGAAGGAAAAAACTAATTTAAAACTACCCGCGGCTATTGCATTGCCGACAATACACATAGAAGTTCATTGATAAAAACGGCATGGGAATTCCCCAAAGGGGAACCCCGAACCAAAATTAAAAAAAAAAAATGACGTAGGAGTCCCCCTAAATTCCATACCAGGCCCTTCAGGTCTGGTATGGATATTAGGGGAACCCCGGCCAAAATTAAAAAAAAAAAATGACGTGGGGTTCCCCCTAAATTCCATACCAGACCCTTCAGGTCTGGTATGGATTTTAAGGGGAACCCCGCACCAAAAAAACAAAAAAAAAAAAAAACGGCGTGGGGTCCCCCCAAGAATCCATACAAGACCCTTATCCGAGCACGCAACCTGGCAGGCCGCAGGAAAAGAGGGGGGGACGAGAGTGCGCCCCCCCCCTCCTGAACCGTACCAGGCCACATGCCCTCAACATTGGGAGGGTGCTTTGGGGTAGCCCCCCAAAACACCTTGTCCCAATGTTGATGAGGACAAGGGCCTCATCCCCACAACCCTGGCCGGTGGTTGTGGGGGTCTGCGGGCGGGGGGCTTATCGGAATCTGGAAGCCCCCTTTAACAAGGGGACCCCCAGATCCCGACCCCCCCCTGTGTGAAATGGTAAGGGGGTACAAAAGTACCCCTACCATTTCACTAAAAAACTGTCAAAAATGTTAAAAATGACAAGAGACAGTTTTTGACAATTCCTTTATTTAAATACTTCTTCTTTCTTCTATCTTCCTTCATCTTCTGGTTCTTCTGGCTCTTCTGGTTCTTCCTCCGGCGTTCTCGTCCAGCATCTCCTCCGCGGCGCCTTCTATCTTCTTCTCCTCGGGCCGCTCCGCACCCATGGCATGGGGGGAGGCTCCCGCTCTTCTTCTTCATCTTCTTCTCTTCTTCTTTTCTTCTCTTCTTCATTTTCTTCTCCGGGCCGCTCCTCACACATGCTGGCATGGAGGGAGGCTCCCGCTGTGTGACGGCGCTCCTCGTCTGATAGTTCTTAAATAACGGGGGCCGGGGCCACCCGGTGACCCCGCCCCCCTCTGACGCACGGTGACTTGACGGGACTTCCCTGTGACGTCACGGGGAATGCCACAGGGAAGTCCCGTCATGTCCAGTGCGTCAGAGGGGGGCGGGGTCACCGGGTGGCCCCGCCCCCCGTTATTTAAGAACTGTCAGACGAGGAGTGCCGTCACACAGCGGGAGCCTCCCGCCATGCTAGCATGTGTGAGGAGCGGCCCGGAGAAGAAAATGAAGAAGAGAAGAAAAGAAGAAGAGAAGAAGATGAAGAAGAAGAGAAGAGCGGGAGCCTCCCACCATGCCATGGGTGCGGAGCGGCCAGAGGAGAAGAAGATAGAAGACGCCGCGGAGGAGATGCTGGACGAGAACGCCGGAGGAAGAACCAGAAGAGCCAGAAGAACCAGAAGATGAAGGAAGATAGAAGAAAGAAGAAGTATTTAAATAAAGGAATTGTCAAAAACTGTCTCTTGTCATTTTTAACATTTTTGACAGTTTTTTAGTGAAATGGTAGGGGTACAAGTACCCCCTTACCATTTCACACAGGGGGGGGGCCGGGATCTGGGGGTCCCCTTGTTAAAGGGGGCTTCCAGATTCCGATAAGCCCCCCGCCCGCAGACCCCCACAACCACCGGCCAGGGTTGTGGGGATGAGGCCCTTGTCCTCATCAACATGGGGACAAGGTGTTTTGGGGGGCTACCCCAAAGCACCCTCCCAATGTTGAGGGCATGTGGCCTGGTACGGTTCAGGAGGGGGGGGGCCGCACTCTCGTCCCCCCCTTTTTTCCTGCGGCCTGCCAGGTTGCGTGCTCGGATAAGGGTCTGGTATGGATTTTTGGGGGGACCCCACGCCGTTTTTTTTTTTTTTTTTGGCGCGGGGTTCCCCTTAAAATCCATACCAGACCTGAAGGGTCTGGTATGGAATTTAGGGGGAACCCCACGTCATTTTTTTTTTTTAATTTTGGCCGGGGTTCCCCTTAATATCCATACCAGACCTGAAGGGCCTGGTATGGAATTTAGGGGGACTCCCACGTCATTTTTTTTTTTTTAATTTTGGTTCGGGGTTCCCCTTTGGGGAATTCCCATGCCGTTTTTATCAATGAACTTCTATGTGTATTGTCGGCAATGCAATAGCCGCGGGTAGTTTTAAATGAGTTTTTTCCTTCAAAATGTCATTTTGCTGTCAGACTGTTCTAAACACAGGAAACATGCGCCCCTTTACAGGCATACTATAGACACCCCCCAGGTACGAAATTTAAAGGGATATTACACTTTTATTGTTTGACTTTAAGCATTATTAAAATCACTGCTCCTGAAAAAACGGCCGTTTTTAAAACTTTTTTTTGCATTGATCCATGTCCCCTGGGGCAGGACCTGGGTCCCCAAACACTTTTTATGACAATAACTTGCATATTAGCCTTTAAAATTAGCACTTTTGATTTCTCCCATAGACTTTTAAAGGGTGTTCCGCGGCATTCGAATTTGCCGCGAACACCCCAAATTGTTCGCTGTTCGGCGAACTTGCGAACAGCCAATGTTCGAGTCGAACATGAGTTCGACTCGAACATGAGTTCGACTCGAACTCGAAGCTCATCCCTACTGGACAGGTAAGAAGTGTCATAATCCAAAAATATGAATACACACTGTACAAATTGAAGCACATTTTTACATTCTGCAATTACATATCTAGATAATAGGAGAACAAAACTTTAAACAGTACCATTTGAAAGTATTCAGGCAGGCCCTTTCACTACATGCTTTGGTGAATTCATCCATAAATATGACCACAAAAGAGGTAGGTATAGTGTGTATGGGTTTGGCAAAGTCAGCAGATAGAGGATTGGTATCGGTTGACTTAGAGATTGGGGGGGAGGGAGGGTTCCAAATGAGTTTTGGCCCCCCCAAAAAAAGCCTCTTGCACGCTGCCTGAATTTAAGCCCAAAAATAACATTTGTACACATTTTAGGGGGTGTTTAGGGTAAGCACTACAATGGAGCTGACAAAATACATTATTAAGTGACTAGGCTAGGTGTGTATGGGCACAGGATAGCATGCTGGGGAGGTTAGTGAAGGCAAATATGCATGAAGGACAAAAAAGGAACATTAAAAAATTCAAGCATGCATGAGGATAAAGGGGAAATTCACAGCATATTACAATCATAGTAATTATGGAATGATGAAAGAAATACAATACATTAGCAAACATTACATACACAGAATGTGATGTTAAAGGAGAAAACTTTCCCTAATTTAGTCCTTCTGCAGGACCTGAATGATGGCAGAACAGGTCTCTTGAATAATGATCCCCAGAGCCTGGGGGGAGATGCCTGTTGAGAACTTGATGCCCTGCAGACTTCTCCCCGTCGCCAAGTACCACAAGGTGGCGATGAGCCTCTGTTCAGGAGTGATGGCTTCTGTTCATGTGCGAGAATTGGTCACGCTGGAGCAACCAATCCTTCGTCCATGTACTCCTCCCCGCCCTGTTCATGGACTGGACTTGGGTCAAAGTAAGAACACCAACACCAAGCCCCCGCATAGCACGAACTCTATGACGAGTATGTACCCACAACATGGCTTCAAAACAGTCGGCTGGTCAGAACGAACTAACAGAACACACTGAAAATCAGAAAGAACCTGAGAAGAACGAGCTGAAAATCAGAAATGAGTGAACAAGAATGCACTGGAAATCAAATACGTACTAGAAATAGCACGCACTGGATCCTAAGGTGCTCCTGTTAGGGATAACTGACTCGGTGACACATTCTACTCACAAGGGGCTCTTGTTGTTTTATTTGTGTTTCTATGCTAGGAAAGTACTACTACAAAACTGGAAATTGGTATCTCCCCCCACAACTACTCAGTGGCACTCACTAGTAGACTCGGTAGTTGCCCCTATATAAGCTCACATATATGGGACAGAAGTGCCCGCAAAAATTTGATAAAGTTTGGAACGCATGGGTCAAAGCTCGATCACTTACTGTTTAAGAATAGAACTATAGAAGGAGGATGACTTCTATGATACATTGGCACTGGCTTTGATACCCTCTAAATACCTGAGACAACTCCTTTCCTCATATACAAACTCTCTACAATACCTCTCTATAGTTGATGCCCAGACGGATATGCTATATGGACGCCTCAGTATATCTCTTTGTTACTCCTTTTCCTATCCGGCCTATATGCCCCTGACCTACTCATGTCTGGTAATGCTCTGACAAAATGGTGTGATGTAATGTGATGATCTGTACTATCATGTGCCTTGTTAATGTATGATTAAGATGTAATGACACTTTATTTTACTAATAAAAACGTTTCTGTTAAAAAAAGAAATAGCACGCACTGAAAACCAGATGCGAACTGACTACATGCACTGGAAACCAGATACGAACCCACAAGCACAAACTGAAGAGCAGCAACGATCAGAAAAGCATGAGGCTGAAAAGTGCGAACCATCTCTCACCAAACTTCTAATAACACGAGATTAGCAGAAGGAGCCCAAAGGGTGGCGCACTGGCTATTAAACTTCCTTTTTCTAGTCCCGTCGTACATGCTGTATGTCAGCGCATTGTAGCTGATCGGAATTTCCAAAAACATTTGTGCGGCCATGTGCATGCAAGACAGGTTTCGGCCAACATCCGTCGGAAATAAATCCAATGGTTGTCGGAAATTCCGATCATTTGTACGCGGCAATAGAGTTCTGAGATGAGACACAAGGCTGTGAATCACCTATTCAGAATCTATTCATATGACAGTGACTCACAAACATGACAATCCCTCCACCACATAGATTTCACACTTACCAGACAGTAAGCTGTATAGCATCTGCAGCTAATAACCCAGCCTGGGCCTTTAATCACCTGTTGGAATCAGACAGCAGCTCTCATCCAGGGGCCACTTACGATGGGGCCAGACAGATGGTAGTGGACGTCGTCCTGGGCAAGATGATGTCATATTGCGATGAAACGCGTTGGACGGAGGGACCCATTTAACTTCTGCTGTGGTGCAAAGTCCCTGTTTCCTGCAAATGGGCAAAAGCCCCCTCACTCAATCAAGACCCAAACGAACATCCTTGAACAAGCAGGCTCTCCTGGCAACCCAACTGGTCACCTCACACTGGAACGCTTCACCATCAGTGCAGGGGCGCCTGGATGCACACCTGGGATTCCCCTCTCTCAGGCTGGATGTCCCAACTGGCGGCGGAGGCTTAAACCATGTGGTGAAATCACCTAGGAGGTAGTACCTCTCCCTTAGGTCTGATTTCTTCCTCCGCCTTGTGCTGTCTGAATTCTTCTCAGGAAATCAAAATGGAGTCTCTCTTCCTGCTCTCAAAGCATGCTGGTCTTAGTAGTTCCTGCCTGTATAAAAGGCTATAGGGCCATTTTGTGAGGGAACTACATGTCCCAGAATCCATTGCAGCTGCTTCCTGCAGCTCAGTACAGTCCCACTGATTGGCTTCTCTCCTCCTGCCAATAAGGGCACAGGGGAGGAAGCAGAGAGTGGGTGGATCTTCCGTGCGAGTACCGCTTGCATTACAGTCAATGTCAATGAGGAGAAAGAGGGGAGAAAGATCTCCCCGCAGGGCTGACAGGCACACTCTCCGTTTCAGGAGAGCCTGTGTGTTCATGACAGCTGCTTGGCAAATCCGCAGTAATAGCGGGCACCCACTATACACTCACCCCACCAAAGAACCTTTGGTCCCCAAAGGAAGTAACAGTCTTTGACCTGGTATATGCTCTTAGAATACAAGCGGAGAAAAGAGGCTAGTGTACACAGGAAAATAAACAACTTGCATTGTCATAAAGACCTGGCAGAGGAACCTCCCATCAATAAGCATAGGAAGGAAGGTTGTCCTGCCTACAGGCCACCATAATTGGAATGGCCCAGCTAGGTGTACCAGGGTGTGAGTTAAGGTTGCCCTTCACCAAATCTGTGGTGAGAAGATCAGGCTCTGCAAGTGTCCCTTGAGGGGTGAGGATAACTTCTTCTGTGTTCTCACCCAACACATCACAGTCAGTCTTTTGAGGGGACACATAACTCTTCGCTTTCTCTGTTTCACTGGCTCAGGCATGGTAGGTTCACTAGCCTCTTCTTCCTGTTTGACTGTTTCTGCCTCCTGCAGATCAGTTTCTTTTGCTTCTACTGTGTATCCTTCTTCATCCACTGTGGAAAAGGGAGATACTTCTGGCTCTTCTGCTGACAGAGAAGATAAGGAATCACATCTGTGGGCAACAGGGACTAACAACCGCTTCACCAGATCTGTGTTGATCCCAACGATCAACGAACTTCCTGTGGACCCTGGCAGCCAAGGGCACACAATGGCCAGTGTTTCAAAGTGTATGTATCATGTATCAATGCAAAAAAGTTTTAAAAACTGACGTTTTTTCAGGAACAGTGATTTTAATAATGCTTAAAGTTAAACAATAAAAATGAAATATTGTTTTAAATATCGTGCCTGGGGGGTGTCCTTAGTATGCCTGTAAAGTGGTGCAGTTTTCCCATGTTTAGAACAATACCACAGCAAAATGAAGTTTCTAAAGGAAAAAAAGTCATTTAAAACTGATCACGGCTGTAATTAATTGTCAATATAGATAAAACTCATTGAAAAAAACAGCATGGGTCCCCCCCAGTCCATTACCAGGGTCTTTGGGTCTAGTATGAATATTAAGGGGAACCCCTAACCAAATTTTTTTTTAAATTGCATGAGGGTCCCCCCAAAATCCATACCAGACCCTTATATGAGCACGCAACCTGGCAGGGTGCAGAAAAAGAGAGGGCCCCCCTCCTGAACCGTACCAGGCCACATGTCCTCAACATGGGGAGGATGCTTTGGAGTCACCCCCAAAGCACCTTGTCCCCATGTTGATGGGGACAAGGGCCTCATCCCCACAACCCTTGCCCCGTGGTTGTGGGGGTATGCGGGCAGGGGGCTTATTGGAATCTGGAAGCCCCCTTTAACAAGAGGCCCCCCAGATCCTGCCCCCATGTGAATTGGTAATGGGTACATTTGATCCCTACCAATTCACAAAAAGTTGCAAAAATAGTAAAAATTACAGGAGACACTATGGTTTTTGGGGGGACCCCTACACCATATTTTTTTAATTTTGGGTGCAGGGTTCCCCTTAAAGCGGAGTTCCACCCTAAAGTGGAACTTCCGCTCATCGGATTCCTCCCCCCCTCCGGTGTCACAATTGGCACCTTTCAGGGGGGAGGGGGGTGCAGATACCTGTATAATACAGGTATCTGCACCCACTTCCGGGTATAGCTAGCCGCAGCTAGCCGCAGACTCCCCGCCCACCCCCGTTGTTTTGTGGGAAATACACAGTTCCCACAACACAACGGGGACCAGTATAGACGCGCAGCGCGACTCGCGCATGCGCAGTAGGGAACCGTGCAGTGAAGCCGCAACGCTTCACTTCCTGATTCCCTCAGTGAGAATGGCGGCGGCAGCACCCGAGGACCGAGGGACGGTTCGGTCTCGGGTGCCGACATCGCTGGACCCCGGGACAGGTAAGTGTCCTTATTTTAAAAGTCAGCAGCTGCAGTATTTGCAGCTGCTGACATCTAAAAAAATTTTTTTTCGCGAAACTCCGCTTTAAAATCGATACCAGACCTGAAGGGTCTGGTATCGATTTTAGGGGGATCCCTGTGCCATTTTTTAAAAAATATTTGGTGCAGGGTTTCACTTAATATTCATACCAGAACTGAAGGACATGATAAAAAATTTGGTTAGGGGTTCCCCTTAATATTCATACTAGACCCAAAGACCCTGGTAATGGACTGGGGGGAACCCATGCTGTTTTTTTCAATGAGTTTTATCTATATTGACAATTCATTACAGCCGCGATCAGTTTTAAATTACTTTTTTCCTTTAGAAATTTCATTTTGCTGTGGTATTGTTCTAAACATGGGAAAACTGCACCACTTTACAGGCAAACTAAGGACACCCCCCAGGCACGATATTTAAAGCAATATTTCATTTTTATTGTTTAACTTTAAGCATTATTAAAATCACTGCTCCTGAAAAAACGTTAGTTTTTAAAACTTTTTTTGCATTGATACATGTCCCCTGGGGCAGGACCCGGTAAACACTTTTTATGGCAATAACCTGCATATAAGCCTTTAAAATGAGCACTTTTGATTTTTTATGTTAGTGTCCCATACACTTTAACGATGTTCGTGTGTTCGTCCAAATTTTTTGCCTGTTCGCAAGTTCTGGTGGGAACCGAACCGGGGGGTGTTCGGCTCACCCCTACTGGGCAGGAGGCCTGTTGGAAGAATCTTGAACAGTAGGTGGGCGTGACTGGACTCATGCTTCCTTCAGCTTCCGGTGTTGGGAATGCTGTTTCTAACATCGTTTTGAAGGCTGATAGGCATTCCTCACTGAAACGGCATAAACTGCAGGTGTCCTCCATTGTTCTCTTGCAGAATCAGTGAAGGTTCTTCTTGAAGGTCCAGGCCTTCTCTCCATCCTTGGGTCAGTTCTCTGCAGTCCATGCCAGTCTTCCGTCCTCCTTGGTGAACTAGGGAATTCTCGCTGGTAGTGACCTATACCTCTACAGTTCAGACAGACGTTTCGATTTGTTGGCCTCTGGCCAGGCGCAGTAGGTGAGACCGGAGATACATTCTGCCCCGTAACACCCTCGTTGGACAGCTCAATACGTTTTGCTGTCAGCTGGTTAATCACTTTCAACATCTGGGATACCTGCATCTTCAGTGCGGCTATCTCACACCTGACATCCAATGACCCGGTCAGCATCTCCATTATCTTGGACATTTGAGTCTTCAGAACCCCAATCTCTGGATCCCTACCAACTGTGCTGGCCACTCTGACTCCAACAGCAGATTCCGACACCTGGTTCTTTTCCTTTATTCTCCAGCATGGCTTCCTCCTCTCTAATTTAACCATTTCAATACAGGGCATTTTCGCCCCCTTCCTGCCCAGGCCAATTTTCAGCATTCAGCGCTGTAACATTTTGAATGACAATTGCGTGATCATGCAACACTGTACCCAAATGAAATTTTCCCCACAAATTGAGCTTTCTTTTGGTGGTATTTGATCACCTCTGCGGTTTTTATTTTTTGTAAAATAAACAAAAAAAACAGCGACAATTTTTAAAAAAACACAATATTTTTTGCTATAATAAATATCCCAATTTTTTTTAAAAAAAGACACATTCTTTCCTCAGTTTAGGGCAATATGTATTCTTCTACATATTTTTGGTAAAAGAAAAAAAATCGCAATAAGCGCATATTGATTGATTTGTGCAAAAGTTGGTTTGCGCAGACATTGCGGCCGCCGGGGTTTCCGAGTAATGCTGTGGGGGCGTGCGCACCCCCCCTTACCGCCGGAAAGCCGAGGACATCATCTGACGCCTGCCTGGGATGGCAGAGCCATCTTACGGGCATCATATTACTATAGGCGGGATGGGAAGTGGTTAATGAGCTCAGGATATTTCATGGACACGGCATCCGCTAAAGTCTGCAGTCGAATCCAAACTGGATCAGTACGTGAAGTACCTCTCAGGATCTGCTGCTTTATAACTTGATCTGTGGCCGAAGGTGGCATCCCTTTCTTTAATACGATCTGATGCAACATCTTATTCAAGTGTCTGATGTATTCAGACAGGCGTTCACCTTGGCATTGGAGAGCGTGCTCAAATCAGTAAATTAAGTCCCAAACTCCTCCTGCAGAATATTCAGGTAGTCTTGAGTGACAAAATATCTTACTGAACTATTACAGATAGCTTCTGAGGCTGGGCCCTTTAGACTCTCTGTAATTCTCTGCTTTTTGAGAGTCTCAGGAATATCCCATTCATCCAAGGCTTGTGTGGCCTGGTCCAGCCACTCTTCAATGTTGTCCTCCTCTGTAGGCACTGGATGTCTTCAAGAAAAGGGCCTGAGTTTCTCATACTCACTTCCAGAGCACGTCAAAGTGTCCCTTGGCAATTTTGACACAAAGTCTCCCATAGCAGCGAACAACTCTGGCCCATTCATGGCCGAAGATGATGTGGAAGGGACCTCTTCCCTTGAGGCCTTAACTCGGCTAGTACTTGCCGGACACCTGTCTGGTGTGTGTGACTGTATTCAACGAAATTCAGCCTGGTCGGCTATCTGCACACTGGACCCTCGAAAACGGTCAGGAGTCCCTTACTTCCATTCTAGCAGCACATGTGTGCAGGAGGTCTCACGGTCGGGTCTAACATCGATCACCCATGTTTTCTTGTCTAAGGACAATGTTTGTACTATCTGACAGATCTGCTCTTCAGTCCAAGCCTCCCCAGGGAGTTCCACCACTATGCTTGATTCTGGGCTGGCGCCTTCTTCACGACACCACTGTGTCGCAGCCACGGGGTCCATCTTGGCACTTGTAGGGGTGCTGTCTTGATGAGTTGATTGCAGAGTAGAGAAATTATCCCAGACAAGCCCCCAATGTGTAGCGCTACCCCCGGAGATGCCGCTTAAGTATGTTTGGTTCTGTGCTCTGCCTCTCAACCCCAAGAACAGTCTCAGCCCCTCTGGCACACCTGCCTATAGTGTAAGTGCAAGGACCAATGAGAAACACACAAATTATGATAAAACACAAAAAATTGTCTTTACTGCAATATTTATGTGGAAAAGAATAACAAACAGTAACCATATATATTCAAGTAATGCAATTTGAGAGATTAAGAGCAATATAGCTCAGTACCATATTCAGGCTGCTTTCAGGGGATTCAAAACCTGAGAATAATCCCAAGAGCAGAGGCAAACACTTCAATAACATTAAATCATATTATGGCAATCTGTACCAGATTGGTTACCTTTACTCAGGTCGGCTCTATGAGTCCAGGCAGGAGGAGAGCAGAGGAATGTCAGGAATGTCAGGTCTCTCTCTTCTGTCCCCTGACACCACAGGCCCAACTTTAAACACTGTATTCAAATCAACATGTAATGGCTTAACTTTCTAGATAAACGGTCCCACACACAACTACTGCATATACAGAGCTCTGAGTATGTGTGTGCAGGTCCGTATGGCACTAGTAGCTTCAGTTCATTTGAAGAAAAGATAAGACTTTGTGTCTTTAGCTAGCCACTTTCATTGGTGCACTTAAACTCCTGAATAGCAGGGCCAAACACCACAACTGGCCCAGATTATCAAGTGAGGAAGGCAGGATCTTTCTCAGCAAGGTGAAAGAACAATGGTGTCTGTATACAGTGTCCCTGAGAATGGGTGACCTTTAGCCCTGTGGCACTACAAGTGTCAGCAAGATGACTAACAGCAATGATGTCTGTATATAGTATATCCATTTAACTTCTTCCGTGGTGCAGTGTCCCTGTTTCCTGCAAATGGGCAAAAGCCCCCTCACACAATCCTGTGGTCAAGGCCCAAATGAACTTCCTGGAATAAGCAGGCTCTCCTGGCGACCCGACTAGTTTCTCTCTTCCTGTTCTCAAAGCATGCTGGCCTTAGTAGATCCTGCCCATATAAAAGGCTATGGGGCCATTTTGTACGAGAACTACATGTCCCAGAATCCATTGCAGCTGCTTCCTGCAGCTCAGTACAGTCCCTCTGATTGGCTCCTCTCCTCCTACCAATAAGAGCACTGGGGAGGAAGCAGAGAGTGGGCCCTGTGCAAGGGCTGCTCGCATTATAGTCAGTGTCGATGAGGAGAAGGAGGGGGAAAGATTTCCCTGATGGGCCGACAGGCGTGCTCTCCCTGTCAGGAGAGCCTGTGTATTCGCGGCGGGATTAGTGGGGCAATGGCAAAGCCGTGGGAATAGCGGGGCACCCGCTACACATATTAAAAAAATTTTGGATATCTAATTGTCCATTCTGTAATTTCATAGTTAAAACTAGCGTAAAGGTTACAACATATAATACTAAATTTAATTATATTTACTGTCATAGATTCTTATACTCCATCTGGATAAACTACAAGTCGAATAGAACTGGGAGTCACCCAGAATTAATATAAATATAATTAATGGTCCCTCTGTAAGTAGCAAAATGACAAAATTAAGAATTACTAATAATACGATGTAGTATATAACATCTAATTCAGTGTATATATATTTTTTTATGTAGCCAGGACTCTTTATCTTTCCTGTGACTACCTAGTCGGCTTTCCCAATCTCCAATATTCAATGTTTGGGCTCTGGTTGACACTGATTTTAATACTGATTATCTAGATTTCTGATTCAACAGGTACAGTATGTATTGAAAAGAGGGAGGGTCCTAGTTCATAAAGTACCTTAAACCAGGGTGACACTGTAGGTACTTATAAAAATGTGCCAATGTCCCTGTAATTTGGATGCAAAATTTGAAACTAAGAAAGTGGGACTTTGAGGGCACATAAGTACTTAAACTATGAAACAGTAGAAAATTATAATTTGAGATATTTATTTAAATTTTTTACAAAACGACATATTGAACTTAAAAGCAATACAACATACGTGTAACAATCTTATTGCATATATTGAGTGGATCTTATCCTGCTTTTAACATACAAAACCCTTTCTAATAGTATACATGGTCCAACATTCAGTAACCAAGAGGAAAAAACCTTCCCTATAGGATGGTGATTTGTGAATGTGGCAGAAAAGTTGGGTTAGGTCGCAGGTATGGTGATCCACTTTGAATGCTCTCTACGTGCTCAACATGTTTCACATTGCAGAACGCTTCCTCAGGAGCTAGAGCTGGTTCTGTTGAATGTGCATAGAGAAAAGTATCACAATAGAGACATGTATGAACAACAAAATATCAACACAGAACATATAAACAAAAATTAATAGGAATTTCCACACCTTGTGGTGGTGCATGGACAAAAACTCCATAAAGGAAAGTGGTCTCCCGGGGACAGATGGTACAACCCGGTGGCTAGGGAAGCCATTAACCACTTCAGCCCCGGAAGAATTTACCCCCTTCCTGACCAGAGCACTTTTTACAATTTGGCACTGCGTCGCTTTAACTGCTAATTGCGCGGTCATGCGATGCTGTACCCAAACGAAATTTGCGTCCTTTTCTTCCTACAAATAGAGCTTTCTTTTGATGGTATTTGATCACCTCTGCCATTTTTATTTTTTGCGCTATAAACTGAAAAAGACCGAAAAATTTTGAAAAAAAATGATATTTTCTACTTTTTGTTATAAAAAAAAATCCAATAAACTCAATTTTAATCATACATTTAGGCCAAAATGTATTCGGCCACATGTCTTTGGTAAAAAAATGTCAATAAGTGTATATTTATTGGTTTGCGCAAAAGTTATAGCGCCTACAAACTAGGATACATTTTCTGGAATTTACACAGCCTTTAATTTATGACTGCCTATGTCATTTCTTGAGGTGCTAAAATGGCAGGGCAGTACAAAACCCCCACAAATGACCCCATTTTGGAAAGTAGACACCCCAAGGAAATTGCTGAGAGGCATGTTGAGCCCATTGAATATTTTTTTTTTGTCCCAAGTGATTGAATGACAACAAAAAAAAAATTTACAAAAAGTTGTTACTAAATGATATATTGCTCACACAGGCCATGGGCATATGTGGAATTGCACCCCAAAATACATTTAGCTGCTTCTCCTGAGTATGGGGATACCACATGTGTGGGACTTTTTGTGAGCCTAGCTGCGTACGGGGCTCCGAAAACCAAGCACTGCCTTCAGGATTTCTAAGGGCGTAAAGTTTTGATTTCACTCCTCACTACCTATCACAGTTTTGAAGGCCATAAAATGCCCAGATGGCACAAACCCCCCCCCCCCCCAAATGACCCCATTTTGGAAAGTAGACATCCAAAGCTATTTGCTGAGAGGCATGTTGAGTCCATGGAATATTTTATATTTTGACACAAGTTGTGGGAAAGTGACAATTTTTTTTTTTTTTGCACAAAGTTGTCACTAAATGATATATTGCTCAAACATGCCGTTGGCATATGTGGAATTACACCCCAAAATACATTCTGCTGCTTCTCCTGAGTACGGGGATACCACATGTGTGGGACTTTTTGGGAGCCTAGTGCGCACACAGGGCCCCGAAAAAATATATCATTTAGTGACAACTTTGTGCAAAAAAGAAAAAAATTGTCTTTTTCCCGCAACTTGTGTCACAATATAAAATATTCCATGGACTCTACATGCCTTTCAGCAAATAGCTTGGGGTGTCTACTTTCCAAAATGGGGTCATTTGGGGGGTTGAACTGTCCTTGCATTTTATGCACAACATTTAGAAGCTTATGTCACACATCACCCACTCTTCTAACCACTTGAAGACAAAGCCCTTTCTGACACTTTTTGTTTACATGAAAAAATTATTTTTTTTTGCAAGAAAATTACTTTGAACCCCCCAACATTATATATTTTTTTAAAGCAACTGCTCTATAGATTAAAATGGTGGGTGTTTAATTTTTTTTTTTTTCACACAGTATTTGCGCAGCGATTTTTCAAACGCATTTTTTGGGGAAAAAACACACTTTTTAAAATTTTAATGCACTAAAACACACTATATTGCCCAAATGTTTGATGAAATAAAAAAGATGATCTTAGGCCGAGTACATGGATACCAAACATGACATGCTTTAAAATTGCGCACAAACGTGCAGTGGCGACAAACTAGATACATTTTTAAAAGCCTTTAAAAGCCTTTACAGGTTACCACTTTAGATTTACAGAGGAGGTCTACTGCTAAAATTACTGCCCTCGATCTGACATTCGCGGTGACACCTCACATGTATGGTGCAATTGCTGTTTACATTTGACGCCAGACCGACGCTTGCGTTCGTCTTTGCGCAAGAGCAGGGGGGGACAGGGGTGCTTTTTTTTTTTTTTTTATTATTTTTTTGCTTTTTTATCTTATTTTTAAACTGTTCCTTTCATTTTTATTTTTTTTTTTTATCATTTTTATTGTTATCTCAGGGAATGTAAATATCCCCTATGATAGCAATAGGTAGTGACAGGTACTCTTTTTTGAAAAAACTGGGTTCTATTAGACCCTAGATCTCTCCTCTACCCTCAAAGCATCTGACCACACCAAGATCAGTGTGATAAAATGCTTTCCAAATTTCCCAATGGCGCTGTTTACATCTGGCTAAATCTAAGTCATAAAATGCTCATAGCTTCCAGTTTCTTAGGCCATAGAGATGTTTGGAGCCACTCTGGTCTCTGATCACCTCTATGGTCAGCTGGCAGAATCACTGTCTGCATTCTCAGGTTCCCTGTTGGGACAGGAGAGCCAGAGAAAAACATGGAAGACGGTGGGGGGGGATTCCCTCCCACTGCTTGTAAAAGCAGTCTAGAGGCTAATTAGCCGCTAGGATTGCTTTAACATGAAAGCCGACTGCTGGCTGAAAAGAATGATACCAAGATGATACCTAAACCTGCAGGCATCATTCTGGTATAACCACTCAAAGTCCAGCAACATACCAGTACGTTGCTGGTCCTTGTTGGGCATATATTGTAAACTTAATTTAAATGCAGCCTGTGGGCTGAACGAAAAAAAAGATTGATCGGTGGGTATGCCCACCATTAGAATACCTCCCTTCAAAAGATTGATCGGTGGGTATGCCCACTTCTAATGATGGGCATACATGCACCGTATATATATGCCGAAGCATGGGGGCATCCTCCCGCAAAAGTTAGGAGCAAATCGCTCCTCCGCCCTCTGTTGCCCCCACGCTTCGGCATATATGCTGAAGTATGTAACTGTGGTGGTGAAATCACCTCCGACAGCGCTGGAGTCACGGCTTTATGTATCGTGGGAGCAAATGATGTTGCTGTCAAGATAAATAAATCCGTGCTGCAACTGAATGGCGTACCTGCTAAGCAAATGATGGTTAACAATAAAACAAAGTAACATTACAGTATAACAGTAAGACTTACCATACCTGCAAAGCAAATACAAAAAAAACATAGTAAAAAATAGAACATTTAACGCAACCTGTGCCTAAAATATATATATGCCGAAGCATGGGGGCATCCTCCCACAAAAGGCAGGAGCAAATCGTTCCTCCACCCACTGCTGCCCCCACGCTTCCGCATATATGCTGAAGTATTTAACTGTGGTGGTGAAATCACCTCTGACAGCGCTGGAGTCACGGCTTTATATATCGTGGGAGCAAACACTGTTGCTGTCAAGATAAATACGCGCTACAACTGAATGGCGTACCTGCTAAGCAAATGATGGTTAACAATAAAACAAAGTAACATTACAGTATAACAGTAAGACTTACCATACCTGCAAAGCAAATACAAAAAAAAATAGTAAAAAATAAAACATTTAACGTAACCTGTGCCTAAAATATATATATGCCGAAGCATGGGGGCATCCTCCCACAAAAGGCAGGAGCAAATCATTCCTCCACCCACTACTGCCCCCACGCTTCGGCATATATGCTGAAGTATGTAACTCTGGTGGTGAAATCACCTCCGACAGCGCTGGAGTCACGGCTTTATGTATCGTGGGAGCAAACGCTGTTGCTGTCAAGGTAAATAAATCCGCTCTGCAGCTGAATGGCGTACCTGAAAACAAAAAAATGGTTACCAACAAAACACAGTAAACAGTAAAGTATAAAAAAATTGCATATCTGAAAAGCAAACATGGTAAAACATAATAACAATAAAACATTGCAGAATAGAATACAGTAAAAAAGAGCAGAACAATAGAGAGAGAGAGAACAATAAAACGACAACTATTTTTTTTTTTTTATTTTTTTTTTGTGTTTTTATTTTATTTATTTTTTTTTTTTTTAACACTTTTTTTAGTAACTTTAACTTTTTTGTAACTGGTACCAGGTTTGGGTCTCTCAAAATGTGATGGCAAAACATTCACCAATGCATAGACCAGGATTGTCAGGACAGGAGGGACAATAATAACGGGTGTCACACCTAAATCCGCGCTTGCTACAGACACGACATCTTCTTTGGGGGGCTCGTTGGGTAGGGGTACCCGAGAGGACATAAGGAAAATGCCTCCCATGCAGCCGGCTTACTGCATTTGGTTGGGGAAGGTGAGATGGAGCACCGTCTGGAAACAGAAGGGCTCTGACAATCTCTTCCTGGAATTTAAGGAAGGATCCAGTCCGTCCTGAAGCTCTGTATAGCACATGAGCGTTCAGCAAAGCCAATTGAAATAAATAAACAGACACTTTTTTGTACCAGCGTCTGGCCTTACGGGCAACTAGGTATGGCACCAACAACTGGTCGTTGAGGTCCACCCCTCCCATATTTTGGTTATATTCATGGACACAGAGGGGTTTCTCCACAACACCAGTCGCCGTAGTAATTTGGGCCGTTGTGTCTGCATGAAGGGAGGTAAAAACGAAAACATTCTTATTGTCCCTCCACTTCATAGCGAGCAAATTATTACACTGCAAGCAGGCTCTCTCCCCCAGCCTAAGACGGGAATCCACAAGCCGCTGGGGAAAGCCACGGCGATTAGGTCGCATGGTGCCACATGCTCCAATCTGATGATCAAAAAGGTGACTAAAAAGTAATAATTGTCCCCTTTCCGAATAAGGGTGACACCAAGTCCCACACTATCTTGCCAGCGCTTCCTATGTAGTCAGGGCAGTTTGTCGGCTCTACATGACTATCTTTGCCCTTGTAAACCATAAATCTACATATATAGCCTGTGGCCCTGTCACAGAGCTTATACATCTTGACCCTGTATCTGGCACGCTTGCTGGGAAGGTACTGTTTGAATGACAAGCGGCCAGAAAATTTAATCAGGGACTCATCAACGCAGACAACTTGATGGAGAGTAAACAAGTCTGCAAAACGTTGGTTGAAGTGGTTTACGAGGGGCCGAATTTTGTAGAGCCGATCGTATCCAGGGTCTCCACGAGGACGACAGAGTTCATTGTCATTGAAGTGCATGAACCGCAAAATCTGCTCGTATCGTGCCCTGGCCATGGAAGCAGAGAACACGGGTATATGGTAAATTGGGTCAGTGGACCAATATGACCGCAACTCACTCTTTTTATTTATGCCCATATTGAGGGAAAGGCCCAGAAAGATCTTAAATTCGGAGACCGTAATTGGTCTCCAATCTCTGGCAAGGGAGGACTGGGGATTAGCGGCGATGTGTTGACCAGCGTATAAATTGCTTTGGTCCACAATAGATCTATAGAGATCTTCAGTGAAAAACAGCGAATAAAAATCCAGTGGCGTAAAATCAACTGTTTCCACCTGAATTCCGGGTTGGCCAGTGAATGGGGGAAGTACGGGTGCTGCAGAAGTGGTGGGCTCCCAATTCGGATTGGCGAATGCAGCAGGAAGGGCACTATGGGCTCGACGGGCCTGTGTTCGTCTTCTTGGTGGCAGCGGGACACTACTAGTGCTTGCCACCTCGCCAGCTTGAACTGCACTTATGGGACTCGCCACGTCACCACGTGATACTGCAGTGCTGGATATATGACCAGGGTGTTCTAGGCCGCTGGTGCTTGCCAGTTCACCAGAAGGAATAGCGGCGCTATTACTTCTCTGCTCCATACGAGGGACCTGCGGTTCTTGCACTTCAAGGACAGAAGAAGAGTGGGGTCTGGTATGCCTGACCTTAGCAGGGACTATAACTCCGTCGTCAGAGCTATCTGTCATGGAGCCGCTGTCCTCTACAGGTTCGTATTCTGAGCCTGAATCTGACAGATGAGTGACTTCCTCTTCACTATCTGTCATGCTCAGAAACGTGTAGGCCTCTTCACTAGTGTACCTTCGATTTGCCATTTCGGGCTCTAAATTTAGGGGTACACTAGTGAGACTCACAGGCAAAAAAGCTCCTGACTGTTAGCAACTGATTCAAAATGCTACCAAAAAACTGTTAGCGATCGCAGGGATCAGGCCTGACTCTGCGAACGCTGCAGTTATGCGTGCTTAGTGTTTTGTAAGTGTCAGTGATCGATCGATACTGCACTTGGGTGGGCTGGGCAGGGCTGGGCCGAGGGGCAAGAAGCAGGTGCTAGCAGGTATCTGGGCTGATCCCGCTAACACTGCGTTTATGGGAACCCTAAACTGCTGGGGAGTATAGATCTGATCGGATCAGATATCAATCCGTTCAGATACTATAGCACTAAGGGAGGTGTATGCTGCGTGCGTGGGTGTTAGCGGTATTGGCGCTAACCTGACGCTGCCTGGGACGACGCAGACCTTATCTGACCCTAAAAACGTAACTTATATCACCGCCGGGCAATTAGGGGGTTAAATCTTTATAAGGTAATAAACGGCGGGTGCCCTAAAACTATAATAAACTATAAAACTATAAAAAACAAACTAACTAACCAGCGTCACCCGTAACACTTATTCGGTGATCGCTGGTGAAAGGGTTAACTAGGGGGCAATCAAGGGGTTAAAACCTTTATGCGATAGTATATGGGGGTCCCTGTTGCTATAAAACACTGACAGCAAACCTATATACTTACCTCCCTAACTAACGTCACCTGTGTCACTAATACAGCGATCAGAAAAACGATCACTTAGTAACACTGGCGACGGGGGGTAATCACGGGGTTAACCTTTTTTTAGGGGGGTTAGGGGGGTACCCTGGACCTAAAGGGGGGTACCCCAGACCTAAAGGGGGCTAACCCTAACTGCCCTAACACTTATAACTGTCACAAACTGACACCAATGCAAAAAAAAAAACTGCTATTGGTGTCAGTGTGACAGGGGGTACAGGGGGGGTGATCGGGGGGTGATCGGGGGATTGATCGGAGGGTGATGGGGGGTGAAAAGTTTGCCTGGCATGTTCTACTGGAAGCAGTGGCGTAGCGTGGGTTGTCAGCACCCGGGGCAAGGCAAGTAATTTGCGCCCCTCCCCCCTAACCTGACTTTTAGCTATCCCTGAGTCCCTTCAAATACAATAGTACTGACCTACCTGATTCCTATACTGACCACTACACTACATTGTCCACTACACTGACCACTATACTGACCACTATACTATACTGTCCACTATATTACACTTACCACTACACTGACCACTACCCTGTCCACTATACTGACCACCATACTACACTGCCCACTATACTGACCACTATACTACACTGTCCACTATACTACACTGTCCATTATACTACATTACACTGACCACTATACTACATTGACCACTATACTACACTATACTGACCACCATACTACACTGTCCACTATACTGACCACCATACTACACTGTCCACCATACTACACTATACTGACCACCATACTACACTGACCACTATACTACACTGTCCATTATACTACATTACACTGACCACTATACTACACTACACTTGACCACCATACTACACTGACCACTATACTACACTATACTGACCACCATACTACACTGACCACTATACTACACTATACTGACCACCATACTACACTGTCCACTATACTACACTATACTGACCACCATACTACACTGTCCACTATACTACACTATACTGACCACCATACTACACTATACTGACCACCATACTACACTGACCACCATACTACACTGACCACCATACTACACTGACCACTATACTACACTGTCCACTATACTATACTGTCCACTACACTACACTGTCCACTACACTGTCCACTATATTACACTGACCACTATACTACACTGACCACCATACTACACTGACCACCATATTACACTGACCACCATACTACACTGACCACCATACTACACTGTCCACTACACTAACCACTACACTGTCCACTATACTACACTATACTGACCACCATACTACACTGTCCACTATACTACACTACACTGACCACTATATTACACTACACTGACCACCATACTACACTGTCCACTATACTACACTGACCACTATAGTACACTGACCACCATACTACACTGACCACCATACTACACTGTCCACTATACTACACTATACTGACCACCATACTACACTGTCCACTATACTACACTACACTGACCACCATACTACACTGACCACCATACTACACTGACCACTACACTACACTGACCACTACACTACACTGACCTCCATACTAAACTACACTATACTGACCACTATACTACACTGTCCACTACACTACACTGACCTCCATACTAAACTACACTATACTGACCACCATACTACACTGACCACCATACTACACTGTCCACTACACTACACTGACCTCCATACTAAACTACATTATACTGACCACCATACTACACTGACCACCATACTACACTGACCTCCATACTAAACTACACTATACTGACCACTATACTAACCAGTATACTATACTACACTAACCACTATACTGACCACCATACTAGACTAACCACTATACTACACTACACTGTCCACTACACTAACCACCATACTAACCACCATACTACACTACACTGACCACCATACTACACTGTCCACTATACTACACTACACTGACCACCATACTACACTGACCACCATACTACACTGACCACCATACTACACTGACCACTATACTACACTGACCACCATACTACACTGACCACTATACTACACTGACCACCATACTACACTGACCACTATACTACACTGACCACCATACTACACTGACCACTATACTACACTGACCACCATACTACACTGACCACTATACTACACTGACCACCATACTACACTGACCACTACACTACACTGACCTCCATACTAAACTACACTATACTGACCACTATACTAACCAGTATACTATACTACACTAACCACTATACTGACCACCATACTACACTAACCACTATACTACACTATACTGTCCACTACACTGCCCCCCATAGTGACCACTACACTGACCTCCATACTATACTACACTACACTGTCCTGCCTACAGTCTCTCTCTCTCGCCCCCCCCGGCCAGTAACAAGACTCTCACTCACCTTCTTATCCTGGCTGCATCGATCCGGATGAGGAGGAGACAGCGCGCGGCTCACGTTGTTTCTTCTCTCCCCTGCGCTCTGCTTGCTGCCATGTTCAGTATCCAGCGCCCTGTGATTGGGCGTATGGAGGGTCATGTGCGGAGGCGGGACTTCAGGAGCGATGGAGGACAGGCCAGCCCTACGCCTCACATGACCCCCATACACCCAATCACAGGGCGCCGGACTCTTAACATGGCGGCCGGAGCCCGGGGACACAGAATTAGAAATTAGGAGGAGGCAGCCAGTGACACATACTGGCGCCCCCCTAAATATCGCGCCCGGGGCCACGGCACCCCCTGCACCCCCCACGCTACGCCACTGACTGGAAGTGTAGTGTTGGTGTAGCTTACATTGATGTCTTCTCTCCTCGGCGCCGGAACGAAAAGACCGGCTCGAGGAGGGATGACATCACTTCCTCTCCCTCTGTTTACATTACAGAAGCAGAGGAAGGATTTTCATTCACCGGGAGCGATCGGGAGGGGTGGCCACGAATGGATGGCCTCCCCCTCACCTCTCATCGCCCGCAAACAAATGCCGGCCGCCTCTGGCACTGGGGGGGGGGGCGATCGGACCCCCCACCCGCGGGAGGCAGATCACGTACAGGTACATGATTCTGCCTGCCCGTGCCATTCTGCCGATGTACATCGGCGTGAGGTGGTCGGCAAGTGGTTAAAGCAACACATGTAATACCTATGAAGAATATGTATATATAAGTTTTTCTATACATATTGAAGAATAGGTAGCCTTTGATATTACCATAGGGGGCATAAAGTTTAATTTTGAATGATCTCTCAGCGTATTACCATGCTTAACACATGGTTATGGTAACACACACGGGGGGGGGGGGAGAAGAGGAAAAGGGAAAAAAACAGGGGAACAAATGATACAAAACAGTGGCTAGAGAAGCCGTTAAAGGGAAACATGTAATACCTATGAAAAATATGTGTATATAATTTTTTGTACATATTATGGAATAGGTAACCTTTAATATTACCGTAGGGGGCATAAAGTTTACTTTTGAATGATCTCTCATCGTATTACTATGCTTAGCACATGGTAATGGTAACACAACCACAGAAGTGGGGGGGGGAGAGAAAGAAGAGGGAAGGGGGAAAGCAGGGGAAGGAGAATGGGAGGGGGAGAAAAAAAGGAAGAGATGAAAACAAGGAAAGAAAGAGAGGAAGGGGGGGGGGACAAGAAAAGAAAAAGGGGGGGGGGGAAGGGGAGTGGGGAAGAGGGAAAAAAAAAAGGAATAATGAATGTAAATATAAAGAAAAAAAGCTTTCTAGTAACTTATGTGTATTAAATTAGATGCATTGCTATGGAAAGATTATAGAGCTGGCTTACCGTCTGTGGCTTACTATAGACATTTATTATTGCAGTAGTGCAAATGGTAGAGCAGGTAATCAAACGAATGCGACCAGGAATTAGCTGTATGTTTAGGACATTTCAGAAGCACCCAGATGACCCCGAGCTCCCAAGGTAATAGACCAAAATGGCCTTAGAAGTGAACACTAGCAACAGCGAACAATAGTTCTAATGTACAAGGGGGGAAAGAAAGGATATAATGTAAATTTGGAACATAGCATTGTGCACAATATGCACATTTGCATTGATTAAAAGTGTTTAGAATGATAGCTTGAATGCTGGGTTAAGTACAGACTTACCTAAGGTAGATTAGGAGACATTACGGGGTACAGTGGTGCCTCTGACAGAGGTAGCGTCCATCAGCTAGGAAGAGAGGCCAGGTGTGTGCTTAAATAGGGTCCCTGATCGGAAGATGCCGATCCCGTGAGTTCGGCGTGCTCCAGCCCCACCACTGGCTGCTGCGCATGTGTCGGACTAAGCCGCCGCCACGCATTGAAGACCTGATGCACAGACGGCGATAGTCTCACCGCGCATGCGCCCGGCCAATTGCCCAGCAGCAGAGGCGGGGACTGGGCGGGGAACCAGCAGGGTCCCCGTGTCCCCATCAATCGCCGCGTATCCGGTCAGAGAATCGAACTGGATACGTGGCGCTATGTAGTGGAGCTCGCCCGGGCAAAACCCAAGAACCCCCCAAGAGACCACAACCAGGGGGATTGCCATGAAGACACAGCAAAGGGGAGAAAACAGCATACAAACAAATAAGCATAAACAAGTGTATTATAATATAAAATTATTACATAAAAAACTATTTTTACGATCAACTAAAGATTATATAGACATACATAGTATTATTCTAACTGACTTAGGTTATATTGATCTTAGATAATGATGTTGGTTAAAAATTGAGGGGGATCAGGGGAAATGTTCACATTCAAAAATGAAGTTAATCCCTGAGTTGAAAAATTGTGTGTGTACTGATTAATGTGTCTGTGGAGCCCCCTATGGGAGTATGGTGTTTAAAGAAATGGTTTGTATGATTGGGATTCATTCAGTCCGGGTGCTTTAGTGGCATTCAGGCGTTTGATCCACAAAGTTTCCTTTTGTAATATAAACTTATCCCATTCTCCACCTCTAGTATTTTTGGGGACAACGGCCAGAACAGTAAAAAAGACAGATGAGGTTTCAAAACGGTGATATAAATCAAGATGCCTACTGATGGGCGTGAGCATTTTACCGTTACCTGAGTAATAGATATGATCATTTATTCTCTGTCTTAGCTGTCTGACCGTTTTCCCCACGTAGAAAGCTCCACAGACACAGGTCATTAAGTACACTACCCCTTGTGTGCTGCATGTGGCCGAGAATTTGGGGTGATAAATCTCACCATTGGGAAGTGCGATATGGTGTCCGGGCATTATCCAGGGACAAAAAGCACAGTTGCCACAGGGTGGGGTTCCCCTTGGCTGTTGAGATGTGAGTGGGTTAGAGGTGCTGTAGTGGCTAGACACAAGTTTGTCTTTTAACGAATTTGCACGTCTAAAAACTAGTTCTGGATATGTGTTGACATATTTACTTAAGATAGGATCTTCAAGTAGAAAATGCCAGTGTGTATTCATGATTTTTCTGATATCCTGATGGTGAGAGGAGAATTTAGTGAACATTTTGACAGTGGACTCCTTAGGTTGAGCTCTTGTTTTGTATAGTAGATCATTTCGTGTTTTGCACTTGGCTTTGTTAAAAGCTTTACGCAAAAGGGATCGGCTGTACCCTCTAACTAAGAGGCGTGATCTTAACAGATTTGCTTGATGTTGGAAGTCTATTGTATTTGTGCAGTTGCGATGGAGTAGAATGTATTGCGCATAGGGTATACTCTGAATGAGTGTTGGAGGGTATGCACTCGTAGCGTGTAGCAATGTGTTGCCAGCCGTTGTTTTTCGAAATAGATTAGTTGATAGAGTGTTGTTTGCATCCTTATAGATTACCAGATCTAAAAAATTGGTGGTTTGGATGTCACAATTGTATGTGAATTTTAAATTGAAATGATTCATATTCAAAATCTGTATAAACTGTTTTAGAGTATTTTGCGTACCTGTCCATATGATGAAAATATCATCGATGTAGCATTTCAAAATTTGATCTATGAATCCTGACAATTGATCTTGAGAAAATATATAACGTTCCCACCCCCCCAGGTACAGATTGGCATAGCCAGGGGCACAGCAGGTGCCCATGGCTACTCCCTGCACCTGGAGGTAGTGGGAGTTCATGAATTCGAACCTGTTATGAGTTAAATTGAAGTTAACCAACTTCAAAATAAACTCATTATAATCCCAATTATGGTGATCTTCCTCATAGAGGAAGGTCTGGGGCGTCTCGACTCCCTGCCCGTGAGGGATGCTGGAGTACAAAGCCTCCACATCCAAAGTCACGAGCAGGGAGTCGGGAGGGACCAATAGGCCTTCAACTTGTTTAAGTAGGTCTAAAGTGTCTTTGGTGTAGGACGGTAAGGCTGTAACATGGGGCATTAATGTGGCGTCAACCAATTTGCTGGCATTTTCTGTGAGACTGCCAATACCCGAAATGATCGGTCTCCCAGGGGGTGAAAGAGGGTCCTTATGCACTTTCGGGAGTGCATAGAACGTCGCCACCCTGGGAGACCGAACATTCAGGGAATTGATAAGTGTCTTTACTGATTAGGCCTCTAAAGTAGGCATCATTGATGATATCAAGAAATTGGTTCTTAAAGGAAGAAGTGCATGATAGAGGGGTTTGCCGATACCATTGTGTATTGGACAAGATATTTAAACACATTGTTTCATAGAAGTGTCTGGTCATAAGGACTATGTTGCCCCCCTTATCAGCAGATTTAACAATCACATCAGGGTGGTTTTGTATTTTCAGAATCGCCTGGCGTTGTGTGAAAGTCAGATTGTTTTTTCTGGGGGGGATCTCCATCCGCTTGATGTCACTGACCACATTTTGTAAAATGGTCCATGCTTGGGGATTTAGCGATTTCTAAATCCCCAAGCATGGACCTTTTTTAAAGTCTAAAGTCACTTAGAATGATACTATGTATATCTATATAATCTTTAGTTGATCGTAAAAATAGTTTTTTATGTAATAATTTTATATTATAATACACTTGTTTATGCTTATTTGTTTGTATGCTGTTTTCTCCCCTTTGCTGTGTCTTCATGGCAATCCCCCTGGTTGTGGTCTCTTGGGGGGTTCTTGGGTTTTGCCCGGGTGAGCTCCACTACATAGCGCCGCGTATCCAGTTCAATTCTCTGACCGGATACGCGGCGATTGACGGGGACACGGGGACCCTGCTGGTTCCCCGCCCAGTCCCCGCCTCTGCTGCTGGGCAATTGGCCGGGCGCTGCCGTTTAGCTGCGCTTGACCTGGCGCATGCGCGGTGAGACTATCGCCGTCTGTGTGTCGGGTCTTCAATGCATGGCGGCGGCTTAGTCCGATGCATGCACAGCAGCCAGTGGTGGGGCCGGAGCACACTGAACTCACGGGATCGGTGTCTTCTGGTCAGGGACCCTATTTAAGCACACACCTGGCCTCTCTTCCTAGCTGACGGATGCTACCTCTGTCAGAGGCACCACTGTACCCCATAATGTCTCCTAATCTACCTTAGGTAAGTCTGCACTTAGCCCAGCATTCAAGCTATCATTCTAAACACTTTTAATCAATGCAAATGTGCATATTGTGCACAATGCTATGTTTCAAATTTACATTATATCTTTTCTTTCCCCCCTTGTGCTTTAGAACTATTGTTCGCTGTTGCTAGTGTTCACTTCTAAGGCCATTCCGGTCTATTACTTTGGGAGCTCGGGGTCATCTGGGTGCTTCTGAAACGTCCTAAACATACAGCTAATTCCTGGTCACATTCGTTTGATTACCTGCTCTACCATTTGCACTACTGCAATAATAAATGTCTATAGTAAGCCACAGATGGTAAGCCAGCTCTATAATCTTTCCATAGCAATGCATCTAATTTAATACACATAAGTTACTAGGAAGCTTTTTTTCTTTATATTTACATTCATTATTCCTTTTTTTTTTCCCTCTTCCCCACTCCCCTTCCTCCCCCTTTTTCTTTTCTTGTTTCCCCCCCCCCTCCCCTCTTTCTTTCCTTGTTTTCATCTCTCCCTTTTTTTCTCCCCATCCCCTTCTCCTTCACCTGCTTTCCCCCTTCCCTCTTCTTTCTCCCCCCCCCCCACTTCTGTGGTTGTGTTACCATTACCATGTGCTAAGCATAGTAATACGATGAGAGATCATTCAAAAGTAAACTTTATGCCCCCTATGGTAATACTAAAAGTTACCTATTCCATAATATGTACAAAAACATATATACACATATTTTTCATAGGTATTACATGTGTTGCTTTAATGGCTTCCCTAGCCACCGGGTTGTACCATCTGTCCCCGGGAGACAACTTTCCTTTATGGAGTTTTTGTCCATGCACCACCACAAGGGGTGGAAATTCCTATTAATTTTTGTTTATATGTTCTGTGTTGATATTTTGTTGTTCATACATGCCTCTATTGTGATACTTTTCTCTATGCACATTCAACAGAACCAGCTCTAGCTCCTGAGGAAGCATTCTACAACGTGAAACATGTTGAGCATATAGAGAGCATTCAAAGTGGATCACCATACCTGCGACCTAACCCAACTTTTCTTCCACATTCACAAATCACCATCCTATAGGGAAGGTTTTTTCCTCTTGGTTACTGAATGTTGGACCATGTATACTATTAGAAAGGGTTTTGTATGTTAAAAGCAGGATAGGATCCACTCAATATATGCAATAAGATTGTTACACGTATGCTGTATTGCTTTTAAATTCAATATGTCGTTTTGTAAAAAAATTTAAATAAAAATCTCAAATTATAATAATTTTCTACTGTTTCATAGTTTAAGTACTTATGTGCCCTCAAAGTCCCACTTTCATAGTTTCCAATTTTGCAGGTACAGTATGTAATCTAAAAAACGGCCAATGTGATGTTAAATGTATAATGCAAATGCAGAGATTTAAAATTAAACTGTCATATTAATGCTAAAGTTTTTTGTAATACATATTGATACTTCCAATGTATATATTTTTTTGTTGACCATATTGTACACAGCCTTAACCACTTACAGGCCGGAAGATTTTCCTGCTTAATGACCAGGCCATTTTTTGCGATACGGCATGGCGTCGCTTTAACTGACAATTGCGCAGTCGTGCGACACTTACATAGTTACATAGTAGGTGAGGTTGAAAAAAGACACAAGTCCATCAAGTCCAACCTATGTGTGTGATTATGTGTCAGTATTACATTACATATCCCTGTATGTTGCGGTCATTCAGGTGATTATCTAATAGTTTCTTGAAGCTATCAATGCTCCCCACTGAGACCACCGCCTGTGGAAGGGAATTCCACATCCTTGCCGCTCTTACAGTAAAGAACCCTCTACGTAGTTTAAGGTTAAACCTCTTTTCTTCTAATTGTAATGAGTGGCCACGAGTCTTATTAAACTCTCTTCTGCGAAAAAGTTTTATCCCTATTGTGGGGTCACCAGTACAGTATTTGTAAATTGAAATCATATCCCCTCTCAAGCGTCTCTTCTCCAGAGAGAATAAGTTCAGCGCTCGCAACCTTTCCTCATAACTAAGATCCTCCAGACCCTTTATTAGCTTTGTTGCCCTTCTTTGTACTCGCTCCATTTCCAGTACATCCCTCCTGAGGACTGGTGCCCAGAACTGGACAGCATACTCCAGGTGCGGCCGGACCAGAGTCTTGTAGAGCGGGAGAATTATCGTTTTATCTCTGGAGTTGATCCCCCTTTTAATGCATGCCAATATTCTGTTTGCTTTATTAGCAGCAGCTTGGCATTGCATGCCATTGCTGAGCCTATCATTTACTAGGACCCCCAGGTCCTTTTCCATCCTAGATTCCCCCAGAGGTTCTCCCCCCAGTGTATAGATTGCATTCATATTTTTGCCACCCAAATGCATTATTTTACATTTTTCTACATTGAACCTCATTTGCCATGTAGTCGCCCACCCCATTAATTTGTTCAGGTCTTTTTGCAAGGTTTCCACATCCTGCGGAGAAGTTATTGCCCTGCTTAGCTTAGTATCGTCTGCAAATACAGAGATTGAACTGTTTATCCCATCCTCCAGGTCGTTTATAAACAAATTAAATAGGATTGGTCCCAGCACAGAACCCTGGGGAACCCCACTACCCACCCTTGATCATTCTGAGTACTCCCCATTTATCACCACCCTCTGAACACGCCCTTGTAGCCAGTTTTCAATCCATGTACTCACCCTATGGTCCATGCCAACGGACCTTATTTTGTACAGTAAACGTTTATGGGGAACTGTGTCAAATGCTCTTGCAAAATCCAGATACACCACGCCTACGGGCCTTCCTTTATCTAGATGGCAACTCACCTCCTCATAGAAGGTTAATAGATTGGTTTGGCAAGAACGATTCTTCATGAATCCATGCTGATTACTGCTAATGATATCGTTCTTATTACTAAAATCTTGTATATAGTCCCTTATCATCCCCTCCAAGAGTTTACATACTATTGATGTTAGGCTAACTGGTCTGTAATTCCCAGGGATGTTTTTTGGGCCCTTTTTAAATATTGGTGCTACATTGGCTTTTCTCCAATCAGCTGGTACCATTCCAGTCAATAGACTGTCTGTAAAAATTAGGAACAACGGTCTGGCAATCACCTGACTGAGTTCCCTAAGTGCCCTCAGATGCAAGCCATCTGGTCCCGGTGATTTATTAATGTTAAGTTTCTCAAGTCTAATTTTAATTCCGTCCTCTGTTAACCATGGAGGTGCTTCCTGTGTTGTGTCATGAGGATAAACACTGCAGTTTTGGTTACTGAAGCCCCCCGATTCACTCGTGAAGACTGAGGAGAAGAATAAATTCAATACCTTTGCCATCTCCCCATCCTTTGTAACCAGATGTCCTTCCTCATTCTTTATGGGGCCAATATGGTCTGTCCTCCCTTTTTTACTGTTTACATACTTAAAGAATTTCTTGGGATTTTTTTTGCTCTCCTCCGCTATGTGTCTTTCATGTTCTATCTTAGCCGTCCTAATTGCACCCTTACATTTCTTATTGCATTCTTTATAAAGTCTGAATGCTGAGGATGATCCCTCAACCTTGTATTTTTTGAAGGCCTTCTCCTTTGCTTTTATATGCATTTTTACATTGGAGTTAAGCCATCCAGGATTTTTGTTCGCTCTTTTAAATTTATTACCCAATGGGATACATTGGCTAATGCCCTTATTTAATATGCTCTTAAAGCAAACCCATCTCTCCTCCGTATTCTTTGTTCCTAATATTTTATCCCAATTTATGCCTTTTAGCAAGGTTTGTAGTTTAGGGAAGTTGGCTCTTTTGAAATTCAGTGTCTTTGTGTTCCCTTCATGTTTCCTATTTGTGTGATTTATACTGATACTAATTGACCTGTGATCGCTGTTACCTAAATTGCCCCGTATTTCCACATCTGTGATCAGGTCTGTATTGTTGGTAGAATACCCAAACAAAATTGACTTCCATTTTTTCCCACAAGTAGAGTAGAGATTTCTTTTGGTGGTATTTGATCACCTCTGCGTTTTTTATTTTTTGCCCTATAAACAAAAAAAGAGCGTCAATTTTGAAAAATAAACACAATATTTTTTAACGATAAATATCCCCAATAATGTTTTTAAACAAAAAAATGTCTTCATCAGTTTAGGCCAATATATTCTTCTACATATTTTTGTTAAAAAAAAAAAAATCGCAATAAGCGCATTAAGCGTATATTGATTGGTTTGCGCAAAAGTTATAGTGTCTACAAACTATGGGAAAGATTTATGGCTTTTTAATGGCATTTTCTTTTTACTAGTAATGGCAGTGATCTCCTTTTTTTAACGGTACTGCAATATTGCAGCGGACAGATTGGACATTTTTGGGACCATTGACATTTATACAGCGATCAGTGCTATAAAAATGCACTGATGGGGGCGTGGTCTGGTGCCGTTCTAAGATGGACGTGTTGAACTGGAGCTCCCGTCCATGAGGTCCAGCTACTTCAGCTTTTAAGCTCACTGAACAGCCTTACCATGGTGAGAACATCCCGCAGCGTCTCAGCAACAAGATCCCGTTCCCCCCGGGGACAAGAAATGAAGCTCAGCATGTATATACTGGAGATCTTCCACTCGCGGCCTATGGGCAGAATGCAGACATCACAAGCAGCCTCCTCACGTGAGTCCCACTCCCCGAGCGTCAGCCCCCACCGCTCTGAACTTGGAGCTCGGCCGGATCGATCACAGAGCAGAGACATTCCCCTGCTGTGAATCTTGAGGACCTCCGCAGTGTCACACTTATGTCGGCCATTACTGACATGAGATCGGACATTAAAGCCATGTCACTCAGAGTAGAGGAGGTGGAAATAGCCCAAGTGCGCTATGACTCATCTCTCTGTCATGTGCAGCAGATAACAGAATCCCATGCCGTCCATCTTAGAGACATTAACTGTCACATGGAGGACCTCGACAATCGCGGAAGACACAGCAACCTCCGGGTGAGGGGAGTCCCAGAATCGACCGACCCCACCCAGCTCTCCCAAACGGTCACTACCATATTCGATGACCTACTGGAAAGGCCCCCAGACACGACGATCACAACCAGATGACCATTCAGGGCTCAGTGGTTAAGATCTACCAAGACCTGTCCAATATCACCCTGCAATGCAGAAGGAAACTGCGCCCCTTACTGGACATCCTGAGGGCCAGATCCATAATATACAGGTGGACGTTCCCTTTCGGCCATTCAGCCTCACACCAAGGACGTACAGCGATCCCCAGGGTACCTGGAGACCTGGATCATTTTTGTTCTAACCTGGATATCCCTCTAGTAGAACTACCGGATTGGTACAGCGACTTCCACTCTTCTTCCCTCAAACAAGCTACCTCCATGGACGGCATTGCAGAGGTGGGCAACTTCAGTATCGGCCACCGCCGTCCTCACCCATTACCTCCTCGCTCCCCACTGAGAGATCAGGGCGCACCACGGAATGGCAGCCCTACAGCCTCTCCAGCACACTGCAGGGCTCACGTCGCCTAAACAGGTAACTGGGAATTCCTTTATTCACATACATGGCACATGGACTCGGACTCCATGTTTTACACCCCATCTCCCGTGTTAATGACACATATCTTCTTACTCTAATATCTGTTTGAGGCGACTTAATCTGCTGTCATTCACACTGACATGGCCCCAAGAAACAGATCAATCCCCCTGTAATCTAGGCTGGCTACAATACTGAACTGTATTCCAACTAATCAGCATGCCTCACCTACACCGGTTTATCAGTTTGAACCAGGGTCAAAGCGACCCCGAACTACTCTCCTCACCGTGGGTAGAGCAACCAACCCCACCAGGACTTCTATCTACTACTTCCTCTACACCCACGTATCTTGCACACTGCCTGTCCTTACTAGTAAGAGGACACATCAACTGTCTTTTCTAAAAGCACGGGACATACATCTCAAAAATGCCTATCCTGAAACAGCCAGGACAGAAAGCGGGGCAGCTTGCAGCTTACACCTATTTCAGGCACGCAGGAAGAAGACTTACACCCCAAAAGGACATTATGAGCACCTGCATAAAGCTCCAACCACTAAAGGGACTAGAATCCTCAGCTGATACATGTGTTATCCCATATTAGACACCAAAGAATCTATTCCTGATCGATCCTGGTCCACTGCTTTGTATAAGAACCACACGAAAGAAGTGACCATTCCCAACCCTAATTGAAGTTTGTGCCGAGTAGTCAAATTATCCTCTAAACCCATTTCTTCCCTCTGCATCTCCTTCTTCTACCATCCCCTGAACCATCTAAACAATGTCGTGCCTGCCCCCCCTTTCCTTTCTCTCTTTCCCTCTTCCTACCACTCCCCTCATTGGAAGTACTATGCTATTATGTCTAGTGGTTGTACATTGTTTTAACCCTTTGTTTTTTCCTACCCTAGATAATCCTATTTCATAGACTCCTAAAACTTTAGACATGAAAAAGCCGCCTGCAACACTCAGGTAAGAAATCCACACCGTCCCACACCATTCCTAGATATACCACACCTACAGGAGCAAATTCCTTCTCCTAGCTAGTACACAACCAGGGGCAGACTGGCAACTCATGGGGCCCCCAGGCAATAGGAGATTGTGGGGCCCCCGGGCAATAGGAAAAGATTATGGGGCCCCCAGGCAATAGGAGAAGATGGGGCCCCCAGGCAATAGATTATGGGGCCACACAGTATACACACACACACACATACAGTATACACACACAGACACACAATATACACACACAGCATACAAACACAGAATACACATACACACACTGAAAAGGTACTGGAGAGGCAGGGCAGCTATAATCTTGGGATTGTTAAAAAAACACAGATTTTTACATACTGTCCCTGGTTTTATTGAGGCTGGCAACCCTGATGGGGCTCCTTAATGGCATGGGGCCCTCGGGCATTGGCCGAGTGTGGGAATGTTAAGTCTGCCCCTGTACACAACACCCACTTCCTCACTCAAACTGAAGGGACTTATACACATAGTATTACCCCTTGGACCAGGACTGATCATGTCTCCCTCGGATTCGAGAGCAAGGGCCCGAAAATAATCCGTCGCTGTTCCCACAGGTATACTTTCAATATGAACAATATTGACATCCTCTAATATTGCAGTAATGTTTACGTGTTATGTTTTTGACATGCGTTCTCTCCCACACCCTGTGTCATGTAGATCGTGATCCTTTAGTTACGATTTACTTGTTAACTATCTTCTCAGACCTCACGTTTCATGTTTCATGCTTCCAGTTAAGTTATCAAGTTATTAATGTACTTGTACCTATACGTACTTATAGTCTCAACACACCAAATCCACCCATGATCACAACCTATATCGGACTAGAAATGCCATTTGTGCAATGGTCTGACCACACCGCTTTAACGCCTTACATGCTGAGTCAAATTCCTCCACCTGACTCCCTCCTCTACATAAGTTATACATCCTCTCAACATGACTTCATGTAAGCCTTGTATTGTCTTAAAGGATCAGCAGGGCACTCACCTTCCCCGATTAGATCCTGACAGAGCTATCTATCATCACTTTAAGCATCCCATATGACCTCACAGGGACACAGTACTCCCTCCTCTGGTTAAACATCACCTGCTATCCCCAACAACAGCGGACTCTGGTAGCCTCTGCTGACCCGACACACCAATAATGGGTACAACCCCCAGATCACTCCTCTGGGAATTCCTACACTCCTCTCACCCACACCTCTTACCTTCTCACACCCTTTCTAGTCCCACTCCCCCTCCACCTCCCTCCCTTCTACCCCTCTATCTTTGGTCCCCTCCCCACCTCCCCCGTCTCTGGCTACCCTTCCATAAAACGATACTGTAATCTGTCAGCCTCGCCAAATGACCGACATGGCTCATTTCAAAGCAAAAATCCTCTGATCTTTCACCGAAAGTACTCTCCCTTAATACCAGAGGTTTAAACACCCCAGAAAAGCGATCACAATTTTTAGCCAATATGCAAAACACAAAAGCAGACGTGGTTTTCCTTCAGGAGACCCACTTCTGCTCCAAAAACATACCGAAACTTAAAAAACACTCTTTCCCCCACAGCTATCATGCAACTTCCCCAATTTCAAAATCTAAAGGAGTCTCCATCCTCCTTTCCAAAAATACGCCCTTACAAATCACAGATACCCACCTCGATGAACAGGGGAGATTCATATTCCTTAAGGGTACCTTTAGGAACAGATCAATCACGTTAGCTAACATTTAAAGCCCCAAAACATCCCAAGTTCCCTTTCTCCGAGCAGTAACAAAACAATTGACCTCCTTCCAAGAAGGTATCTTAATACTAGGGGGTGATTTTTAATTTAAATAATTTTTATTGAAAAGTTTTCACACAAGACAATAAAGATTATGCATAACATTCTATATTACAAATATAATGAAAAAATAATGAAAAAAATTCGAGAATAAGAAAAAACCACTACAACTTCAGTTGGCAGGTGGAGAGGGAGAGGTGTATGAATCGGACTATTGCAATGACCAGCTGTATGCGAGCTGAAAGTGTAGGGAGCAGGAGTATCAAGGAAGCTTTAAGGAGGTGCTCCACAATCAGGATCTAAAGCCGAAGCTTAATACTACCACTACGATCGCCAGATCCAAATCGATCCTCACCTCTCCTATTGAATTGTAAGGGGGATAAATAACTATTCACTGTTTGATGATGGCTGGCTATTCCCTAAGGCCCCACGCACCCCACCCCTGCGGGAACTTACTGTGGAAGTGCGTAGTGCCCCCTGGAGGTCCCCGTCCTGTTGCCTCCCCGAAGCCTCCACCAGCCCTCTGATGGATTCAGTCAGACCCATGACTCCATATTCTCAGTAGATAGTTAATGAGCTCAGCTCTTGTAACATATTCAGGTTGTCAAGGCTCTTAGAATCAGTACAGTTACTACCTCTATATCCTCTCTAGATTCCGAAGGAAAACTGGCTGAACTTAAAAGGTGGGTGAGACCAGAGTGTCCCAGGCAGAGGAGGAGAGAAAAGTGTGAAAGGGGAAAGAATAGAGGAGGGGTAGGTTCAATGTGGATTCAGTGCTCTCACAGGTCCCTGCGACATTCCAGGAAGGAGGGGAATGTTGCAGTATGTGGCCCAAGGCTCCCAAGTGTCATAAAACTTCCCATATTTGTCATTTAGCTTCGTAACAATTCGTTCTCGTGCCATGATCCAAGAGACCTTCCTCTTGAACCCCTGGAAGGAGACACCGGGTGTTTTCCAGGCTTTGGCGATGGTAACTTTTGCCCCTAAAAGAATGAAGTAAGCCAGCACCTGTGAGAATTTAGGAAGAACCTCGATATTGCCATTTAGCAGTGCAATATTGGGGTTAGGGGTTATTATTATCTTTGTGATTGTACTAACTGTGCATAATACTTTCTGCCAGAAGGATCTGATGCGTGGACAGGTCCACCATGTGTGTATCATCGTACCCTCCAGGTCATAACCTCTGAAACATAATGGAGAGGTCCCCGGAAAGATGACCACCAATCTAGCGGGGACATAGTACCATCGAGTCATTACCTTTACGCTGGCTTCAATAAGGAAAATGTTAAGAATGCCTTTATACGCGCGTTTGAACATGCTGAACCAAGCCTGTGTAGTCCAAGAGCTGTCCGTTTCATCCTGCCAGGCCCGAGCATAGGTTGGCTTGTCTGAGTGTGACATTAGTGCAGTATAGATCAAGGATATCCCTCCCCTCTGAGCCTCTGTATTGGAGCACCAATTTTCATAGGGAGTTATCGTGGGGGGTTCCTGTTTATTTAACCAAATTGAATGTAGATAGTGGGAGATTTGGGAGAATCTAAATACTTTGGATTCAGGCATATCTAGTTTCTTCCTGCAGTGTGTCAATGTGATCGGGCCCCTGGGGGAGAGAAAATGACTGATCCTATAAAGGCCTTTGTCTGTCCACCATTGGAATGCTTTAATGGACATCCCTGGTTCAAAATCAGCATTATGGAATAAATGAGCTAATGGTTTCATGGGTGAGATCAGATTGTGTTGTGAGAAAAGCCTGGAGCACAGGGCCATTGAATGGGAAAGGGTGGGGGACATAATGGCTGGCCTGAGTTTTAGTTTCACCAAAGAAGATGGTCGATGGTATTCAGAGGGATAGCGTATCTCTCCATTGAGAGCCATTCAGGCTTCAGGCTTTTCAAAAAGACCACTGAGATTTGGGACAGTTGTGCAGCCTGATAATATCCCCACAGATTAGGCAAGCCCAACCCACCCTGAGTTTTTAGGCGATAAAGAATACTAGAGGGACATCTATAACCCTTTTGACCCCAAACAAATCGGACAATCTCCGATTGGAATTTGCTGAGTACTTGTTTCTTTATCAGGATTGGGAGAGAGCGAAATAAATATAAGAGGTGGGGGAGAAGAGTCATCTTCACTGCGTGAATTCTGCCCAGCCAGGATAGACCACATTTCGTCCACTTCTCCAAATCACCTCTGCATTTGTGTAGCATAGGAGGATAATTAGCTCTGAAAAGACCATTTATATCTGGTGTTATTTTGATGCCTAAATATGGGATTTCAGTAGTGGCCCAAGAGAAGTCTGAGTTGTTAGAGAGTTGACTGAGCAGTTCCGGTGGGATTGTTATATTTAAAGCTATTGATTTGGACATGTTGACCCGCAGGCCCGATACTGCAGTAAATCTCCACAAGATTTTATATATCATAGGGGTTGATGTAAGAGGGGATGTGACATAGAGGAGGAGGTCGTCTGCATATAACGCACACTTATGCTCCTGACCACCGCACCTCACCCCCTTAACATCAGGGTTCGTTCTGATCACTACTGCCAAAGTCTCGATAGCCACTGCGAAGAGGAGAGGAGAGAGAGGGCAGCCCTGTCTGGTACCCCTCCCAATTGTGAACGATTCTGAATACCTGCCCGTGAGATGTACCTGCGCTGACGGGGTCGAATAAAGGGACTTAATTAGATTCAGGAAGTAAGGGCCAAAACCCCATCTCTGTAATATCTCAGTTAGGTAAGCCCAGTCTACAGAGTCAAATGCCTTATGTAAATCTATTGAGAGAAGGAATTCATTTGAGGAGAGCCCCCATTACACCTTGATTTTAGAAGAGAGATAATGTCTATTGTTCTGCGGATCTGATCCGGTCCCTGTCTCCCAGGGATGAAGCCCACCTGATCTCTATGTATATAGGCGGATATAAAGCCCACAACCCTGTTTGCAAGAATCTTGGTCATTATTTTAATATTGTTGTTCATAAGCGAAATAGGCCTGTAGTTGCCCAATTCGCTAGTGTCTTTATCCGGTTTCGTGAATTACCGAAATGTAAGCGGAGTTGAGATCAGATCCCAGGGGGCTCCATCCCTGAGGAAGTTAAAAAGCCTGGCCATGTGAGGGGTCAAGCAGGGGCCAAACTTTCTGTAAAAATCAGTGGAGAAGCCATCTGGGCCAGAGGCGGAACTAGTTTTAAGGGATTGGATGATGTCTAATATCTCTTCCGTGGAGAAAGGGCTCTCCATGAGCTCCCTATGTTCCTTTGACAGGGTGGGCAGAGGAATATTGTCAAATAATTGGTCTCGTTGCTGTTGGGGGGGTTGTTATAGGTTTGTATAGATCAGAGTAGAAATGTGAGAACGCTTCCATTATCTTTGTTGGGTTCTGAGTTAAGTCCCCTGATGTCATCTTCATTTTGGGAAATGCTAAAAAGCGTTGTTTAGGACTGAGCTTCACTGCCAGTCTGGATCCAATCCTGTCAGTTTGGGAATAAAATTTAGCCCCGGTCCACCGCAGATGTTTTTTGCAGCGGTCATTAGGGACAGGTTAAGGAGGGCTCATGACTTGTCAAGGGTCTTCAGAGACTCGGGAGTGGGGTGATTCTTGTGTGCTTTCGCTAATGAGCGGTAGTCTGTTGTAAGTTTGAGCACGTCAGCCTTGTGTTCAGCTTTGAGTTTTGAGGTTATTTGAATGATATGCCCCCTGATAATTGATTTGTGCGCTGCCCACATCGTGGGGGGGGACATTTCGCTCGTCTGATTGATACGGAAATAGTCTTTATTGGCTGATTCCAGAACCATGCACTGGATCGGGTCACCTAGGAAGGACTCCTGTAAGCGCCAGCGGGGGGGTCCCCTTGGGCCACCCGCTCTCCGGGTGGTCACAGAAACCATTGCGTGGTCAGACAACGGGGAATCTATTATCTTAGAGCTTAAAATAAGTGGAATAGTATGAGAACGAGTGAAGATGTGGTCTATCCTGGCAAAGGAGTTGTGAGGAGCTGAGAAGTGAGTATAGTCCTTTTTGTGTGGGTTGGCTTCTCTCCAGACGTCAATCAGCCCTTCTTCATGAAGGAGGTTGGTTATTTTAGCGATTTGTTTAGATTGACGCTTTGGTTTTTATTTCCCGTCTGCTGATTTGTCTAGAGTGAAGTCAAAGGCGGTGTTTGAGTCGCCGCCTATGAAGACCGTCCCTTTCAGGTGTGCTTGCAGTTTACTTAGCATAGAATCGAAAAATGGTCCCTGACCCTTGTTGGGGGTGTAGTATGAAATAAAAGTGTAAAGTTTGCCGTCTATGTGGCCAGACACTAGCAAGAAACGTCCCTGGGAGTCTACTATTGTCTCTGGCTGGGACATATTTATATGTTTAGCAAAACATATAGCTACTCCCTTAGTTTTATTTTCGGCTAAGGCAATAAAAAATTGGGGATAGTGCTGATGAAGAAACGTGGGTTTGTAGGTAGCCGGGAAGTGTGTTTCTTGTAGCAGCAGGATGTCAGCATGCATGGAGTGACAGGATTGGAAGATTTTCCTACGTTTGATGGGAGAGTTGAGACCCTGCGTGTTATGTGAAATTATTTTGAGGGAATAGGAAGGGTCATTTGTACTAGCCATGGTTCAGAGGGGAGAGAGCTATCCAAAAGATCTGTGTCTTACCTTTGCTCGGTGGGGAGAACTCGTAGAGAAGAGAAGACACCTCTTCAGGTAAATCCCACTTACCATACAGGGCACTAAGGCAAATCAGACGCTGTCTCCAAGACCTGTCACTCCATGACTCCTGGTGAACGCCACACTCAAAAGACAAAGACGTTACCTATTTCTCTGCCCCCCATAACAAATATTCATGCACTGACTACCTTTTTATCACGCAACAGGACCTCCCTACCTTGAAGACAGCAACCATAGACCCAATGACGCTCTCTGACCACCACCCCATTTCAATGACCCTCACATTCCCTGACATGGTCAACCACACATACATATGGAAACTAGACCCCTTTATTTTGACTGACAAGATAAAGGAACAAGAGATTCCTAAATGTTTAACTAACTATTTCAATGAAAATGATAACCCAGACACATCAAAGTTGACACAGTGAGAAGCACACAAATGTGTTGTACGTGGCAAACTGATCTCTATAACAGCAGCACTAAAGAAAGCAAAGGAAGCAAAACTCGCCGACTTATTCAACATACTGAAAAACAAGAAACACTTCACAAACATAACTTAGCTCAGCAAACACACTCCGAACTGATCGAAACCCGTACACTCATTCAAGAAAAACTGATTCATAATCTTAGGAAAAATTACATTCTTTCCCAAAAACTCTTTTACGAATACGGAAACAAGAGCGGCCATCTTCTCTCGCAGGAACTACGCAAGAAAAAATTTAACAACACGATCCACCAACTACACTCTCCCACAGGTAAAATCCTCTTGAACAACAATGACATAGAGAAAGAATTCGAAAAATATTATTCCTCCCTATATGACCTAAACAAATCAGACCCCCCCACGACACCTCCCGACATAAGATCCAAGGAACTTATCTCGTTCCAGGACCAGTTTGCCCCAGGCAAAATTTCAAAAGAGGCAGCAACAACCCTAGAATCCCTGACCATCTCAGAGTGGGAGCAAACGATTAAACAACTAAAGCCCGGAAAGAGCCTGGGTCCAGACGGCCTATCCGCAGTGTATTATAAGACATTCTCAAAAACCCTTAAAATACCCTTTTTAAAAGCCTTCAACTCTCTCTCTCCCACAACCCCTCTCACTCGGGGGATGTTGGAGGCCAAATTGTGGTCATCCCCAAGGATGAGAAAGATCCCACCCAAACTGGAAACTACAGGCCAATATCACTATTAAATTCGGACATTAAGTTATTTTCCAAGATTCTGGCAAATAGACTACTACCACTCCTTCCCTCCATTGTCTCACAAGACCAAGTAGGATTTATCCCTGGATGTGAAGCCAGGTATAACACGATCAAAGCTATCAATCTACATCACCTGATAACCCAAACAAATCAAAAAGGCTTTTTCCTATCCCTAGATGCATAGAAGGCATTTGAGTGTCATGGGACTACATGACGGTGGTTCTTCAAGCCATTGGCATAGGCCCTTACATGACTGGCCTGATCCTCTCACTATACACAAACCCCTCAGTCAAAGTTCGGGTCAACAACACTCTGTCAGATGCCTTCCCCATCTGCAACGGGACGAGGCAGGGCTGCCCTTTGTCCCCTATCCTCTACGTGTTAACCCTTGAACCTTTTCTCTGCAAACTGAGACTCAACTCAGACATACAGGGAATCCGTTCGCCCAAGAAAGAATACAAATATGCCGCATTTGCGGATGACATACTGCTGTTTCTTACGAACCCATTGATTACTCTACCAATCATACTGTCAGAATTTAAACACTTCCAATTTCTCTCCAATCTTAAAATGAACCTTTCAAGATCTTATGATATTAATATTTCTCTCCCACAAACCCTAGTAGACCAATGCAAGGAGAATTTTCCCTTTCAGTGGAAACACGACTTGATCGCATATTTGGGCATCCAAATCCCCTCCAAACTCGCAGATCTATACACAAAGAACCATCTTCCCCTTCTAAACAAATTAACCTCTGACCTTAAAAATTGGAACAAACCATTGTTCTCCTGGTTTGGCAGAGTGGCCATTCTGAAAATGAATGCTCTGCCAAGACTCCTGTTCCTACTCCAAACGATCCCCATACATATCCCGCCTTCCTTCTTCAAAACTTACAGATAGTTATGCTCCAAGTTCCTCTGGAGTGAGCGCAAACACAGAATTAGCTACAATAAACTCACTCGCCTGAAACACCTGGGTGGCATTGGTCTGCCAAACCTCCTAAACTATCATACCGCTACCCACCTTACCAGGATAGTAGACTGGAATGTCCATGCTCCCCGCAAAGACTGGGTTTCTCTGGAAGCCACCTTTACAAATTTAACTCTAAATTCACTTCCATGGATCTCTCCTTGCCCCATCCCGTCTGAAATACGCCTCCATCCTCTGCAAGGACCCACCATACAATGTTTCCACCAGACATGTAAACAAACAGCCATTTCCTCCACCCCTGGCCCACTGACTCCAATAAAACTAAACCCGGACTTCCCTCCAGGAATGCACCACCTCTACCTTATCGACCACTGGCCATCAAACCAAATTAGGGCCCACCAATTCTTCCACCAAGGCAAACTGCTATCTGCAGCTCAGATTGCCATACGGCTAGAGAAAACACCTATCCCTCCCTGGGCATACCTACTAATTGTCCACTACCTTAAGTCCTTGAACAAAAACTTTCATTGCTCAAGACAACTTTCCCCCTTCGAAATTATCTGCACTAACACAACACCTCAAACTCACCTTATCTCTTATATACACAATCTTATCTTCGCAGACCTCAAGGCCAATGACACCTTAGCCTGTAAAAAATGGGAGGCAGATCTCTCCATTTCACTCACTGAAGAGAACTGGGAACAAATATTTATGAACATACACAAAGGGTCAAACGTTACTACCCAGGAAAATGGATTCAAAATCCAATCCAGGTGGTACCGCACTCCTGCACTCCTACATAAATTCAAACCTGAAATTTCTTAGACCTGTTGGAGATGCCACCAAGAAAGAGGTACCCTACTACATATTTGGTGGTCATCCTCCTCCCTGCAACATTATTGGTCAGATATTCGTCGCATAATCGCCCAAGTTACCTCCTACAGCCTAGACCTCACCCCGGCCCAATTCCTTCTTCATTACTCACCCTTGCCACATACTTCCTACCACAAATCTCTAACAATGCATATGATCAACACAGCTAAACAATGCATCCCCATTCACTGGCACTCAAAACAGATACCTACTCTCAAAGAATGGCTTACAAGAATTCAAAAAGTCACAGAAATGGAGAAACTTATTTACATCTTGCGTGACACCCTGACAAAATTCAGCCAAAAGTGGGCCTGTTGGCTACATTACCAGACGACACCTGAATACTCTACTATCATGAATTCACCTACTTAGAAAGGATCTCAAACATTAATAGAATTCACTCAGCTTATCCCACAATCCTTTCACCATTCATTCTACCCCCTTCTTAATACCTTTTCCCCTAACAAGTAGACACCCCCCAAAAACTACCCAAACTTCACCTCGTCTTTCCACATTCAAATGAAAACAATCAAGGGAAGCCAGAGATGCCCCACCCTTCCTATCCCTCCCCCATCTACTCCACCCCCTCTCCCCTTACCTTACCCCATCCCTTTCCCCCTTCCTCCCTTAAATATCTCATTTCGATACCCACTTAACTGAGCAACATCCCCACTTCACACGACCACAAAACACCCGCCCTGGAGACCAAATACAGGTAGAATACAAAACTACTCTCTTCAACAACAGAAAACACCTAATCTCTACTTTATTTACTCATTAACTACACCCCTTCTCAGTAATGTCCTCCCCCCATGATACAAACCTCACAAACCCATACTACCACCAATCGCATACCAGCCAAGCTTCTGAAATGATATTCTCCGCCATATCTGGATTTATTTGGATCTACAGGATGGGTCATTTTCCTCATCACAAATGACCCAGTGTTGAAGTGATTGTTTTTCTTATGTGCAACGGTATGACAATACTCTGTGACTCATCATTGCTCTACCATTGTTTTCATTTTTTGTATATGCTCTCTTTTTTTCAATAAAAGAAATTATTTGGAAAAAAAATGCACTGATTACTGTGTAAATGTCACTGGTAGGGAAGGGGTTAACACTAGGGGGTGATCAAGGGGTTAAATGTGTTCCCTAGTTAGTGTATCTTACTGTGGGGGGATCGGACTGACATGGGGAAGAGACATATCACTGTTCCTACTTACTAGGAACAAACGATCTGTTTCTTCTCCCCTGACAGAACAGGGATTTGTGTGTTTACACACACAAATCCCCGTTCTGGCTCTCTTGCCTGTGATCGTGGGTGGCCGACGGCTCTTAAAGGGGTCAATGCACCCATATGTTGTTTTGCAAGTACGTGCCACTTTGCCGATGTATATCGGCGTGAGCCGGTCGGCAAGTGATTAATGGATGCTTGAAACTCCTGAAGAAGATAGAATCACTTTGTGAAACAAGTCAAGAAAGCTCCTAAACATACCTCCTGACAGGGTACGTTTAGGAGATAAAGCTCTGGGGATTTAAAATCCCCGGAGCCGGCTATATCATGGCTCAGACGGGGCGATCATCGCCATGCAGGTCAGCGGGACTGGGGGGGACGAGGTGGGGATCCTGTGTAAGTTCACCTTACAGATTTTTTTGTAAAGGTGAACTTACCCTTTAATCCAAATGGGCATATGACTTAAAATAAAATATCCAGATTACTCCCTCTCCAATGTGGTAAAAACCTGTGTATACCTATCACTTTTAGGCTGGAAGGGTCCTTACCAAGAAAGATAGCATAGTGCTTTAAAAGGCTATGGCCCTTTTAAAAGTGATATTAAATGCTTTTTTTTATAACAAACATGTTATACTTACCTGCTCTGTGCAATGGTTTTGCACAGAGCAGCCCTGATCCACATCTTTTGGGTCCCTTGCAGGCGCTCTTGGCCCCTCCCTTTTGCTGAGTCCCCCAGAGCAAGCAGCTTGCAATGGGGGCACCCAAGCGGACTTGCTCCTGAGCCACAGCTCTGCATGACCATTCACACACAGAGCCATGGCTCGACCCCGCCCCCTCTCTCCTCATTGGCTCACTGGCTGTAATTGACAGCAGCGGGAGCCAATGACTCCTACTACTGTCTCAGCCAATGTGGAGTGATAGTCCCTGGAGAGCCGAGGCTCTTGTGCACATCGTTGGATAGCGATGGGGCTCAGGTAAGTATTGGGGGGCTTCTGCACAGAGAAGGTTTTGCATAGAATGCATGAAGGTAAGAAACCTTGAGCCTTTAGAACCACTTTATTAGTACACCGCTTTGCACTGTCCATAGAGCCACCCTAGGGCAACAGTCTTCTCCATATATAAAGCCACAATGTAAACACAGCTGTTATGAATGGGTTTCATTCATAACAGCTGTGCTTAGTGTACCTGGGCCAATCACAGCACCCTGTACCATGTGATAGCTGTGGGCCAATCACAATAGTACTATAATCACAGCTGTTATAAATAAAAACTATTGACTGTAACAGCAATCAAAGTGTAAAATGTGACTGAAAATTAAAACTTAAAAAAAACTTGCCATGGGGGGCAGGAGGCGGAGCCTAGCGGAGCAGACATGCATTGTTAGAGCTCCACACCGCTGAGGAGAGAAGAGAAGGACAAAGCAGAGCCTGCAGGCTCAAAAGGTATCCATTTTAACCTTTTTGCCCCAGGGAACAAACTGTGAAAGTTTGGGCAGGAAATATGGTACTGGGAGGAAACCGTGGCAGAAATAAAAATCACCTCACAAAGAGCTCACAGGCACTCACTGCAGCTGAAGCAACTCCAGTCACCTCACAAGATACAGCATCAGGGCGCTCTCACAGACAGAAAATGTCACAGCAAGACTCTCCATTTGAGTCAGATACAGAACAAATCCTCTCACAAACTTCTCCACAAGCCTCCTCAGTATCCCCAGTAATATTATTACAATTTGAAAAGATGCTTCATAAGGCTTTAAAACAAACCTCAGACCAAATAACAAACAGCCTAACCAAAGAAATAAGAGAGCTGGGAAACCGCACCGCAGCCTTAGAAATAAAAATGGATGAAATTGAAATTACAACCCAAGAAAATATAACAGAATTGGAACAATTAAAAAAAGAGAATTTAATACTTCAAACTAAGCTCGAAGATTACGAAAATAGAGCCAGACGTTCAAACTTGCGCATAAGGGGAATACCTGAAACTGTGACAGACCTGCAATCTACTATTACTGCTCTATTACAAGAACTAAAGCCAGATATCCCTATTGAACGTTTAGAACTGGACAGAGTACACAGAGCCCTCACAGCCAAAAAGAAAGATGGACCCCCACGTGATATAATCACAAAATTTCATTATTACAGAACGAAAGAACAAATACTAATTGCTGCAAGAGAAAAAAAGGAACTTAATTTTCAAGGACACAATTATCAAATTTTTGCTGACCTATCCCAATTAACTATTACTAAAAGATGATCCATGAAACCCCAACTAATGGAACTGCAACGCCACAACATTATGTATCAATGGGGCTTCCCCTTTTCAGTCAGATTTAACTACCAAGGTACAATTTACAGAAGCAGATCAGCAGATGAACTACAACAAACCCTTTTAAAATTAAATCTGACAGAACCCACAAGCAGCAACACTCCCACACGCAGAAGAATGGCATCATCTTCACCTTCAGGCAGCACCCAGAAAATTCCAGAACAAAATGGGAATCATCATTCTCACAAAAGAGGGGCCGTTATGCCACATCATCCATGGACCAAGAAGATTCAATGGACTGACATCCTAATTCCTGATATCTCTTCATTTATTATACTAAGAGATGGTTCTCTATAAAAAAACTATATTTATAACTGATTGTAACTGCATTCTGATAGTCACACACTGTGTGGGATCATGTTACATTCCAGTTATATTTCTTATTACTTCTGATTCATATAGCCTTAGAATATATAAGTGAAATAAGGAAATTCTTGTTCAGTTATATATTATCAGGTAATAACAATAGATTTATTACTTTTTAGGACAAATATGTTCAATAATCCAGAAGTAATGGAAGCTTTTTTTTTTTTTTTTTTTCTTTTCTTAAAACAAATATATTATTACCTAACTAGTTCCTAGAATTATGTTTTTGTTTATTCTAATCTGAAGCAATACAACCTCAATTTTATGAGTTAACATCTAAACAGTTACATATGAATAAAATATGTAATTGTTTACTCTAAAAGGGTTAAAATCCCAAAATAATTCAAACTATCTTCATCAATACCAAAGTTATTAACAGTACCTTTCTAACTGAATTATTTAGCCTAGGGCAAGACTAACCATATACAACCACCCTGGAATAAATAATTTCAACAAAAACTATATTCTGCACTCCAACTAATGAAACATCATTTTGATGTCTTTTGACATAGCACTTCTCTCCTGTAAGCAGAAGATCCGTGTACCCCCATTAGCCCTCCTCATTCTCCCAACCATATTATGTGGGAGTGTGACGAAGGCACTTATTCCCCTGAGAGAGATATTTATTCTCTTTCACGGGTAAATTGTGATTACTTGCAAAAAATAATTTATACAATGTATCATCTAATCTCATATGTTTTTTGTTTACTCTTTACTCCAGAATTCACTGGTTTCTTTTCTATCTATTCATCTCTTCAGTCCACACAGGTTGATCTGTGCAGTCAGCTCTGCATAACAAAAAGTAAGTCAAAACTATTTGATCTATTGCCATGGCACCACTGAATATACTTTCCCTGAATGTTCAGGGAATAAATGTCCCTCAAAAAAGGACCAAAGCCTTCCGTACTTTCCATAACAAGAAGGCTCACATAGTATGCCTCCAAGAAACACACTTCACCAAAGATTCTACTCCAAAATATATTTCTCCTTTTTATCAACAAATTTACACGGCTTCTGCCTGTACCAAGCAAAGGGGAACTCTAATTGCATTTCACCAATCCACACCATTCACCTTATCATCAGAAATTAAAGACCCAGAAGGTAGATACCTGATACTCATGGGTTATATAATGGATACAGCAATCACGGTGATTTCCTACTACGCTCCTAACAAACAACCTACACCATTCCTCTCACATATATTACAAGTGATTAATACACACAAAATAGGAACAGTGATAATGTGTGGGGATTCGAACCAGGTCCTCCTCCCATTTCTAGATAAATCACCTTTTACACCATCCAAAATAACCTCTAGATTACCTTTTTCTCAACTTCTTTCCAAATGCAATCTGGTAGATTCATGGAGAGAAAGTAACCCAATGAAAAAGAAATTCACTTATTTCTCGCACCCTCATCAAACCTTCACCAGAATAGATCATATTTTTCTAACAATAGGAATGATACCAGAAATTATTGCATCAGATATAATTCCGATTCCGTGGTCTGACCATAATGCAGTATACACTACTATAGCCTCAGCCATACCAAAAGCGCATGACCCAACGTGGTACTTACCGGACATAATGCTCAAACACCCACTACATCAGATGGCCATTGAACAAGCTTTAAACAAGCTTTAAAGGAATACATATCAAAATCTAGCAAAAAAACTAGAACTCAATTTTAATGCAGCCTACATATCATTTCAAGATAATCCATCTCAGAGTACAAAATCTCATCTGGAAAAATCTAGATTGGAATACGATCTATTTCTCACTGAGTCAGTTGATAAATCCCTCAAACGCTCCAAACACAATTTCTACATGAATACAAACAAACCAGGTACATATTTGGCTTGGGCATTAAATTCAACTAACAAATCTTTCAAACCAATACATTTTAAATTATCAAAAAATGTTTACACTTGTAATCCAGTTAAAATAGTCCATAAATTTCACTCACATCTCGCAACTTTATACAAGACAAACAATGAATTTAATCCTACAGAGGCTGAATCCTTCTTCTCAAAAATAACCTTACCTGAGTTATCTCAGAATCAAAAAAGCAGTTTGGATGAGCCTATAACTATAGATGAAGTTGCTCACGCCATAAAAGACCTAAAACTTAACAAAAGACCAGGCCCAGACGGCTACTCGGCTTTATACTATAAAACATTCTCAGAAATACTCTCTCCCATTCTCACTGAAACTTTTAACAAACTTCTAGATGGACATTCTTTTCGGCAAGAAACACTAATGGCAATTGTTTGTATGATCCCAAAACCCCTTTCTGATGATACTTCCTGTGTGAATTATCGGCCTATCTCTCTGTTAAACCTCGATATTAAATTATTAGCAAAAATAATAGCAAAACGCCTCAATAGCATTATAGGAAAATTAATACATAGAGATCAAGTAGGCTTCATGCCAAATAGACAGGCAGGCGATAATATACGCAGGGCAGTGTTATTGGCACATATTGCTAAAAAACGGAAAATCCCTTTATGTTTTCTATCTCTCGATATTGAGAGGGCATTTGACACAGTATCCTGGCAATATATGCAATATTCATTACAAAAATGGGGTTTTGGACCCCACTTTTTAACATGGATCAAAGCATTATATAATAAACCCAAAGCCTATATAAAATATGCTGGATACAAATCTGAAGCCTTTAATATCGAAAGAGGTACCCGACAGGGTTGCCCATTATCTCCCTTATTATTTGCCCTTATACTCGAACCCATGGCCCAATATATCAGAACAAAAGAAACTATAACTGGCATTGAAGTAGGAGGTATTACACACAAATTATGTATATTTGCAGACGATATATTACTTTTTCTATCATCACCACAGGTCTCTGGTCCTAACTTAATACCAGCTCTTGATGGATTTGCAGCCCTATCCGGCCTTATGATTAATCCTAAGAAATGCCTAGTGCTTAATATTTCACTCACAAACATGGAATTGATCCCGGCTAGGGCTGCACTCCCATTCACATGGGCAGAAAAATCAATCCCATATCTTGGAATTCATTTAACAGCCTCTCATTCTGACTTATTCTCAACCAATTATCCTCCTGTATTAAGACAGATCACAAATCTAATAAAACAATGGTCGCAACTTCCTTTATCCTGGATGGGGAAGATTAATGCAATCAAAATGACTATTCTACCCAAATTGCTTTATCTATTCAGAGTCCTCCCTATTCCAATTCCTTCCTATTTTTTGAGAATAGTACAAAAAAGAGCAACTTCGTTTATATGGGGCTCTTCTAAACCACGTATACCTATACACACACTACATCTTCCCAAAAATAAAGGAGGCCTGGGATACCCTAATTTTACTAACTACTACAGAGCGGCACATTTGGCCAGTCTGTCCAAATACCATGCAAAACAGGAAATCCCATTATGGGTATTTATAGAGGCTTCAGAAAATGACCCTCTATTAATATCAAATTTATTATGGCTTGATCCTAAAGACCGCTTTAAAATTCATAATCCCATAACTAAACACTTCTTATCTCTCTGGGATAAACTAAAAACCAAATATCAGTTACAATCTCCACACAATCCTCTCCTTTCTTTTATCAGAAATCCGGCCTTTTATCCGGCATGGATCTACCCAAATTCTTTTAAAGCTTGGACAACATCAGGCATTCAGACACTAAATGACTTCATAGCATCTAAATCATTCCTTTCATTCCCATCGCTTAGAGAAAAATATGATCTACCAAACTCTGAAATATTTAGATATCTCCAAATCAAAAATTTCTATACACCATTCCTAAAGGGGGATACACCATTATCCCAATTATCCATTTTTGAATCAATCTGTACAAATGATCCATTTGCTAAAGGTACAATTTCATCACTTTATAATCAATTATATGGAGTACCAAATCTTAATAGACCCTCTTACGTTCAGAGGTGGGAGGAGGACCTGGGACGAACTTTAGAAGACACGGACTGGTCTAACATATGGCTCACATCTAAGTCATCTTCACCCAACATCTTAGCACTGGAGACAAATTATAAAGTCCTAACTCGCTGGTACCTTGTACCCGCTAGAGTGGCAAAATATTCACCTAATACCTCAGCTCTTTGTTTTCGAGGATGCCCAGAAATAGGCACATATTTACACATATGGTGGACGTGCCCAGTAATCCAAACCTTCTGGAAGGAAGTCTTCGTGATTGCATCTAAAATATTTAAAAAAATAATACAACCAGATCCATATTTAACTTTACTTAATCTAAAACCGGAATGGTTAACACTCTCTCAATTCAAACTTATGATCCAACTAATAACGGCTGCAAAACAAACAGTGGCCAAGGCATGGAAATCTCCTACATTGGTACTAGCAGAAACAATTCACAGAATGAATAATACAATGTCCCATGCTAAGATGGTAGCCATCGATCAAAATCAAATTCCAAAATTTGAAAAACTTTGGCATCCTTGGATAAAACAACAGTTCCTGTCAAACTTCAATGACTCTGTCCTGTTGCCATGGTAACAGATTAAATGACTTACAGAGACACCCATTCTAAGGCTTCAAAGAGAACTAAAAAGAATAATAAACTGACGAGCGGGACAACCTTGTGGACCATACCTCTACCTTTCAACCCTTTTTCTTCTTTCTCTTTCCTTTTCTCCATCTTACGATTAAAGCTCATTATCAGAATTTATTTGACCTATATACACTCTACTTGTAAACAATATGTATAGTAGGTATAAATCATTTAAATACCTACAAAAGTAACTAAGGAAATGATATATATCTTTAATTTAGGTTTACGTGAACCCAATGTTTAATATTTGAAATTTCATGATATTTACCTATATAAACCCTACTGTAAAACAATGAGCTTACTTTATAGATCCTTTTAAACTTACTTTATGTATCTTTATAACATTGTATACTCAATAAACTTCTTTTGACAAGGAAAAAAAACTTGCCATGCCTCTTACTAAATATCTCAGACTGTCTACTTAGCAAAAAGGGGTCATTTTAGTACAGTCCTGGCATTTTAGGCTCTCAAGAAATTAGATAGGTCAACAGTAGGGATGAGCTTCGAGTTCGAGTCGAACTCATGTTCGACTCGAACATCGGCTGTTCGCCAGTTCTCCGAACAGCGAACAATTTGTGGTGTTCGCGGCAAATTCGAAAGCCACGGAACACCTTTTAACCACTTGACGACCGCCTCACGCCGATTTACGTCGGCAAGGTGGCACGGACAGGCAAAATCACGTACATATACGTGATTTGCCTTCCGCGGGTGGGGGGTCCGATCATACCCCCCCCGGTGCCCGAGGCGGTCGTCTTTTGTCCCACGGCAATCGGAGATGAGGGGGAGGCCATCCGTTCGTAGCCCCCCCTCGCGATCGCCGCCGGCCAATCACATCATTCCTTTGCTGCTGTATGCTAAACAGCAGCAAAGGAAATGATGTCATCTCTCCTCGGCTCAGTAATTTCCGTTTCGGCCCGAGGAGAGAAGACAGGTATGTGAGTGCACAACACTACACAACACAGTAGAACATGCCAGGCACACTAAACACCCCGATCCACCCCCGATCGCCCCCCGATCACCCCCCAATCACCCCCCCCCCCCGTCACAAACTGACACCAGCAGTTTTTTTTTTTTTTTTCTGATTACTGCATTGGTGTCAGTTTGTGACAGTTACAGTGTTGGGACAGTTAGTATTACCCCCCTGTAGGTCTAGGATACCCCCCTAACCCCCCCTAATAAAGTTTTAACCCCTTGATCACCCCCTGTCACCAGTGTCGCTAAGCGATCATTTTTCTGATCGCTGTATTAGTGTCGCTGGTGACGCTAGTTAGGGACCTAAATATTTAGGTTCGCCGTCAGCGTTTTATAGCGACAGGGACCCCCATATACTACCGAATAAATGTTTTAACCCCTTGATGGCCCCCTAGTTAACCCTTTCACCACTGATCACCGTATAACTGTTACGGGTGACGCTGGTTAGTTTGTTTATTTTTTATAGTGTCAGGGCACCCGCTGTTTATTACCGAATAAAGGTTTAGCCCCCTGATCGCCCGGCGGTGATATGCGTCGCCCCAGGCAGCGTCAGATTAGCGCCAGTACCGCTAACACCCACGCACGCAGCATACGCCTCCCTTAGTGGTATAGTATCTGAACGGATAAATATCTGATCTGATCAGATCTATACTAGCGTCCCCAGCAGTTTAGGGTTCCCAAAAACGCAGTGTTAGCGGGATCAGCCCAGATACCCGCTAGCACCTGCGTTTTGCCCCTCCGCCCAGCCCACCCAAGTGCAGTATCGATCGATCACTGTCACTTACAAAACACTAAACGCATAACTGCAGCGTTCGCAGAGTCAGGCCTGATCCCTGCGATCGCTAACAGTTTTTTTGGTAGCATTTTGTTGAACTGGCAAGCACCAGCCCCAGGCAGCGTCAGGTTAGCGCCAGTAGCGCTAACACCCACGCACGCACCGTACAGCTCCCTTAGTGGTATAGTATCTGAACGGATCAATATCTGATCCGATCAGATCTATACTAGCGTCCCCAGCAGTTTAGGGTTCCCAAAAACGCAGTGTTAGCGGGATCAGCCCAGATACCTGCTAGCACCTGCGTTTTGCCCCTCCGCCCGGCCCAGCCCAGCCCACCCAAGTGCAGTATCGATCGATCACTGACACTTACAAAACACTAAATGCATAACTGCAGCGTTCGCAGAATCAGGCCTGATCCCTGCGATCGCTAACAGTTTTTTTGGTAGTATTTTGGTGAACTGGCAAGCACCAGCCGCAAGCAGCGTTAGATTAGCGCCAGTACCGCTAACACCCACGCACGCACCGTACACCTCCCTTAGTGGTATAGTATCTGATCGGATCAATATCTGATCCGATCAGATCTATACTGGGGTCCCCAGCAGTTTAGGGTTCCCAAAAACGCAGTGTTAGCGGGATCAGCCCAGATACCTGCTAGCACCTGCGTTTTGCCCCTCCGCCCCGGCCCAGCCCAGCCCACCCAAGTGCAGTATCGATCGATCACTGTCACTTACAAAACACTTAACGCATAACTGCAGCGTTCGCAGAGTCAGGCCTGATCCCTGCGATCGCTAACAGTTTTTTTGGTAGCTTTTTATTGAACTGGCAAGCGCCAGCGGCCTAGTACACCCCGGTCGTAGTCAAACCAGCACTGCAGTAACACTTGGTGACGTGGCGAGTCCCATAAGTGCAGTTCAAGCTGGTGAGGTGGGAAGCACAAGTAGTGTCCCGCTGCCACCAAGAAGACAAACACAGGCCCGTTGTGCCCATAGTGCCCTTCCTGCTGCATTCGTCAATCCTAATTGGGAACCCACCACTTCTGCAGCGCCCGTACTTCCCCCATTCACATCCCCAACCAAATGCAGTCGGCTGCATGAGAGGCATTTTCTTTATGTCCTCCCGAGTACCCCTACCCAACGAACCCCCAAAAAAGATGTCGTGTCTGCAGCAAGTGCGAATATATGCGTGACACCCTCTATTATTGTCCCTCCTGTCCTGACAATCCTGGTCTTTGCATTGGTGAATGTTTTGAACGCTACCATTCATTAGTTGAGTATTAGCGTAGGGTACAGCATTGCACAGACTAGGCACACTTTCACAGGGTCTCCCAAGATGCCATCGCATTTTGAGAGACCCGAACCTGGAACCGGTTACCGTTATAAAAGTTAGTTACAAAAAAAGTGTAAAAAAAAAAAATATATATAAAATAAAAAAAAATAGTTGTCGTTTTATTGTTCTCTCTCTCTCTCTATTCTCTCTCTCTTGTTCTGCTCTTTTTTACTGTATTCTATTCTGCAATGTTTTATTGTTATTATGTTTTATCATGTTGCTTTTCAGGTATGCAATTTTTTATACTTTACTGTTCACTGTGCTTTATTGTTAACCCTTTTTTTGTCTTCAGGTACGCCATTCACGACTTTGAATGGTTATACCAGAATGATGCCTGCAGGTTTAGGTATCATCTTGGTATCATTCTTTTCAGCCAGCGGTCGGCTTTCATGTAAAAGCAATCCTAGTGGCTAATTAGCCTCTAGACTGCTTTTACAAGCCGTGGGAGGGAATGCCCCCCCCACCATCGTCTTCCGTGTTTTTCTCTGGCTCTCCTGTCTCAACAGGGAACCTGAGAATGCAGCCGGTGATTCAGCCAGCTGACCATAGAGCTGATCAGAGACCAGAGTGGCCTAAGAAACCGGAAGCTACGAGCATTTTATGACTTAGATTTCGCTGGATGTAAATAGCGCCATTGGGAAATTGGGGAAGCATTTTATCACACCGATCTTGGTGTCATCAGATGTTTTGAGGGCAGAGGAGAGATCTAGGGTCTAATAGACCCCAATTTTTTCAAAAAAGAGTACCTGTCACTACCTATTGCTATCATAGGGGATATTTACATTCCCCGAGATAACAATAAAAACGATTAAAAAAAAAAAAAAAATGAAAGGAACAGTTTAAAAATAAGATAAAAAAGCAAAAAAATAATAAAGAAAAAAAAAAAAAAAAAAAAAAGCACCCCTGTCGCCCCCTGCTCTCGCGCTAAGGCGAACGCAAGCGGCGGTCTGTCGTCAAATGTAAACAGCAATTGCACCATGCATGTGAGGTATCGCCGCGAAGGTCAGATCGAGAGCAGTAATTTTTGCAGTAGACCTCCTCTGTAAATCTAAAGTGGTAACCTGTAAAGGCTTTTAAAGGCTTTTAAAAATGTATTTATTTGTTGCCACTGCACGTTTGTGCGCAATTTTAAAGCATGTCATGTTTGGTATCCATGTACGCGGCCTAAGATCATCTTTTTTATTTCATCAAACATTTGGGCAATATAGTGTGTTTTAGTGCATTAAAATTTAAAAAAGTGTGTTTTTTCCCCAAAAAATGCGTTTGAAAAATCGCTGCGCAAATACTGTGTGAAAAAAAAAAGTGAAACACCCACCATTTTAATCTGTAGGGCATTTGCTTTAAAAAAATATATAATGTTTGGGGGTTCAAAGTAATTTTTTTGCAAAAAAAAAATAACTTTTTCATGTAAACAATGAGTGTCAGAAAGGGCTTTGTCTTCAAGTGGTTAGAAGAGTTGGTGATGTGTGACATAAGCTTCTAAATGTTGTGCATAAAATGCCAGGACAGTTCAAAACCCCCCCAAATGACCCCATTTTGGAAAGTAGACACCCCAGCTATTTGCTGAGAGGCATGTCGAGTCCATGGAATATTTTATATTGCGACACAAGTTGCGGGAAAGAGACAAATTTTTTTTTTTTTTTTTGCACAAAGTTGTCACTAAATGATATATTGCTCAAACATGCCATGGGAATATGTGAAATTACACCCCAAAATACATTCTGCTGCTTCTCCTGAGTACGGGGATACCACATGTGTGAGACTTTTTGGGAGCCTAGCCGCGTACGGGACCCCGAAAACCAAGCACCGCCTTCAGGCTTTCTAAGGGCGTGAATTTTTGATTTCACTCTTCACTGCCTATCACAGTTTCGGAGGCCATGGAAAGCCCAGGTGGCACAAAACCCCCCCAAATGACCCCATTTTGGAAAGTAGACACCCAAAGCTATTTGCTGAGAGGTATAGTGAGTATTTTGCAGACCTCACTTTTTGTCACAAAGTTTTGAAAATTGAAAAAAGAAAAAAAAAAAAGTTTTTTCTTGTCTTTCTTCATTTTCAAAAACAAATGAGAGCTGCAAAATACTCACCATGCCTCTCAGCAAATAGCTTGGGGTGTCTACTTTCCAAAATGGGGTCATTTGGGGGGGTTTTGTGCCACCTGGGCATTCCATGGCCTCCGAAACTGTGATAGGCAGTGAAGAGTGAAATCAAAAATTTTCACCCTTAGAAATCCTGAAGGCGGTGCTTGGTTTTCGGGGCCCTGTACGCGGCTAGGCTCCCAAAAAGTCCCACACATGTGGTATCCCCATACTCAGGAGAAGCAGCTAAATGTATTTTGGGGTGCAATTCCACATATGCCCATGGCCTGTGTGAGCAATATATCATTTAGTGACAACTTTGTGCAAAAAAAAAAAAAAAAAAAAGTGTCACTTTCCCGCAACTTGTGTCAAAATATAAAATATTCCATGGACTCAATATGCCTCTCAGCAAATAGCTTGGGGTGTCTACTTTCCAAAATGGGGTCATTTGGGGGGGTTTTGTGCCACCTGGGCATTCCATGGCCTCCAAAACTGTGATAGGCAGTGAAGAGTGAAATCAAAAATTTACACCCTTAGAAATCCTGAAGGCGGTGCTTGGTTTTCGGGGCCCCGTACACGGCTAAGCTCCCAAAAAGTCCCACACATGTGGTATCCCCATACTCAGGAGAAGCAACTGAATGTATTTTGGGGTGCAATTCCACATAGGCCCATGGCCTGTGTAAGTAATATATCATTTAGTGACAACTTTTTGTAAATATTTTTTTTTTTTTTTGTCATTATTCAATCACTTGGGACAAAAAAAATAAATATTCAATGGGTTCAAAATGCCTCTCAGCAATTTCCTTGGGGTGTCTACTTTCCAAAATGGGGTCATTTGGGGGGTTTTGTACTGCCCTGCCATTTTAGCACCTCAAGAAATGACATAGGCAGTCATAAACTAAAAGCTGTGTAAATTACAGAAAATGTACCCTAGTTTGTAGACGCTATAACTTTTGCGCAAACCAATAAATATATGCTTATTGACATTTTTTTTACCAAAGACATGTGGCCGAATACATTTTGGCCTAAATGTATGACTAAAATTTAGTTTATTGGATTTTTTTTATAACAAAAAGTAGAAAATATCATTTTTTTTCAAAATTTTCGGTCTTTTTCCGTTTATAGCGCAAAAAATAAAAACTGCAGAGGTGATCAAATACCATCAAAAGAAAGCTCTATTTGTGGGAAGAAAAGGACGCAAATTTCGTTTGGGTACAGCATTGCATGACCGCGCAATTAGCAGTTAAAGCGACGCAGTGCCAAATTGGAAAAAGACCTCTGGTCCTTAGGCAGCATAATGGTCCGGGGCTCAAGTGGTTAAAAGTCTAAGGGAGAAATCAAAAGTGCTAATTTTAAAGGCTTATATGCATGGTCTTGTCATAAAAAGTTTTTGGGAACCTGGGTCCTGCCCCAGGGGACATGGATCAATGCAAAAAAAAGTTTTAAAAACGGCCGTTTTTTCAGGAGCAGTGATTTTATTAATGCTTAAAGTGAAACAATAAAAGTGTAATATTCCTTTAAATTTCATGCCTGGGGGGTGTCTATAGTATGCCTGTAAAGGGGCGCATGTTTCCCTTGTTTAGAACAGTCTGACAGCAAAATGACATTTCAAAGGAAAAAAAGTAATTTAAAACTACTCGCAGCTATTAATGAATTGCCGGTCCAACAATACACATAAAAGTTCATTGATAAAAATGGCATGGGAATTCCCCACACTGGAACCCTGAACCAAAATAAAAAAAAAAAAATGACGTGGGGGTCCCCCTAAATTCCATACCAGACCGGTATGGATTTTAAGGGGAACCCCGCGCCAAAATTGAAAAAAATGGCGTGGGGTCCCCCAAAAATCCATACTAAACCCTTATCCGAGCACACAACCTGGCAGGCCACAGGAAAAGAGGGGGGATGAGAGAGTGCCCCCTCCTGAACCGTACCAGGCCACATGCCCTCAACATTGGGAGGGTGCTTTGGGGTAGCCCCCCAAAACACCTTATCCCCATGTTGATGGGGACAAGGGCCTCATCCCCACAACCCTTGCCCGGTGGTTGTGGGGGTCTGTGGGTGGGGGCTTATCGGAATCTGGAAGCCCCCCTTTAACACGGCCCTCCCCCCTGTGTGAAATGGTAAGGGGGTACAAAATACCCCTACCATTTCACAAAAAAAGGTCAAAAATGTTAAAAATGACAAGAGACAGTTTTTGACAATTCCTTTATTTAAATGCTTCTTCTATCTGCTATCTTCGATCTTCTTTCTTCTATCTTCTATCTTCCTTCGGTTTCTTCCTCCATCTTCTTCTTCTTCTGGTTCTTCTGGTTCTTCTGGTTCTTCCTCCGGTTTTCTCGTCTGGCATCTTCCTCCGCGGCGTCTTCTTCCCTTTGTCTTCTGGGCAGCTCCGCATCCACCATGATGGGAGGCTCCCGCTGTGGGACGCTTCTCCTCTTCTGACGGTTCTTAAATAATGGAGGGCGGGGCCACCCGGTGACCCCACCCCCTCTGATGCACGGGGACTTGACGGGGACTTCCCTAAGGCATTCCCCGTGACGTCAGGGGGGGCGGGGTCACCTGTTACGTAATGGGTAACACCCATCTGTAACACCTTTGATGTGCCTGGCAGGGCTTCATTCGCTTCTGGAGCTCTTCTTAATCTTTGTCAAGAAAACATGATTGTTGGTCAATATGCAGTTCAGTTTTGCACCTTGGCTTCAGAACTGGCATAGAATAATGAGGCCCTTACTGCAACCTTTTGGTAGGGTCTAGCTAGGATCGTATCAAGGATGAACTAGCCAGCAGAACTATACCCACCACCCTGGATGGCCTGATCGCCCTTAGCATCCAAATCAATGTCCGCTTTCAGGAGTGAGATCTGGAAAGGACTGGTTCACTTCACCACTACCAGTGGGTCGCTTCATTCCTACTGTCCAGAGTGCTCCAGAACAACCCATCTGTCCAGCTGTGTCGGCTTCTGAAGAACCTATGCAATTAGGCCAGACACTCCTCACTCCACAAGAGCGGTCACGTCGCCTTAGAATCGGCCTATGTCTTTACTACGGAGCAGATGGTCATATAATAAAGTCCTGTCTGTCCAAGAAGTCCCTTGATCGCTTAGAGGGAGGTGATCTAGACCAGAACCTGAACTCCACCACTTACCCTTGATTTATCATACCCGTCTCCATTCATTGGTCCCTTTACAATTCTTTGCCAAGTTAACCCTGACGCTTTCAAGCACCGTCTCCCTTTACATCTAATAATCCCTAATGTTTTCTATGTTTCTCTCCTTAGACCATACATCATCAATAGGTTTTCCCATCCTATTCGTCACCCTTCTCCAACAGTCAGTACCTCAGATCAGTATAAAATCAAGCAAATCTTGAATTCCAAATTCTTTAGGGAGAGGCTTTTGTACCTATTTGACTGAAAGGGATATGGTCCTAAAGGAGAGGTGTTAGATTCCTGTTACTGATGTTTCTTCCCCTCGTTTGGTGAAACTTTTTCATCATAAGTTTCCTCTCAAGCCTGGCCCTAAACGAGTGGGGAGAACTTGTAATAGGGGGGTACTGCCACAAGTTAGCCTGCCGTTTCCTGCTTGTGTACTCTTACCTCCTTGCTGCAGTGTTTCTCTACCCTGTTTCGTTTCACTGTGCTCACCTATGGGCATTGTCTACTATTCTGTGGACCTTTATTTCCTTCCCTTCCATCACTTTCTGGCCCACCTCCTAGTTTGCTTATATAAGACATGCTCAGTGTAACCCACATTGCCTGAGCAACTTCACAGTTCTCTGAGCTCCCATTTGCATACCTCTGGTCTATACTGTGTCTGACTACCCGTGTACCGATCTCGGCTTCGTTTACCGTCTGTGTTTGTTCGCTGCCTGCCCTGACCTCAGCTTGGCTTCTGAATTTGCTTTTGTCTGCTGCTTGTACTCTGCACACGTGAGTGGTCTCCGCATCATCAGCTAGGTGGACCTGGTTCTAGCTTACTGCAAGTCCATCCCCACCATCAGGAGCTCTGGTGAAGAAGCAGGCTGGGGCTTAGACTCTGCACCCTGGGGAACCCTGAGTTGGCGATCTACAAGAGCTCACTACCACAGACTCATAACATAATATACATTATTGGGATTTACATTTACCACAAGGCATTTTGGCCTAAATGTATTTGATTTTATTGGATATGTTTTAAAACAGAAAGTAGAAAATATTGTTTTATTTTTTCAAAATGTTCTTTTTTTTGTTTATATTGCAAGAAAATAAAAAAACCCAGTGGTAATCAAATACCACCAAAAGAAAGCCATTTGTGTAAAAAAAAGAAAAAGATATACATGTCATTTATATACAGTGTTGCATGACTGCGTAATTTCCAGTTAAAGTAGCACAGTGTTGAATAGCAAAAAAATGGCCAGTATGTACATTAATTAAATAATACACATTGTAAGAAGAGGGGATGCCTGTCATGGTTATGCAGTAATCTTTCTCTGTCAGCTTATCTCATCTCATGTGTTCAGACTAAGAGGCCAGCCACTCACACCTGGGTGTTTTTATAACCTCTCCTCTAAGCATGGCTCCACCCCAGGCCCTATCAGGGAACCCTATATTAACCTGTGCACTGCTAACCAGCGGTGCTGATCAACCATTGTGTATTCATTGTGTGTTTGGCTTCCTGCTTGCAGTGTGCTCTTAGTTTGTCTCTGTTACCGACCTTGGCATGTTCCTGACTATTCCTGCCTGCTCGTAACCCTGACCTTTTGGCGCGTCCCCGACTATCCCTGTTTGCCTGTGACCCTGAACCTTTGGTGTGTACTCTGTTGTCCTGGTCTGCTTGTGGCTCCGACCTTGGCTTATTCCCTTACTATCCCGATCCTCCTGTTGCCTACTGTGAGCGTGAGCTAGGGGACCCCGGGGGTCGCGACCTGGAGCCAATTGCAGCCCAGTCCATCCTCACCACTAGAGGCTCACACCTGCTGGCTCTTAGACTCCGCGCCCTAGGGAATCTTACGCTCTAACCCCGGTGGGATCCGTGTTGGTGTTCCAGTGGTCCTGCCTTCCTTACCACCCTGACTCCCATCCGCAGTAGTCAGCCGTAGGGTTCACTACCTTGTGGTGCACTCCTGATCCCAACGGTGTGCATCTGTCACCTGACCTCAGGTGACCTGACAGTTTGATCAGCCATGGACCTGGCTGATGTGCCGCTACCCGCAGATGATCTGTTGCAGGGTTTAGTTCGCAGACTTGAGACCCAGGAATCGCCTCAGACCCAGGTGATGCGATTACTTCAGGATTTGGCATCCCGTTTTGAACAGATTCAGGCCTCATTAGGACCCCCGGTTCAACAACCTCAATCACTATCTGCTGCTGCACCTATCGCACCAGTCGCAGCCACACATTCATTACAACTGCCAGCTCCGGTCTGTTTCTCTGGGGACTTCAAGGCTTGCAGGGGGTTCCTTAGCCAGTGCACAATTTATTTTGAACTTCAGCCCCAAAACTTCCTGTCCGATCAGGCGAAAGTAGCCTATATTATATCCCTCCTGTCCGGCGAGGCGCTAGCTTGGGCTGCCCCTCTGTGGGAACTGAATGATCCAGTGGTTTCTAGCCTGTCTGATTTCTTGAAACTTTTTTGGAATATCTTTGAGGAACCAGGTCGTGTCGGCTAGCGCTCTTTTATGTCTCAGTCAAGAGTCAGCTTCTGTGGGACAGTATGCTCTTCAGTTCCGTATCCTCACAGCTGAATTGAGCTGGAATAATGAGGCCCTAGTTGCAACCTTTTTACATGGCCTCTCTGATAGAGTGAAGGATGAATTAGCAGGAAGATCCCTTCCTGCTGATCTGGACAATGTCATCACCTTGTGTAATCAGATCGATATTCGCTTTCAGGAGAGGGCCCTTGAAAAAAGACGCCTGCACTCCCCTTTCTTTAGGCAGCCTGAGCTCCCAGTCCCTTCTCTTCAATCCGAGGAGCACCCCCTGCCTGCTGAGGAACCTTTGCAGCTGGGCTGGACCAAGTTATCTCCTGAAGAATGCGCTAGGCACAGAACTCTGGGCCTGTGCCTCTATTGTGGGGCCAAAGGTCATTTTCGTGACACTTGTCCTCTTCATCCGGAAAAAAGCTTGGGGCTAATACATCTGGAAGTTGGAGTATTAGACCCCAAAATATCACCTTCTCATCTACTCCTTTCTGTGTTCCTTCATGTCGGCGCTTCCTCTCGTTCGGTCTCGGCACATCTGAATTCCGGAGCCGCTGGCAATTTCATGGATTGGGAAACTGCATCTTCCATGAGACTTACCCTTTTGTCCCTTTCAACACCATTGGTGTTGGTCTTGGCGATTGATGGCACTGTTCTCCCAGGGGGCCCTATCTGCTTCCAGACCCCCCCTGTTAAGATGTCGGTAGGGACGCTCCACCAGGAGTGGATATCCTTCCTTGTCTTACCTAAGGCTTCATCTCCTATCATATTAGGTCTTCCTTGGTTACGGTTTCATTCTCCACACGTTGACTGGACTTCTGGACAGATCCTGGCTTGGGGTTCCTCGTCCTGCCTACTCAAGGTTACCCCAAAAGAGAAACTTCCTGGTGCCACCATCCCAGTATCTTCTGCTCTTCCCGCTGTATATAGAAATTTCTGGGATCTCTAGATCATGTGGCACTCTGCCTGAGGAGCCCACCTATAAACCTGAGCCGATCATTCACTCCAGTTTGCATAACCGTTTACCTTTGCCTGTCCCTAAAGTCCCTTGGACGCACAGCCAGGTTAACTTGTCCGCAAGTTCCACAGTCCCTATGCCCTGTCATGCGATTGAGATAGTCGCTACACCTGGCAATACTATTCAGTCGGCCTCTGCACCAGTTATGCCAGTCCAGCCCATGCCCAGTGAGCTTCCTGCTTGTTCTTATTCAGGAGCTTCTGTAACCTGGTCTTACCCTACTACTACTATGTCCATTCAAACCTGTCTAAGAGGCTCAATCCATCCTTTGGATAGACTGCCCCATTCGGCCAGGCGGAGTTTTCAACCCCTTTTTCAGGACTCTCTGCATTCTGCTTGTGTTTCAGCTATTCAGGTTGACTACTGTGACACATCACCTTCTAACCAACCTGGTCTCAGGGATTCACTGACCTCTGCCCAGTCTGATGATCCTGTGCTGGATGTCCAGCTCATCTTTGAGGGTCTGGGGGAGCCTGCTCAGACTCCTGATGGTCTTCTCATGCCCTTACCCATTTCTAAGAAGCCTTTAGTCCTCAATAAGTCCTCTCATCCTCTCCCTACCTTGGTTTCGGTCTCTGAGGATAATCTAAAGTACGAGGTCAAGTTATGGATTCCCGGCGCCGTAGAGGCATTCTTCAGTACCTCGTACAATGGATAGGGTTCGGTCCTGAGGAGAGGTCTTGGATCACTGCATCTGAGATCTTTGTGCCTCGTCTGTTGAGGAGGTTTCATCTGGAGTTTCCCTTTAAGCCTGGGCCCAGGCAGGGGGAGGGGGAGGCCTCGTAAGGGGGGGTACTGTCATGGTTATGCAGTAAACTTTCTCTGTCAGCTTACCTCATCTCATGTGTTCAGACTAAGAGGCCAGCCACTCACACCTGGGTGTTTTTATAACCTCTCCTCTAAGCATGGCTCCACCCCAGGCCCTATCAGGGAACCCTATATTAACCTGTGCATTGCTAACCAGCGGTGCTGATCAACCATTGTGTATTTATTGTGTGTTTGGCTTCCTGCTTGCAGTGTGCTCTTAGTTTGTCTCAGTTACCGACCTTGGTGTGTTCCCGACTATTCCTGCCTGCTCATGACCCTGACCTTTTGGCGTGTCCCCGACTATCCCTGTTTGCCTGTGACCCTGAACCTTTGGTGTGTACTCTGTTGTCCTGGTCTGCTTGTGGCCCCGACCTTGGCTTATTCCCTTACTATCCCCATCCTTCTGTTGCCTACTGTGGGCATGAGCTAGGGGACCCTGGGGGTCGTGACCTGGAGCCAGTTGCAGCCCAGTCCATCCTCACCACTAGAGGCTCTGGTGAACACCTGCTGGATCTTAGACTCCGGGCAAACCCCGGTGGGATCTGTGTTGGTGTTCCAGTGGTCCTGCCTTCCTTACCACCCTGACTCCCATCCGCAGCAGTCAGCCGTAGGGTCCACTACCTTGCGGTGCAATCCTGATCCCAACGGTGTTCATCTGTCACCTGACCTCAGGTGACCTGACAATGCCATTTTTTTTCTATTGTTTCTTGTTTTCCCTTTTGTGTATTGTTTTATATATTATGTGCCCATGCTTAACTATTATTTTGTATGGAACAAAGGGGGATGTTGGCACTGTATAAAATATATTTCCATAATACTATTACTAATTCTAATAATTACTAATAAAATAGTATAAATAAAACCATTTACCTATACTCTATTGCACATGCAACTTTTTTCTTTCTTTTTTTTATATTCATTTTTATTAAATAGTTTGCAAGGTTACATTCAAAAAACCCATAGTCTGGATCTCCTTGATCCCATATATCACAACATTAGTGAAGCTTAAAAAAGATAATCCTTTCTAATATTTTGAAGATCAACTTTTTTCTTAATAAGAAGAACATACCAAAAAAAAAAAAAAAAGAAATCACAATATGTGGAAATAAATGCTGTCAATTGTCAATACTAATGTGTTTGCTATAAATAGACTATTTGTTTGGTATATTTAGTAGTTAAAAACAATGAAAAAACAAAAAGTAGCGGAACAAAAAAATGTGCACTTCATAGGTTTTGTCAGCAGAGGGCAAAGCTTCAACACTGAACTAACTAGTTTTATACAGATTAACTGCTGATACACTGAAACACATCTGGTTAGGCTGTGGAAAAAGGAATCTAATTGTCATGTAGGCTAGCAATTTTTCAAATTAATCTTTTACTGGTGGCATTTTGCTGCTATTTATATGTTGGTGTAAATAAACAAATACTAATTTGTAATTTTTACATGGTAGTCACACATATTGGAATCACCCAAGGATATGTTTTTACAGAAGCATGTGCAAAGATTTATGCACAAATAAAATGGTGCCTTCAAACCTAAGACAATCTTACCCAGTCAGAGAATGTTTCTGTGTCTATAGGCCCTTCCCACCCGATGCTGAGTAGTCGGTTCTTAAGCTTCTTCTCTCTGTGCCCTCTCCATCACCACAAACACACAGGTTTGCCCAATTAAAATTTGCGTATTTGAAGAATGATCATTCTCAAAAAGATTACTCAGTGGCCAGATTTTGTTGTTAGCTTAAACTAACACTAAATAATATTCTTATTCTGCAAAAATAATCCATACACATACAATACCTAATATCTCTGTAATCTATTTTCGTGAAATTGTGTCTTAGGCTCCATTCACACTAGCGCGTTTTTTGATGCATTTTGCATTTTGCAGAAATGCATGGGAATCTTTTAACATGGGTTCCTATGGAACATGTTCACATCAATGCTTTTTTGTATCTCTGCGTTTTTGGAAAGGGTCGGGGACTTTTTTTCATGCAAAAAGCAGCGTTTTGCATGTAATGGATTTCAATGGACAAGCATCAAAAACGCAAGTGCACCGTTTTTGCAGCGTTTTTGCAGCGTTTTTGGTGCGTTTTTGCCGTTTTTTTTTTTTTTTTTTGTAATTTTTTTTTAAGACTGTAAAATGCGGTTTTAATTTTTTGCGCTATAAACAAAAAAAGAGCGACAATTTTGAAAAAAACACAATATTTTTAACTTTTTGCTATAATAAATATCCCAATTAAAAAAAAAAAAATTCTTCAGTTTAGGCCGATATGTAATCTTCTATATATTTTTGGTAAAAAAAAATCGCAATAAGCATATATTGATTGGTTTGTGCAAAAGTTATAGCACCTACAAAATGAGTTACTGATTTATGGCATTTTTTTTAAATTTAATTTTTTTTTTACTAGTAATGGCGGGGATCTGCGATTTTTATGAGGACTGCGACATTGTGGTGGACAGATCGGACGCTTTTGACACTTTTTTTAAACCACTGACATTTATACAGCGATCAGTGCTATAAATAGCCACTGATTACTATATAAAATGTCACTGGCAGGGAAGGGGTTAACAATAGGGGGCAATCAAGGGGTTAAATGTGTTTCCTGTGTGTTCTAACTGTTGGGGGATGGGACTGACTGGTAGAAGGAGACCGATCGGTGTTCCTATATACTAGGAACACACGATCTGTCTCCTCTCCCCTGACAGTACTTGGATTTGTGTGTTTACACACACAGATCCACGTTCCTGCTCTGTCATGAGCGATGATGTGTACCCGGCGGACATCACTCCTCAGTGACACAGCGGCGCGCCCCCATACCCCTTAAAGCGGCCGACGTACAGCTACGGCGATTCGCGCAGGGGAGCCATTCCGCCGCTGTCAAACGACGGTGGGCGGTTCGGCACGTGGTTAAAATTATCATCTTTTATTTATTCGTGCAAGACCTTTATCCAAACAGGAAAACAACTGTTTTTTACTATAACCGATTAAAAAATGTGAGCTGGAGTTTGATTTCAGTTTGTTAGTGTATTTAAAACACTCCCCTCCCCCCAAGACTGGCAATGCTGCTGTCTGCTGTGCCGCATGTGCTCCTTCATCCAGAGTGGTCTCACTAATAAAGGAGGTGTCTTACTGGCCAGATCACCAGGTGAAAACAGAGCGAAAAAGGCCAAAGAAGAGAAATCAGTTTGGTTTTCTCAAACTTGACTGCAAATGTGGAAATTCACTTTGAGGATGGCCATACATTTTTAGAATGTGGGGGTGAGATCTTTCCCCCCTTGTGTCGGAAAATCCGATCGTTCTGAGCGCGGTGACGTAAAACACGTATGTCGGGACTCTAAACGGGGCAGTAGCCAATAGCTTTCATCTCTTTATTTATTCTGAGCATGCGTGGCACTTTGTGCGTCGGATTTGTGTACACACAATCGGAAATTCCGACAACGGATTTTGTTGTCGGAAAATTTTATAGCCTGCTCTCAAACTTTGTGTGTCGGAAAATCTGATGGAAAATGTGTGATGGAGCCTACACACGGTCGGAATTTCTGACAACAAGGTCCTATCACACATTTTCCGTCGGAAAATCCGACCGTGTGTACGGGGCATTAGTCTGTCAGCGGCTGTACATGGGAACATGGACATGAGACTGTTTTGTAATTTGGTCAGCTCTAATCTCATGTCTATGAGCAATTTGTTTTTCAAAGACTTGCAATCAGAGGGCCCCTATTTGCACTGAACTAATCAAGCATGGTGGTCTTTTCTTTTATGCTAAATAATTTTGCTTCTATTGATTGTAGTTTTTACATTATACATGAGATATATGTATTAATTCTGTTTTGCTATTTTACAGCTATGGGTTGAACAACTTAATGAACTAGAAGATAGGATTATTTTGATAAGTGTTTTTGGCTGAGTCTACTCCCCTTTTGGCCCCTTTCACACGATCGGACCGTTCAGGTCCGCCTGTCAGTTTTGACGGCGGACCTGAACGGGCGCTCTATGTTAGCCTATGGAGCGACGGATGTCAGCGGAGACATGTCCGCTGACATCCAACCCAGTCTGATCCGCAAAAAGAAGACAGATGGCCCTACGTCCAGGTCCGTCGCTTGCGGATCGGATCGGGTGAGATCTGATGAAAACGGTCATGCTGTCCGTTTTCATCCGATCCCTCCATAGGTGGCAGCGGAGCCTGACAAGCCCCTCCCCGCTCAGTGAGCAGAGAGGGTCCTGTCATTCGCCGGCTCATCGGAGATCAACGGACTGATCTCCCGCTAAACCGGGGGACCGAGGCAGGCTCCATGGAAACGGAGTCCACCTCGTGTGAAAGGGGTCTTATATTTGTGGAGTGACAAAGTATCCATAAGGTTTTGTAATGTATCAAGGGCAGAGATCCCCCTTCCCCCATAAACAAAGGCATGAAACAACCAACTGCAGGAAATATAACCCTCCCCCACAACAGGAACAGATGCAGGGCGGTCACAGAGACTACATCTACAGCAGAAACTTTCTTCATTTTTATTACTTCTCAGTATACATACTGAAACCTTAGTAAAAAGAATAGTAAACCTAAATTACATGCTGTCTTTTGTTAAAACATTTATACCTATATATGTAGAATATATTTGCGTATAGCATGGATGGAGGAATGTGTTAAATTATTTTTGTTCAGCCCACAGGTTGAATGAAAATAAATGATGTATGTACAGTGGGGCAAAAACATATTTAGTCAGCCACCAATTGTGCAAGTTCTCCCACTTAAAAAGATGAGAGAGGCTTGTAATTGTCAACATAGGTATACATCAACTATGAGAGACAAAATGTGGAAACAAATCCAGACAATCACATTGTCTGATTTTTGAAAGAATTTATTTGCAAATTATGGTGGAAAATACGTTTTTTGTCAATATCAAAAGTTCATCTCAATACTTTGTTATATATCCTTTGTTGGCAATGACAGAGGTCAAACGTTTTCTGTAAGTCTTCACAAGGTTGTCACACACTGTTACTGGTATGTTGGCCCATTCCTCCATGCAGATCCCCTTTAGAGCAGTGATGTTTTGGGGCTGTTTCTGGGCAACACGGACTTTCAACTCCCTCCAAAGGTTTTCTATGGGGTTGAGAGCTGGGGACTGGCTAGGCCACTCCAGGACCTTGAAATGCTTCTTACGAAGCCACTCCTTCGTTGCCTGGGCGGTGTGTTTGGATCAGTCGTCCTGTTCCCTTTGCAGAGAAACAGCCCCAAAGCATGATGTTGCCACCCCCATGCTTCACAGTAGGTATGGTGTTCTTTGGTTGCAACTCAACATTCTCTCTCCTCCAAACACGACGAGTTGTGCTTCTACCAAACAGTTCTACTTTGGTTTCATCTGGCTATATGACATTCTCCCAATCCTCTTCTGGATCATCCAAATGCTCTCTAGCAAACCTCAGACGGACCCGGACATGTACTGGCTTAAACAGGGGGACATGTCTAGCACTGCAGGATCTGGAGTGTCTGGTGGGGTAGTGTGTTACTGATGGTAGCCTTTGTTACGTTGGTTGCAGCTCTCTGCAGGTCATTCACTAGGTCCCCCCGTGTGGTTCTGGGATTTTTGCTCACCGTTCTTGTGATCATTTTGACCCCACGGAGTGAGATCTTGCGTGGAGCCCCAGATCGAGGGAGATTATCAGTGGTCTTGTATGTCTTGCATTTTCTAATTATTGCTCCCACAGTTGATTTCTTCACACCAAGCTGCTTGCCTATTGCAGATTCAGTCTTCCCAGCCTGGTGCAGGTCTACAATTTTATTTCTGGTGTCCTTTGACAGCTCTTTGGTCTTCACCATAGTGGAGTTTGGAGTGTGACTGAGGTTGTGGACAGGTGTCTTTTATACTGATAACACGTTCAAACAGGTGCCATTAATACAGGCAATGAGTGGAGGACAGAAGAGCCTCTTAAAGAAGAAGATACAGGTCTGTGAGAACCAGAAATCTTGCTTGTTTGTAGGTGACCAAATACTTATTTTCCACCATAATTTGCAAATAAATTCTTTCAAAAATCAGACAATGTGATTGTCTGGATTTGTTTCCACGTTTTGTCTCTCATAGTTGAGGTATACCTGTGATGACAATTGCAGGCCTCTCTCATCTTTTTAAGTGGGAGAACTTGCATAATTGGTGGCTGACTAAATACTTTTTTGCCCCACTGTATATGCAGCTTTAGGCTGTAAGATTATAGCGGCAGGGTCCTGTTTACAAAAGTATCTTCTATTGCTTTCTATTATCGCTATGTTTTCACTTTAAAACTAAATGTGTTTATCACTAGACATGTTGTTTTACATTGTTATATCTCTGTTTTCCAGTTTTGTTATAAATATTACTTTGTACATTTATATATGATGTCAGTGATGTATGAGGTCAAAAGTCATCTCTATCAATTAACTGACCTATAGGTAGAACATTTGCTTAATTTTGACCACTTTATCTCTCGCACCTGTATATCCATTATGGACCAGATCAATTTACATTTTGGCTAATGATTTACTGAATTAGCAATATGTTGTCATTTCTTAAAGTGCATGTACACCCTAACTGAATGACAGCTACATCAGTGTACATCATGGACTTTTACAATGTATTTTTTGTAATAAAATAATGTTTCAAGTTGTTTCATATCAGCACTGCTGATCCCCTACAGCCTTTTTGCAGCCACTTGCTGTCTACATGCATGCACTCCAGCAATGGCTTCATGGCAACTTTCAGGGCAGGTTTCATGAGGATGATGAAAACAACTGTTCATGCCTGCACAGTCTAATCTTTGCAGGATTAGGTAACAGAGTGACACGGAAGAACAATTGCAAGACCAGGACAGAGCATTGTAACCCTATAACTGGAAGTGCCTGAATAAAGACCTTAAAAGCGGAATCACAATATATTATTTTAATAAAAGCTACATAATTAAAAATATTTAAATGTACTTTTGAAATGAACTTATATTAGATTTTAGTGATTGGGTTTACGTATATACAGTATACATTACATATATTTTAAGATACCAAAGTAATTGGTTAGTTAGTCTAATTAAAAAAGGCGGCAGCGTTTCGCTGGGAGAAGCCTACGTACTGACGCCATGCTGCCACTTTCAGTTTCCAGTTCAGGGGCCCACAGAGTAAGTCCGGCCGAGATTGCTTGTTTTACTGGAGTGTTTTACATATCTGTCCAGAGTGGCTCTGTCACGAGTGATGCAAAGTTTCACCGACGCAGTTTAACGAAAGCAGGATAACTAAAGCTGGATGAATATACAACAAGAACTCTGCTCCACTCTGCAAGACGACACGCAAACCAGCTTTTGATATTTAATCTATATTTTAGATAAAGTCAGTTTCCCACTCTCTATTCACTAACATGCTCCTTATTCTCTTCCTTCTCACATTGGTGTCTTCTATCCTCAAATTATCTTTACTTTACCCCTCCTCTCTTCCCTGCAGCGTACACATATCACCCTCACTCCTACCCTCTCCCTACTATGACACCCATCATCTCCTGCATTTGCTGCATCCACATGCTGACATAAACACCAGGGACACTAGACACGTGCGCTCATGCACATCCCACTCCCATCTTACCTTTCTTGCCCTCCTCCTTCTCCTAGTCTCAGGTGACATTTCTCCTAATCCTGGTCCGCCATTTTCCAACTGCAAGCCACATATCCAATACCCCTCCCCCTCTGGCAACCACCACAATCCACTCAGTTTAATTTCTATCCCCCTGCTTCCTCAAAGCAGCCCACCAATCTCATGTGCTCTTTGGAACGCCCGCTCCATCTGTAACAAGCTAACATCTGTAAATGACCTCTTCATCTCTCATGGCTTTAACATACTCGCCATAACAGAAACCTGGCTTCAAAATTTTGACTCAGCTTCTCCTGCTGCCCTCTCCCATGGTGGTCTCCATTGGACTCACTCCCCCAGACCCAACAGACAGAAAGGAGGTGGAGTTGGCTTCCTTCTATCCCCACAAAGCACCTTCCAAGTCCTTCCTGTCCCTCCCTCTCTATCCCTCTCTTCTTTCGAGATGCACTGTAGTCATCTGTTTTCTCCCATTTCACTGAGGATTGCAGCAATTTATTGCCCTCCTGGGCAGGTATCGCACTTTCTTGATGACTTTACTGCCTGGCTACCCTACTTTCTCTCCTCTGAAATACCCACTATCATTCTTGGTGACTTCAACATTCCTGTTAATGTTAACAGCCCAACTACAGCTAAAATTCTCAACTTAACCTCATCTTTTGACCTAACCCAATGGACACATACTTCCACTCACTCCAATGGTAATACCCTTGACCTTGTATTCTCCCATCTCTGCAAACCTGGCAACCTCACCAACACCCCCTTCCCTCTCTCTGATCACAACCTCATTACTTTCACTGTATCCTTGCCTCCAACCACCCATCCCTCCAAGCAGCAAACAATTACTTGTAGAAACCTTTGCCACTTTAACCCTTCTCTTCTCTATTCTGCTACTGACCACCTATATGACATAATCTCTCCCCTGTCCTGTCCTGACCTGGCCACCTTTGTCTACAACAGTTCACTCACATCATCACTAGATGCACTTGCTCCTCTAACCACACGCAGAATCAGGCCCCGACCGTTACAACCCTGGCAAACTGACAACACTAGAAATCTCTAGAGACATTGCCGTGCTCTTGAACGACTGTGCCGTAAAACCAAATGCCTGCAAGACTTCACCCTATATAAATTTGCCCTTCTAAAATACAATTCATGCCTCCATGCTGCCAAACAAGCCTACATTGTCTCTCTTTTTAATTCCTTGTCATAAAGTCCCTGTCGGCTCTTCTCAACCTTTAACTCTCTGCTTCGTCCCCCACCCCCTCTACCCACTAACTCACTCACTGCCCAAGAGATTGCCAATCACTTCAAAGACAAGATTGATGCAATTCGTGAGGATACCTCCACTGTGCGTACATCTTCCCCACCCAACATACCTTGCCTAACAGCACATTCAACACTCTCCTCTTTTGAATTGGCTACTACTGAAGAGGTTACAAAACTTTTCTCAGATGCCCACTTAACCAATTGTCCCCTGGATCCTGTTCCCTCACAACTACTACGGTCACCCTCTTCTTCTATCCTATGCTCCCTCACTCACATCTTCAATCTCTCCCTCTCTAGTGGCACCTTCCCCTCCCCTCTAAAAACATGCGCAAATCACTCCCATACTTAAAAAGCCCTCACTGGACCCCACCAACCTGAACAACTTAAGACCCATTTCATTGCTCCCATTCACTTCTAAACTTCTAGAACGCTTAGTCTACAACTGTCTTAGCTCCTACCTCTGTGAAAATAACCTTCTTGACCCTTTACAGTCTGGCTTTCGCTCACAGCACTCCACAGAAACTGCCTTACTAAAACTCACTAACGATTTACTAACTGCTAAAACCAACAGCCTACTCCATACTACTACTACTTGACCTCTCTGTGGCCTTTGATACTGTTGACCACCCGCTCCTTCTCAATAACCTACATTCCCTTGGCCTCTGAGATTCTGCTCTATCCTGGTTCTCTGCCTATTTATCACAGCGCTCCTTCAGTGTCACCTACAACTCTGTCTCCTCCTCTCCATTGCCCCTTTCTGTGGGGGTCCCCCAAGGCTCTGTTCTTGGACCCCTTCTCTTCTCTATCTACACTTCCTCCCTTGGTCACTTGATAACCGCCCACGGCTTCCAATACCACTTATACGCTGATGACACCCAAATCTATCTGTCTACTCCTCACCTCACTCCTTCAGTCTCGCATTACTAACTTACTAACTGACATATCAGCATGGATGTCGCACCACTTCCTTAAACTTAATCTCTCTAAAACTGAGCTATTAATATTCCCCCCTGCCCGTGCCCCCCTCCACGACTTTTCCATCAAAATCAACAAAGCAACCATCAGTCTCTCCCCTCACGCCAGGGTACTCGGTGTAATCCTAGACTCTGACTTGTCATTTCAGCCTCAAATCCAATCGTTGTCCAAAGTTTGTAGAATTCACCTTCGTAACATCTCTAAAATTCGCCCCTTTTTAACAAATGAAACTACTAAGCTCCTCATTCACTCTCTTATTATCTCTCGCCTTGACTATTGCAACTCCCTTCTCATTGGCCTGCCTCTCCATAGGCTATCACCTCTTCAGTTTATCATGAATACTGCTGCCAGACTTTTCCACCATACCAACCGCTCAGTGTCTGCCAACCCTCTCCTCCTATCCCTGCACTGGCTCCCAATCACCCAGCGAATTAAATTAAAAAAAGTAACTATAACATACAAAGCCATTCACAACTCTGCCCCAAGCTACATCACCAATCTTGTCTCCAAATATCACCCAAATCGTCCTCTCCGCTCTTCTCAAGACCTCCTACTCTCAAGCTCTCTCATCTCCTCCTCTCATGCTCGTCTCCAGGATTTCTCCAGAGCCTCTCCCATCCTCTGGGACTCGCTACCTCCATCTGTCCGGCTATCCCCTACTTCTGCTACCTTCAGGCGGTCACTGAAAACTCATCTCTTCAGGAAAGCCTATAACGTCTCTAACTAATCTTTTACCACTTCCATCAGCTCATTCCCCACAGTTACAAACTTTTGTACCACCTGCCCCACCCTATTAGATTGTAAGCTCTTCTGAGCAGGGCCCTCTTAATCCTCCTGTATCTTATTGTATTATAACTGTATTGTCTCCCTTTTATATTGTAAAGCGCTGCGTAAACTGTTGGCGCTATATAAATCCTGTATAATAATAATAATAATATTGCAGCATTTTATGTAATTTTTATTGAATTAATAAAACTACTAATATCTATCTATCTATCTATCTATCTATCTATCTATCTATCTATCTATCTATCTATCTATCTATCTATCTATCTATCTACTGTATTTATTGGCGTATAACACTCACTTTTTCACCATGAAAATCGGGTGCAAATATTGTGTGCGTGTTATACGCCAATACTTCAATTTTAGCTGCCTTGTAGGGGACAGGGAGGGGGGCAGGATGAGCGCCATCAGATTATATACAGTGAGAATCTCCTGTTTACTTGGCGGCCTCTGTAATGGGAAGTCCCGTCTCCTGGGCCGCCATTGGACCACTGTTCTGTCTATCATAGGAGATTCTCACTGTATGTTATCTGTCTGCGCTCCCCCCCCCCCCCCCTCTAGGCTGCAGATGGGCATCGATCAGGCTGCACTGATGGAAATGGGGAGGCTGCTGCATTGATGGCAATGGTGAGGCTGCTGCATAGATGGCAATGGTGAGGCTGCATTGATGTGGACTGATGAGGCTGCATTGATGGCACTTGTGAGGCTGCAGATGGGCACTGATCAGGCTGCATTAATGGGCAATGGTGAGGCTGCAGATGGGCACTGACCCTTATTTTGCTTCAAAGTTCCTTATTTAAAATTTAAGTTTTTTTCCTGAAACTTCCCTCTTAAAATGAATGTGCGTGTTATACGCCTGTGCGTGTTATACGCCGATAAATACGGTATATTAATTCCTTTGGCTCCATTCGGTGAGCTCATTTATTGCAGCATGTCAGATTGTATGAGAAGGTACGGCTGGATTGTGTGGAGACCTAGTGGATCTTGTAGTAATATGTGGATGGTGTCATGCGTTTTTTTACCATATACCATTTATTTTTGGTGAGTGCATTTATGGTGGTGGCAGTGTAGCACCAGTCGTTTCTCATGTGGTGGATCTAGAAGATCTGTATATCAATTTTTTGCATCTCACAATTGAATAAACTTTATTGGGAGGAGGACAAGAAGCACTTCTGCTCTCTTCATATAAAGGACTGTTCTTTTCACATAATGAACATTTTTTTGTTCCCAAGTGGAGTATAAATGACTTTATTTCACAATTTTTTTTTACGTATTCGTTTTACAGTATTTTACACATTACCATTGTGATTTATATGTTTCCTGTAGCTTATGTTTGAGCTTACGTTGACTGACAAGGTTGGCGGAGTCGCCTTGTGTGCTAGTCACCAAGACTTTGGTGCACTCACTTATTTTATGTTTTTGAATATTGTTTTTATTCGTTTTCAGGATTTATATAGCACCAACAGTTTGTGCGTCTCTTTACAAAACAAAGGGAGACAATACAGTTACAATACATAGTTACATAGTTAGTCAGGTTGAAAAAAGACACAAGTACATCTAGTTTATCAAAAATAATAATAATAATAATAATACAATCCCATATACACAAACCTAAACCAACCTTTTAAGGGATAGGTTTGTGTATATGGGAAGGCAAGGAAGGCTAAAAAAAACAAAACAGCAAAGCATGCTCCAATTTGCTACTGCAGATGAAAAAAAAAATCCTTCCTGATCCCCCTGAGAGGCAGATTTTCCCTGGATCAACTTTACCTTTGAATGTTAGTACCCAGTTATATTATGTATATTTAGGAAAGAATCCAGGCCTTTATTAAAGCAATCTACTGAGCTTGCCAGAACCACCTCTGGAGGGAGTCTATTCCACATTTTCACAGCTCTTACTGTGAAGAAACCTTTCCGTAATTGGAGATTAAATCTTTTTTTTCCTCTAGAAGTTATCTAGAAGGGGTTGGCTCCCCTGCGTGGATTGCGGTCTTTGTACGTCGGGCACATACACGGCAATTTGTGGGCACATGCACCCTACCTGAGGCATGCCTGCACACCCATTCGCGAGCGGGGGACCCAACCAGTGTATCCGGCGGACACCCACGATCGCTCCAAAAACAGGCAGAATGGGTATCTGTCAGTGTAAATAAACAGATCCCCGTTCTGTCAGAGGAGGAGAGAGAGATTGTCTGTTCCTAGTGATTAGGAACAGCGATCCCTCTCCTCCTCCAGTCAGCCCAGCCCCCATACAGTTAGCAACACCTCCCAGGTAACACATTTAACCCCTTGATCGCCCCCTAGTGTTAACCCCTTCCCTGCCAGTGACATTTATACAGTAATCAATGGCTATTTTTAGTTCTGATCGCTGTAAAAATGTCAATGGTCTCAAAAAAGTGCCAAAAGTGCCTGATCTGTCCGCCGAAATGTCGCAGTCCTGCTAAAAATTGCAGATCACCTCCATTACTAGTAAAAAATAATAATAATAATAAAAAGCCATAAATCTAGTCCATAGTTTGTAGATGCTATAATTTTTGCACAAACCAATCAATATATCAATATATACGCTTATAGCAGAATATATAATGGCCTAAACTGAGGAAGAAATTAGTTTTTTTTATTTTTTGGGGGGGGGATATTTATTATACCAAAAAGTAAAAAATAATGTTTTTTTTCAAAATTGTCGCTCTTTTTTTGTTTATAGAACAACAAATAAAAACCACAGAGGTGATCAAATACCACTAAAAGAAAACTCTATTTGTGGGGAAAAAAAGGACATCAATTTTGTTTAGGTACAGCGTCGCACGGCCGCGCAATTGTTAGTTAAACCAATGCTGTGCCGTATCGCAAAAAATGGCCTGATCATTGAGGGGGCAAATCCTTCCGTACCTTAAGTGGTTAAAGTCAAGGCAAGGACTGATTTTCCATCTCCTTTAACCCTAGTTTACTGCAGGCCATTTAAAAAATGAGATGGATTAACCACTTGCTCACTGGGCACTTAAACCCCCTTCCTAATCAGACTAATGTTCAGCTTTCAGTGCTCTCACATTTTGAATGACAATAGTCATGCAACAATGTACCCATATTAATTTTTTGTCCTTTTTTCACACAAATAGAGCTTTTTCTTTTGGTGGTATTTATTCACCTCTGGATTTTTTATTTTTTGTGCTATAAATGAAAGGAGACCAAAAAGGTTGTAAAAAAAAATGCATTTTTCTTTGTTTCTGTTTTACAATTTTGCAAATTAGTAATTTTTCTTCATAAATTTTGGCCAAAATTTATACTGCTACATATCTTTGGTAAAAATAACCCAAATTAGTGTATATTATTTGGTCTTTGTAAAAGTTATGTCTACAAGCTATGGTACCAATCACTGAAAATGTATCACACCTGATGTACTGACTGCCTCATTTCTTGAGACACTAACAAGCCAGGAAAGTACAAATACCCCCCAAATGACCCTTTTTTGGAAAGTAGACATTCCAAGGTATTTAGTAAGAGGCATGGTGGGTTTTTTGAAGTCGTAATTTTTTCCCCAAATTCTTTGCAAAATAAAGATTATTTTTTTAGTTTTTTTTTTTTTTCACAAAATTGTCATATTAACAGTGTCACGTACCTTACAGTGGAGTCTGAAATGCTGAGGGTGGCCTCTTGCACGGTTCCGGTCCCAACACCCCTGGTAGTGAGGACAGGGAGTGCTGGAGCAACGAAAGGGTGCAGGTGCCTGCAGGCTGAAGGCTGGAGCTTAGAGATACAGGATCCTCTCGGAGGAAGGCATGAAGACTGATCACCAGAACCGTTCAGCAGAAGCCAGGCAGGTAAGTATGGATTCAGGAACAACTGCAACATCAGAAACAGGCAAAGGTTGGCAACTGGCTAGCAAGAAGGTACATAAACGGAAGGCAAGTTTGTAGTCAAGGACAGGCAGAGGTTGGCAATGGGCTGGCAGCAAGGGACAGAATCAGGAAGCAGAGCCATAGTAGAGAATCCAAGCCAAGGTCTGTATAATCAGTAAAGGTAGATAACAGGCAGGGGTGATCCAGGAGAATGGTCAAGGAAGCCGTGTTTGTCAGGAGCAAGGTAACAGGTCAAACAGCAATCAGGAACTCAGGAACAAGCTGAAGACGATCCAGCACTAGTATCAGGCAGAGACTCTGTTTATATAGGGCGCCATGCGCCAGGATTGGTGGACATGAATGTGCGTGCGCGAGTGCGCACACATGTTTGCATGGGTGTGCGAGTGCGCGCACACGTTCGTATGGGTGTGCGATTGCGCACGTTCGTTCCGGAACTCGTTCGCCTCTGTTGGGGACACTACGCATGGCCATTGGCATTAGCGTAATGGGAATTAGCCACTGCTGCACGGAGACGGGCATTAGCACTGTGAGTTCTCTGACAATGTCCATTGGCATTAGCGGAATGGGGATTATGGTGATACCACGTGTGAGACTTTTACACAGCCTGTCCACACACAGAGGCCATAGTTGCCAACATTGCAAAAAAAAATTTGGGACACTTTTTTGCATGTAGGCGGAGCCTTGCTATAATTAGGGGGTGTGGCATTCTTTTGTAGGCAGGGCATATCGTAATAGAAGCGCGCGCCGCAGCGAGAAATGGGCTTGGTTTGAGCGGACTTAAATGGGCGTGGCTCGGAAGGGGTGTGGTATGAGATGAATGAGGGATGGAGGGAGAAAGAAAGAAAGAAAGAAGGAGAGAAAGAAGCAGGCCCAGATCCTACACAACAGTAGAAATATCTGTATTCCAGAAAGTTTAACAATCAGCAGATAAAAATACTCCAAACACCTGATGTTAGCGCTTCAATCATCCCGGCACCATGGTTGTTATGGTGTCAGGATGATTGAAGTGCATTATTTCTATTATTACATTGTAATATAGAATGAAATTATTTAACTCACCATAATGCTGAATCAGTGGAAGCCCTGAGTGTGTCACCTGCCACGTCACCTGCCACCAGATGCCATCAGGTGTCCCCAGCAGAGTCCCCCCTTACATCAGGCATTGCTAGCAGAGTCCTCCCTTACATCAGACATTGCCAGCAGAGTCCCCCCTTACATCAGACATTGCAGCGGAGTCCCCCCTTACATCAAATATTGCCAGCAGAGTCCCCCCTTAAATCAGACATTGCCAGCGGAGTCCCCCCTTACATCAGACATTGCAGCGGAGTCCCCCCTTACATCAGGCATTGCAGCGGAGTCCCCCCTTACATCAGGCATTGCAGCGGAGTCCCCCTTACATCAGACATTGCAGCGGAGTCCCCCCTTACATCAGACATTGCAGCGGAGTCCCCCCTTACATCAGGCATTGCAGCGGAGTCCCCCCTTACATCAGGCATTGCAGTGGAGTCCCCCCTTACATCAGATATTGCAGCAGAGTCCCCTCTTACATCAGACATTGCAGCGGAGTCCCCCCTTACATCAGACATTGCAGCGGAGTCCCCCCTTACATCAGGCATTGCAGTGGAGTCCCCCTTACATCAGGCATTGCAGTGGAGTCCCCCCTTACATCAAATATTGCAGCAGAGTCCCCCCTTACATCAGATATTGCAGCGGAGTCCCCCCTTAAATCAGACATTGCAGCGGAGTCCCCCCTTACATCAGGCATTGCAGCGGAGTCCCCCCTTACATCAGGCATTGCCAGCAGAGTCCCCCCTTACACCAGGAATCCCCCAATAGAGCCCCCCCCTTCCTTACATCAGGCATTCCCAGCAGTGGAGCCTCTCTCCACCGCCATTACTAAAGATAATGGGACAAAAAGGCCGGGTGGCTGCCAATAGCAATTGAGCTGCGGCGCCACCCACCCCCGCCCCTTCCCACATCAGATTACAGACAGACGGCAGTGGGGCGGGAGGTGGGCGGTGCCACAGCTCAAATTCTATTGGCAGCCACCCGGCCATTGCTAAACAGCAATTTGGTCTTCAGGAAAATGGCGGCCGGTGGAGACATTGCCTCCGTCAGCCACAGACCTCTAGCGGCGGTGGTGGCAGCGAAAAAAAAAATAATAATTGGTAAAATAAGAATTTCCCAGGATATTTCCCAGGAATGGCTAAATCTGGGAAAAGGGTCTAAATCCCGGGAAATTTGTGACAATTGGTAAGTATTAGAGGCCCAACATGCAGGGAGCACCATCAAGCAGACTAGGAACATAAATTACACATAACTTCCTGACTACCTCTTGCATTTTTGAAGGCCCTGGAGCACCAGGTTGATGGAAATGCCCCAAAAAATTACCCCATTATGGAAAGTAAACACCCTAACGTATATTCTCAGAGGCATAATGAGTCTTTTGAACATGTCATTTTTTAAGTTTAAAATATTTTTATTGAAAAAAAAAATTCCAGACACAACAGTAACAATTGTGCTTAACAGTGCATGTTTTGTCAAGTAGCCAAAAAGTTCCAGTACATCATTTATAAGGCAGATATAATGAAAAAGGCTTATGAACAACTTCAGATCATAGAATAACTATTGGTTAACTCAAGAGGTAAGGTCAAGACTGTCAGGGAGCCCTACAATGGAGCGATGTCTCAGGGGACTTCCATTTCTACTAAAGGGGCCGGCTCCAAAGCCTATCACAATGTATCAGGATAACTGGCAGAGGGAAACATAGAATTCAACCAGAGGGTGACCGCTGGTCATCCCGTGAGGCTCCACGCACACCACCCCTTTGGGAACTCTATGTGGAGGTGCGCAGTACCCCCCCCCCCAGGGACCCACGGCCGACCCCCTCCCTAGTCTCGCCGTTGGCCCTCTGGTAAATGCTATTGAAACAAAGCCCACCAGATCAAGGGTCAATTCAAGTGTGGCTGATTGTCGCTTGTAAAGTAATAAGGGAGACCAGACCCTGACATCCTGACAAATAACAATTACTAAACCCCCTTCAGGGGTAGCGATGGATCTTGCTTAATATGAAAGGTAAATGGGATCAGATTGTCCCAGACAGGAAAGAGGAGAAATGCGTGAGAGGGGAGAGGTGTGAAGAGATAGGTTTAATGCGGGATAGGAGCATTCGTGGGTCCAGGCAGTATCCCAGGAAGGATAGGAATATTGCAGTACGTGGTCCAAGGTTCCCAAGTGGCATTAAACTTCTCAATATTGTCATTAAGTTTTGCTACTATTTGTTCTTGTGCCATTATCCAAGAGACTTTTCTCTTGAACCCCTGGAAGGAGACAATGTTTTTTTTTCCAATAAAACAAAAATATGTGTAGCGCTGTTTTTTTCCAGGCCTTGACGATCGTAACTTTGGCCCCTAATAAAATGAAATATGACAGTGCTTGTGAGTACTTAGTTAAGTCCGGGATATAGTGATTTAGTAGTGCCATGCTGGGGTCAGGGTTTACCGTTTCATTTGTTATGGAGCTAATGGTACAGAAGACTTTCCCGAAGGATCTAATGCGAGGACAGGTCCCCATATGTGGAGCATCGTGCCCTCCAATTTGCAGCTCCTAAAGCATAATGGAGAGGTCCCCAGATAGATCACTGCCAGTCTGGAGTGGACATAGTACCACCTAGTCAGTACTTTTAGACTAGCTTCAATGAGGGATATGTTAAGAATATCTTTGTAAGCTTGCTTTGACACGCCGAACCATTCCGATGTAGTCCAAGTGCTGTCCCTGTTCTCCTCCCAGGCCCAAGCATAGGTGGGCTTGTCCAAGTTTGTTGTCAGTACTGCATAGATCAATGAGATCCCTCCCCTCTGATCCACAGTGTTTAAGCACCAATGTTAGTAAGGTGTTATTGTGAGGGTTTCTGTTTTGTTGGTCCAGATGGAGTGTAGGAAATGGGAGATTTGGGAGAATCTAAATAATTCTGAATCGGGCATTTCCAGTTTCTTCCTACAGTGTGACAGGGTAAGTGGGACACCTATAACCTTTGTTACCCCATACAAAGTGAACTATATCTGACTGGAATTTACTGAGGAATTGGGAGAGAGAAATAAGTATAAAAGACGGGGGAGAAGTGTCATCTAAACTGTGTGAACTTTGCCCAGCCAGGATAGACCACCCTTCGACCACCTTTTTATGTCACCTCTAAATTTGTGTAACATAGGGGGTTAATTTGCTTTAAAAAGGCGTAAGTTTGATTCCAAGGTATGGAATTGCGGTGGAAGCCCATGAAAAGGCAAAGTTGCAAGAAAGCTATTTGAGCTGTTTGAAAGATGTTTAAAGCTGTCGATTTATTCATGTTGACCCTCAAGCCAGAGACCTCGCTGAAATCCCGCAATATCTTATATACCATAGGGGTAGATGTAAGAGGAGAGGTGATAAAGAGGAGGAGGTCATCGGCAAATAACGCTTATTTATGCTCCTGATCCCCACAAATTACCCCCTTAATGTCAGGGTTCAATCTGATCGCTATGGCCAACTTTTCGATGGCCATACCGAAGAAGAGGGGAGAGAGTAAGCATCCCTGTCTGGTGCCCCTGCCTATTGAGAAGGAGTCTGAGTATCTGCCCATCAGGCGTACCTGCGCCGTTGGGGTTGAATAAAGAGATTGGATTAGGTTAAGGAAGTAAGGGCCAAAGCCCCATCTCCTCAGGATATCAGACAGGTATGCCCAATCTACTGAGTCAAAGGCCTTGTGTAGGTCTATAGAGAGAAGAAAGCCTTTTTGAGGGGGTCCCCCATCCTACCGTGATTTGAGTAGTGAGATAACATCAATGGTCCTTCGAATCTGGTCCAGTCCCTGTCTCCCAGGGATGAAGCCCAACTGATCTCTATGGATGTATGCCGGAATAAAACTCGCTAATCAATTCACGAGGATCTTAGTCATTATTTTAATGTCATTATTAATAAGTGAGATTGGGCGATAGTTATCTACCTCGCTCATATCCTTGCCGGTTTGGGGATTACTGATATATATGCGGAGTTGAGATCAGTACCAAGTAGGGATGAGCCGAACACCCCCCTGTTCGGTTCGCACCAGAACATTTTTTGCCTGTTCGAACACGCGAACACTGTTAAAGTCTATGGGACTCGAACATGAATAATTAAAAGTGCTAATTTTAAAGGCTTATGTGCAAGTTATTGTCATAAAAAGTGTTTGGGGACCTGGGTCCTGCCCAGAGGACATGGATCAATGCAAAAAAAAGTTTTAAACAATTTTCGGGAGCAGTGATTTTAATAATGCTTAAAGTGAAACAATAAAAGTGTAATATTCCTTTAAATTTCGTACCTGGGGGGTGTCTATAGTATGCCTGTAAAGGGGCGCATGTTTCCCGTGTTTAGAACAGTCTGACAGCAAAATGACATTTCAAAGGAAAAAAAAGTAATTTAAAACTACTCGAGGCTATTAATGAATTGTCGGTCCGACAATACACATAAAAGTTAATTGATAAAAACGGCATGGGAATTCCTCACAGGGGAACCCCGAACCAAAATTTTTAAAAAATGGTGTGGGGGTCCCCCTAAATTCCATACCAGGCCCTTCAGGTCTGGTATGGATATTAAGGGGAACCCGGCCAAATTTTTTTTTAAAAAATGGCGTGGGGGTCCCCCTCAAAATCTATACCAGACCCTTCAGGTCTGGCATGGATTTTAAGGGGAACCCCGCGCCAAAATAAAAAAAATGGCGTGGGGTCCCCCCAAAAATCCATACCAGACCCTTATCCGAGCAGGCAACCTGGCAAGCCGCAGGAAAAGAGGGGGGGACAAGAGAGCGCCCACCCTCCTGAACCATACCAGGCCACATGCCCTCAACATTGGGAGGGTGCTTTGGGGTAGCCCCCCAAATCACCTTGTCCCCATGTTGATGAGGACAAGGGCCTCATCCCCACAACCCTGGCCAGTGGTTGCGGGGGTCTGCGGGCGGGGGGCTTATCGGAATCTGGAAGCCCCCTTTAACATGAGGACCCCCGGATCCTGCCCCCCCTGTGTGAAATGGTAAGGGGGTACATTTCACACAGACCATTTCACAAAAAAACTGTCAAAAATGTTAAAAATTACAAGAGACAGTTTTTGACAATTCCTTTATTTAAAGTGTAACGAGCCCCTTGCTCGCTCAGTTCCACTCTCCCGACACTCCTCTGCTGCTATAGAATCAGACTGCAGATCACAACATCTGATTGTTAGGTCATCCAATGTTCCGGGATTAGAACTACAGCTATGTGCCGTTCTAACCCAGTTGTGATAGCTCAGAACAAACACCAGGCAGGCTGTATGTAAGTTCAAACAGGAATCTCTTTTATTGCAAAATACAGGCTTTTATACACTAAAAATGGAGGTGCAGACCTCCTGCTCATATTACTCTAACAACACAGCTGTAACCTAATTAACCTAATTAACATGAGCTAATTAACTAATCACTGGCCGTCTTGTAGTTCAGAAAATCGAATCAACATTATCACAATCAACATAGACTCTTCTTCACACAATAGCAGAGTTAATTAACACAAATAACAATGGGGATCTAATGACTCTTAGATCCCATAGTAGACTTATTTACAATACACATTTTAGCAGACAATAGACAGACAGGTGTTGGAATTTACATCAGCATCTCCTAACAGTATCTGTCCCAGCATTATGAATCAGCCACTATTCCAATATGGCAAATCCAGGGTCCCCAGAGTCTGTGTGTCCTGGGGGACCAGGACCCGAATCCACGGTAATACCACCTCAAGGGTCCCCAGGCATACAGCTCACAAAGAGCACCGTTCCCCCAAATGCAAGGGCCCCCGATCGATCAGCAAGAGGCTTAGCATACAGTCCCCTACAAAAAGTCTCCTTCCCGGCTAGGTCTGTCACTTAAAGTCTTCTTTTTTCCATCTTCTTTCTTCTATCTTCTTTCTACTATCTTCCTTCGGTTTCTTCCTCCATCTTCTTCTTCTTCTGGTTCTTCTGGTTCTGCCTCTGGTGTTCTTGTCTGGCATCTTCCTCCACGGCGTCTTCTTCCCTTCTTCTTCCCAGGCCTGTTAGGTACCTGGTGGTTGAGCCTGACTGGTAGGAGAAGACCCCTCTTACAATGCTGGTTCAGGAGCCACTGGAGTGGGAACAGTAGTCTCGTGAGCACAGTGGGTAGGAGTGCCTGTTGAAAGTTTTGCAGAGGCCAGCATGGAGGCTGAGTAGAGATCCCTCAGGGATGGCTGAGCTGTGGATACTGGCAGGCAGAAGAAGATCAGCAGACTGGCAGGTAGGAGGTAATGGAGCAGCAACACCTGGAGCTGGATGAGAAGGCCGGAATGCAGTAACACAAGGCACAGGCAAAAGCAGAGTCAGACAGTCTGGTTTGGCAGGAAATCAGGCAGACGATGCAAATGGGTAACAGCAGAGTAGTCAGGCAAGCAGGAGTTCGGCAACAGGTCACAAGAAGATAGCAGAGTCAGGCAGGCCGGGTCGGATTGGAGATAGCAGAAGAGTCAGGCGTAGCCGGGTCGGTAACAGTAACAATAATCAGCAGGCAGATACGGGAACACAGGTATGGAGTTGCAGACGCATGAGTGCACCTGTCACACTTTTAAAGGCACCTTGGCGCCAAACAGCGCTAACGTGCACGGGCGTGTGCACGGGAGCGCGCCGGTGCACATCAGTGGGAGAACTCTATTGTATGCTTCTGGACAAACCACGCATATTCCCCCGAACGTCCCTGACACATCCCTGACATTGCCCCCTCTCTACGAGCAGCCGCCGGATGCCCAGGTAACTTTTCTTTTCAGGGTGAGCAGAAAAATAAGCACAGATTAAGCGTTTAGCATGGATATTACTGTCAGGTTCCCATGAATTGTTTTCTGGACCATACCCTTTCCATTTTATTAAAAATTGTACTTGCCCCAGTCTTTTCCTGCAATCGAGGATGGCTTCCACTTCATACTCCTCACTTCCATCCACCAGGACAGGTTCGGGGACCCTGGTGACCCTATCAGGGAAAGGATCAGGCATGGCAGGCTTCAACAGTGACACATGAAACACTGGGTGAATTTTAAGGGAATCAGGCAGACATAGTTCATAAGATACTTCATTGATTTTCCTTTTAACCGAAAAAGGACCAATAAACTTAGGTGCAAATTTCTTGGAAGGACAAGTCAACTTAATGTTATTTGTAGACAGCCATACCTTATCGCCAAGCTGAAGGTTCAGATATCCTCTTCTCTTCTGATCAAAGGTCCTCTTACTGTCTGCTTGTGCCTTGGATACCGCCTCCTGTAATACCCAGTTATTGTGGCTGAGAAACTGCAATGTGTCCTGGACCACTGGAACTGAAGATTCTGGAAGAAAATCAGGTAAACAGGATAAATGAAAACCATAATTGGCAAAGAAGGGGGACTGACCAGTGGCAGAGTTGTACAAAAGATGTAAAACATCTGATGTATTGTTCTAGAGTCTGATTTGTCCTTTCAGTTTGCCTGTTAGTCTGGGGGTGATATGCTGAGGACAGAGCCAGTTTGATTTTCAGGATTTGTCCTCTGTCAGGACTCCGTGCAACCTGACGATCTCCTTAATGAACACACGGGCTGTTTCCACAGTAGAAGGTGTTCCCTTCAAAGGTACAAAATGGGCCATTTTAGACAGGCGGTCGACGACCAGAAAGATCGCTGAACACCCTTCTGAGCATGGTAGTTCGACTATGAAGTCCATTGCTATCATCCTCCAGGGTCTGTCAGGTACTGGTAGAGGTCTTAGCAGTCCCCAGGCTCGGTTCCTTGTGGTCTTATTCTGGATGCAGACAGGACAAGAACTGACATACTTCCAGCAGAACTCCTTCAAATTAGGCCACCAGAATGTGCGTTGCACGAGTTCCAGAGTTTTACGGACCCCAAAATGTCCTGCAAGTGGATGGTCGTGAAGTAGGGTTAGCACCTTGGAATCCTGAACGTTCTCCGGAACAAAGATTTGGCTTCCTCTCCACAATAACCCATCTCGAGGCGTTAAGGTGACCCCCTGGAGGTTTGAAGAATCTGGGGATGCTTCCCTGATTAGGGATAGAAGATCCGTCTGAAGCAGTAAAAAGCTCTTTGCAGGCAGGATGGTATCAGGTACAGATAAGTCCTTAGGGTTGTCGAACAAGTGTGACAAAGCGTCTGGTTTGGTATTTTTTTGTTCCTGGCCGGTATGTAATATGGAAACAAAAACGTGTAAAGAATAAGCCCCAGCGGGCTTGTCGAGGTTTCAGTCGTTTGGCAGATCTCAAATATTCAAAATTTTTGTGATCGGTATATATTAATACCAGATGGACAGCGCCCTCTAACAGATACCTCCACTCCTCCAACGTTGTTTTGATAGCGAGTAGCTCCCGATCACCTACGTCGTAATTCCTTTCAGCCGGAGAGAGTTTTCAAGAGAAAAATCCCACGGGATGCATTAGGTCTTTGTTGCCCTGCCACTGAGAGATGACTGCTCCCACAGCCACTTCAAAAGCATCAACTTCCAGGAAAAAAGTTAAGGACGGATCAGGATGACTGAGAATTGGAGCTGAAGTGAAGAGCCTTTTAAGTTTTTCAAAGGCGTCCTGGGCCTCCGGGCTCCAGTGAAAGCGACAGTTCTGTTTGGTTAATTGCGTAATGGGTGAGATGATGGCGGAAAACCCCTTGATGAATTTCCTGTAAAAATTTGGAACTGGCCAGTCTAGTACGGCAGATACCTTCTGAGGATCCATTTTGATACCGGTTGGGGAGATCACTAATCCCAAATACTGAATGTCCTTCTGTTAAAATTCACATTTCTCTGCTTTTGCATATAATCCGTGCAGACGAAGATGGCCCAAGACTCTGTGAACATGTTCCCGGTGTTGATTGAGTGACCCAGAGAAAATAAAAATATCATCTAGATACACGATTACAAAGATGTCTAGAAAGTCTCTGAATACATCATTGATAAAATGCTGAAATGTGGCAGGGGCGTTACATAAGCCAAAGGGCATGACTAAGTACTCGTAATGCCCAAAACGAGTCCGGAAAGCCGTCTTCCATTCATCCCTGGCCCGAATGCGGACCAGGTTGTAGGCTCCTCCTAAATCCAGCTTGGTAAAGATGACAGCAGATCTCAGCTTTTGAAACAGTTCAGGTATCAAGGGCAACGGGTAGCGGTTCTTAACCGTGACTTTGTTTAGCTCCCGATAGTCCACACATGGACGAAGAGTCTGATCTTTTTTGGAGGTAGTGGGGCGAATAAATCCTTTTTCCAGATTTTCGTTAATATACAACTTTAGTGTTTCTTGTTCTTTCTCAGATAAGGGAAAGATGCGCCCGAACGGAATTTCGGCCCCAGGAAGAAGCTCAATTGAGCAATCGTAAGGGCGATGGGTGGCAAGGAGTCTGCTCCCTTTTTGCTAAACACATCAGCAAACTCTCGATAGGGCTCCGGTATGGTTTGAAGTAAGTCCTGATCCATGTCCATACATAGTAAGGTGGCTGAAGATCTGGAAAGCTTATGTAGACGATGTTCTTGACAATAGGATGACAAAAACTTCACCTCACCGGTAGCCCAATTGACGTGAGGGCTATGGGCCTGGAGCCAGGGCATGCCCAGAATAATCGGAAATAGCAGGGAAGAGATAACGTCCAAGATTAGAATTTCTTTATGCTGAGAAGAACTGGTGACAGGTAGAAGAAGGGTTTCCTGAGAGACTTGCCCAGATTTAATGTGGGACCCATCAGTCAAGAAAACCGAAAGTTTGTGCATTTTGTCCTGGAGGGGAATATCTTGTTGGGTAGCAAAGACAGAGTCTATAAAGCAACTGCACACCCCGGAGTCAATGATGGTTTTGACTTGAATTGTCCTTTCATGGAGCTGTAACGAGAGAGGGAGAGCAAGTTGGGTTGCATTAGCAGTCAAAGCAGATGAACTGGCAGGAACAGAAAGTGGACACTTACGGGTCTTAGCCGGGCAGCTGTGCACATAGTGGCCTGCTTCACCACAGTAGAGGCAGAGATTCAGCTGGCGTCGGCATGCTCGTTCTTCTGGAGACAAGGTAGATCGCATCAGCCCTAACTGCATGGGTTCAGGAGCATCAGATGTTGAAGTGACTGGGTTTAAGCAGGTTGGAGGTGAGTAACGGGAAGCAGAAGTTGGAACTCTTGTGGTCATCCATACTGGGCGGGTCTGCTGGGAAGAACGCTCAGACCGACGTTCACGGAGGTGACGATCAATCTGAATCATCAGTGCGATAAGCTCCTCAAGGGTATCAGGCATACCAACCCAAGCAAGCTCATCCTTCAGGCCCTCGGACAGGCCCATGCGGAATGGTGGCGTAAGGCTGCATTGTTCCATTGAGTGTCCGCGCTCCAGTGTCTGAAGTCCATGACATAGTCCTCGGCCGGTCTGTGGCCTTGCTGGAGCGCGAACAAAACTGACTCAGCTGTAGCAGTCCGCTGAGGATCTTCATAAAGCTGAGCCATAGCCTCGAAGAAGGAAAGCAAGGACTGGACCTGTACAGAGTCTGTTTCAAGTAGGCGGTGAGCCTAGGTCTGGGGTTCCCCTTGTAAGAGATATCACAAACCCCACCTTAGTAGCCTCCAGAGAAAAGGTCCGGGGTTGCAGGGCAAAGTAAAGCTGACAAGCGCTGCGTAAAGCCCGGAACCTGGTTCGGTCCCCAGAAAACCTTTCAGGAATGGGGACCCTTGGCTCAGGTGGAAGCATTACCACAGAGGGAGATGAGATAGTCTGTGTTGGAGTGGCCACTGAGGCGGAGGCCATATTACCAGGACCCGTAAGGTTCAGTCCCTCTAATCTGGTATAACTATCCTGCAGAGTCTTCACGGCCTGAGTGAGGGCCACAAGATGCGTGCAAATCTCCTTTATAGGGGAGGTCTCTCCTGCAGGCTCAGTCATGGCTGTTCATACTGTTAGGTACCTGGTAGTTGAGCCCGACTGGTAGGAGAAGACCCCTCTTTCAATGCTGGTTCAGGAGCCACTGGAGTGGGAACAGTGGTCTCATGAGCACAGTGGGTAGGAGTGCCTGTTGAAGGTTTTGCAGAGGCCGGCACGGAGGCTGAGTAGAGATCCCTCAGGGATGGCTGAGCTGTGATACTGGCAGGCAGAAGAAGATCAGCAGACTGGCAGGTAGGAGGTAATGGAGCAGCAACACCTGGAGCTGGATGAGAAGGCCGGAATGCAGTAACACAAGGCACAGGCAAAAGCAGAGTCAGACAGTCCAGTTTGGCAGGAAATCAGGCAGGCGATGCAAATGGGTAACAGCAGAGTAGTCAGGCAAGCAGGAGTTCGCCAACAGGTCACAAGAAGATAGCAAAGTCAGGCAGGCCGGGTCAGATTGGAGATAGCAGAAGAGTCAGGCGTAGCCGGGTCGGTAACAGTAACAATAATCAGCAGGCAGATACGGGAACACAGGTATGGAGCTGCAGACGAACAGCACCGCATGAGTGCAGCTGTCACACTTTTAAAGGCACCTTGGGGCCAAACAGCGCTAACGCGCACGGGCACATGCGCACCGGTGCACATCAGTGGGAGAACTCTGTTGTATGCTTCTGGACAAACCCTGCATGTGCATGCGTGCACGCATATTCCCCCAAATGGCACTGACATGTCCCTGACAGGGCCGCTCCGCATCCATGATGGGAGGCTCCCGCTGTGTGACGCTTCTCGTCTTCTGACTGTTCTTAAATAACGGAGGACGGGGCACGTAATGGGTGACCCCGCCCCCCTCTAACGTCACGGGGAATGCCACAGGGAAGTCCCCGTCAAGTCCCCGTGCGTCAGAGGGGCCGGGTCACCGGGTGTTTTAAATGACTTTTTTTCTTTTGAAATGTCATTTTGCTGTCAGACTGTTCTAAACACGGGAAACATGCGCCCCTTTACAGGCATACTATAGACACCCCCCAGGTACGAAATTTAAAGGAATAATACACTTTTATTGTTTCATTTTAAGCATTATTAAAATCACTGCTCCCGGGGGGCGTGGCTTAGCAATGGCCGAGTGAGGAAGCATTTCTGGAGAGCTCCTGACATTGCCCCTCTTTCACCCGCAATTTTACGGTCTTTAGTGGATGCAAGGCATGCTATCGACCAAAAAGTACAGGACACGGTCATCAGCCAGCGGTTCCAGGTCCTCAACTCCCCGGAGCGGTATAAAACGTTATTTCAAGGACTCACAGTCGTCCCCACCGGGTGCCATTGTGATGGCGCCACGTGTGCAACATAGGACCGGGACTGACACGTTGAACTTACCAGCTTCTCCCTCCATACCTTCAGCCTCAGATTTTTCACTAGAGATACCAGCGGCATCTCAGGAGGATATGGCTAGCTCGTCCCAACGTCTGAGTGGCATCCCGGATGATCTCCGGAGTATACTACAAGCCCTCCCCACCAAAGCGGACATTGAGGCCTTACCCTCACGCTCGGACATGGAGTCCCTTATCTTGTGAGTGGAGGAGGCACACACACGGGACATTCAAGAACTGAGAACGGGGATACATGATCTCACAGAAAGAGTGGACTCAAGCGATCTGACAATCTCATCACTCACGCAACGAGTCCTGGCCCTGGAACGTTCGCAAGAGTCACAAGTCTCACAGACCATCGACCTGCAGCTACACATGGAAGACTTGGAAGACCGCAGCCGCCGTAACAACCTGCGGCTGCGGGGCATTCCAGAAGCCACAGGGTCAGAGGACTTAGCGCCTTCGGTCACAGCTATATTTCAAAAGGTCCTGGGTACCACCCTGCCGCTGCTGGAGCTGGACCGGGTACATAGAACTCTTGGGCCGAAGTCGTTGGATCCGGATAGACCACGGGACATGCTCTGCAGGATCCACAGGTACATGCAGAAAGAACTCATCCTCTGCAAGGCATGGGAACAGGGCGAGGTGGAGTTTGATGGAGCCATAATTAAAATCCTTCCAGATCTCTCGAGAGCCACCCTGCAACGGATTGCCTTACTGAGACCAGCGCTAGACCTGGCCAGGAGACAGGGGTGTACGTACTGCTGGGGATACCCCTTGGCGGTAACATTCCGAAATGGAGTATCCTCATTTACCTTGCGCACCACAGCAGACTTGCCAGCATTCTTCGAGTTCCTAGATTCAGAACTGATTCAAGTTCCAGACTGGCTAGCCTTCATCCCCAGGCTAACGACCCGCTCGGGACCCACTGCCCAAAGGAATCACCAACCTCCCAGACAGCAGAGATCTCGTCGGAGAGTTCGTACAGTTTCCGCGGAGGGTCCATGGGAGATGTGACCAGGAAGTGTACTTCGAGACCAGGCATCAGTATACGTTTAATTTCTTAGTTTTTATTTATCCCTGTTTTATTGACTGTGTCCCACACGCCTATAACGGATGACCTGCGCTATTTAGCATACTTCTAACTCCCTAGAAGATGTGGCCCGGCCTACATTGCAGCACGGGCTCCCCCTCTCTCTCTCATGCATCAAATCCACTGAGTTTGTACGGTCCCACATTGGTATGAGCCCCGCGTCATCAGCCCAAAAGAGCAAAGGCAATTACATCTCCCTGCACGGGCATCAGACAATCCTCACAAGATGGGAAATGCAGGAGACTTATCCCTCTGTGGAGAACACTTGTGACTCATGCCTGCATTACACTCCGACTCCCGCTGATGGTCCTGACCGCAACAAGGAGGCATACAGGTAAAATAGGCCACACTCAGCAGTAGAGGGTACCCTTTTATTTGCACGCACGCCGGACCCTAGCCATGTGTAATACTGAGCCGTGACCCTGGCACACAGTGCCTGGTTCTGAGACACCACCACTATGCCGAGAATGAGTAATGGTGGTCGTCCCTCCTACCTCTGACTCTAACACGATCTAACTATCTGTACTGAGGATGGTTGGTGGGTGGGGAGGGGAAGAGTGACTGCCTCTCCCTGGCCTCCTCTGGACACATGTATATGGAGGGTCTCGGACACTAGAGTGATTTATGTATATAATTTAGATGTTCCTGAATGAGAACCATATCCATGCCTTTTAATGTATGCGTGCGGGGGGAGGGGGGAGGTTCTATAGCCACATGGGAGATAATAAGCTTGGCTAGAAACTCTGGGTTCCCCCCCCCTATTTCTACTCCCTGTTTTGGTCCTTCTTTTGGGATTGGGGGAAACTCTACCGCTAAGGCAAACCAGTGGGTTCACAAGTTTAAGTTCATGATTTTAGAAACTATGCGGGGATGAAGAATTTATTGTTGTTAATATGCTTTTGCCTGCATTCCGTATAAATGACTATAGACAACATATATACGCACACAATATTTTATTTTATAATTGTTTCCTTTTATTTTTATTACAAGAATATGTACCTCTAAATTTTTATTTTTTTTTTTAAGTAAACTCTAGCTCCTGCCTTCTCTTAATCTGCACTAAGTCCGTCAACACATTTACTAAGTCATATACAACCATACACGGGAACAGAGAGGGGTAGCAGGTGGACTCCTTACTGGCTATTTCTATACACAACCCCAACTAGGCCAACGCTCGGTTACCAGACCTGTCCTGGTGAGCATCATAGCACTATTGTGCGACTCTACTAGAACAAACAAATTTTACTCAATTAGTACGTCTTAAACCCTAGCTCTTTTTTGTCTTTCTTACCTTTTTTACTCTACTTTTTGTCCCACTTACTTCCATCCCTACTCTTCTGACCTTCCCCTACCCTTCTCTTTCCACCCTAGGGAAACATGGAGGCGGTGAATATTTTCTCATTAAACACAAAAGGCTTAAATGTACCGGAAAAAAGACGAATGCTGTTACAAGATTTAAAACGAAATAGAGCAGATCTGGCTTTACTTCAGGAAACACATTTTAAAAGTGGAAACCTTCCCATATTGAAAAACAAATTTTTCCCAACGGTATACCACTCAACCAATGGGTCTACCAAGACTCGTGGAGTGTCCATACTCATCGCCAGCAAAGTGCCTTGGAGATGTGCAGGAATGATATCCGACCCAGAGGGAAGATATCTGTTCCTTAGAGGTGAGATCGCAGGGGCTCAGGTAACCCTTACGAACATATATGCGCCTAACAACCACCAAGATAGCTTTATTACTAAGACCTTAGAAGCCCTGTTGGAATTTTCTAGGGGCCACCTTATAGTAGGAGGTGACTTCAATGTCCCCCTAATTCCCTCTGAGGATACTTCCTCAGGGACCTCTTCTATCACCCCCAACGTTAGGAAACGAATATCCAGGGCACTACACAAGGCACAATTGATTGATGTTTGGCGACTCCTTCACCCGACCGAACGAGACTACACTTTTTACTCAAGTCCTTACAAACAAAACTCCAGGATTGACTACTTTCTACTTCCTAATGCCCAATTACATGCTCTTCGAGATTCCAAGATAGGCTCTATCACGTGGTCAGACCATGCACCTATCCTACTGACCTACGCCCTGACTGACAACCCTACTGACAGACCAAAGACCTGGAGACTAAACAAAAGTCTCCTGCAAGATGATGAGGTACTTACAGATGTCAGGAGAGAATTGTATTTCTATTTCCAAACTAATTACACCCCTGATAGTGACCCTGGAATTGTCTGGGAGGCACACAAAGCATTGATCCGTTGAGTCCTAATAAAACACGGGGCACGCATTAAACGATTAAGATCGGCCCAGATGTCAACCCTTCTGCACGACCTACATCTGGCAGAAGCAAGACACAAACATGCGCAGACACCAGCGGGAGAGGCGAAAATTACGCTTCTACGCAACAAAAATACCGGCCTAATGCAATTTCGAGCAAAAGCCGCGTTACAAATATGCCGACGTGTGACGTACGATTCAGGGAATAAGTGTGGTAAATTACTAGCCAAATCGTTGAGAGAGCAAGTCCTAGCGAACTACATCCCCCACACTGTGTTGTCTTCTTGCCAGAAGATTACACTCCCACAGGCGATAACAGCGGAATTCAGGGAATTTTATTCCTTACTTTATAACCTAACACAGAAACCTGTATCGCAATCACAAATAGAGGACTATATAATTAAGTCTAACATGCCTAAACTATCAACCGAGTTCAGTGAGTTACCAGAAGAACCTATTACCATGGAAGAGATTCAGAAAGCGATTGCGTCCATGAAACCAGGGAAAGCACCGGGACTGGACGGCTTTACGGCCCTATACTACAAAACCTTACTACCGTCCCTGGGAGATCCCATGCACAAATTCTTTAACTCACTGGATTCTAGCGCACACTTCCCCAGAGACACACTAACAGCACACATTGCAGTGATCCCCAAGGAAGGGAAAGATGCTACGATGTGTGGAAGTTATAGGCCAATTTCACTTCTCAATGTTGATCTTAAAGTTTTTACGAAAGTACTATCAACTAGACTCCAAACATACCTTCCGTCCCTGATCCATCTAGACCAAGTTGGTTTTGTTCCATCTAGAGAAGCAAGGGACAACACAATTAAAGTCCTCAACATCCTGCATGTAGTCAATCAGAATAGAACCCCCTGCATATTCCTAAGCACGGATACGGAGAAGGCCTTTGACAGGGTGAATTGGCATTTCATGACTTCGGTTTTACGACATGTAGGCTTGGGAAACAAGATGTTAAATTGGATTGATTCAATATACACCAACCCCACAGCGCAAGTCCGGGCAAATGGGATGCTATCTGCTCCTTTTGAGATCGCCCTGTCACTGGAGCCCTTTCTGCGAACAGTACGTGCCCATCCAGACATATCTGGAGTAACGATGGGGGAGACGCAGCAGAAAATCGCCGGGTACGCGGACGATATGCTGTTCACCCTCACAAACCCGATAATCTCTCTTCCCAATCTTCTCCAAGAATTCAAAACGTATGGGAATATATCCAATCTGAAGATCAATTTTAACAAATCAGAAGCCATGAGTATTGGGCTGCCCCCACGCCTTCGCAATACCTTGCAGGAGAGTTTCAAATTCAAATGGACCACCACAGCCCTAAAATACCTGGGCACGTATATTCCCCCCAAACTATCTCAGATATTTGCCCTTAACTTCCCCCCATTACTGTCCACGGTTCGATCCCTACTCAAAACTTGGAACACGGGGCTACATTCCTGGTTTGGTAGGTGCAACATCCTTAAGATGTGCATCCTACCAAAGTTCTTACCTTTTACAGGCCCTTCCGATTCAAATACCCGCTCACTACTTTGATCAGACCAATACTCTGTTCTTGGACTTTATATGGGCACATAAGAGACCCATAATTAACAGAGGACAGCTCACATTACCCAAACTATATGGAGGTCTGGCAGTACCAGATCTTCGCAAATACCAACAAGCAACCCACTTGACCAGACTTATCGACTGGAACCGTCATAGGACCACCAAATTATGGACCCAACTAGAACAGACCCAATGCACTGTACTGTTAGACAGAGCCCCCTGGTGTCATGACTTATTACCTGGGAACATGAAGAACCACCCCCTGATAGGAGTTACCACATGAACCTGTTCATTTCTTTTTGCTAGATTACACCTTACATCCCTCAGTTCCCCACTACGTCCGATTCTGGGAACCCCAGAATCCAATCCAGGATGTACGGATTCAGTATTTCGATCTCTACGTAACAAAGGTTACTCACAAGCATCCCATTATATCACAAACGGGCAGTGGCCTTCCATGGAGGTGCTCATGAGGTCGAAGGGGCTGTTCCATCTAGATTTTTGGAGGGCTCTACAGCTTAGTCACTTCCTTAGGACGTTACCCCCTCCTGGAAATTTTGACCGGGCCATGACTACATATGAAATATACTGCTCAGGAGAGGGTGCTCTACCTCACACGCTGTCAGCCACCAACCAACTTTTGATTACACCTCCAGATAACTGCCAAATACCCACCCTCGAGTCATGGGAAAGAGATATGCAGTGTAGCTTTACAACACGGCAAAAACAAAACATACTTTACTTTACATTTAAATCTTCAATATGCACGAAAATGCAGGAAACTAATTATAAATTAGTTACCAGATGGTACAACACCGCTGACAAATTAAAAAATTTTTTCCCGTCCTCGTCGGGACTCTGCTGGAGATGCGGGGAGGAACGGGGCACGATTCTTCATGTTTTTTTGGGCTTGTAAGAGGTTAGAGCAGTTCTGGAAGTCCATACAGCAGACGATACAGAGATTTACGGAATGCCCTATTCTGGCGGACCCTAGCCTCTTCTTTCTACATGCTACTACCATGTCCAGGAAGACATATAAAAAATCCTTGATCCGACATCTATTAGATGCGGCCAAAGCATGTATCCCCCTGCTGTGGAAGACTACCAGATCCCCAACTGTGGGTATGTGGCTTAAAAGAGTAGAAGACATCAGGAAGATGAAGGATCTCATCCTCACAGCCTGTAACCAAAATGAACAATACACCAAGACCTGGTCGCAATGGCTTATATACATATTCTCCACTGAGGGTCAAGACCTTCTAGCAGGCTCATGAATTTAAGTAGAAAGCTGAAGCCAACTGGCAACTTTTGCTTTGTTTTTTTGACACGTAGGTGCCAGGTAGTACGCAGGCGCTGTCTCCATGTTCCCCCCCTCCCCTACCCCAGTACCACTCCCCCGCTTCCCCTACTCTATACACCCACTACTTCTCATTTCTTTCTCTTTCTTCTTTCTCTAATACTATTTTCCTATAACTACCACTCTGGAAAAAGGAAAATGGCAGGAGGTACAGGGATAGTCTGAACTGTTTGAGATCCAATGCAGGGTTGAATTTATTGTACAGACTGCAATAACATATATGTGACTCTGTAATGGTAGACAATATTGTCATGTTCTCAGTTATGTTGTTGTATGAGGCTGCGCCCTCAAATCTTGTTTATACTCATGATGATACAGCGGGCCCTTGCCCTTTCCTGTTTTTTGAATAAACTTATATTTGAAAAAAATCACTGCTCCCGAAAAAACTACCGTTTTTAAAACTTTTTTTGCATTGATCCATATCCCCTGGAGCAGGACCCAGGTCCCTAAACACTTTTTATGACAATACCATGCATATAAGCCTTTAAAATTAGCACTTTGATTTCTCCCATAGACTTTTAAAGGGTGTTCCGCGGCTTTCAAATTTGCCGCGAACACCCCAAATTGTTCGCTGTTCGGCGAACTGGCGAACAGCCAATGTTCGAGTCGAACATGAGTTTGACTCGAACTCAAAGCTCATCCTTAGTACCAAGGAGGGCTTCATCCCTGAGAGAGTTGAACACCCGAGCCATGTGTGGGGCCAGGCAGGGGCCAAATTTTTAGTAATAGCCAGTTGAGAAACCATCTGGTCCAGGTGAGGATCCTAGTTTAAGGGATTTAATGGTGTCCAGCATCTCCTCTTAGATGAACGGACTCTCAAGGAGGTCTCTATGGTCCTTAGTGTGGGCAAAGGGAGATTATCAAAAAATTTGTCCTGTAGAGGTCGGGTGGTGGTGGGATCGGTTTGTATAGATCAGAGTAGAACTGCAGAAAAGCTTCCATTATCTTGGTTGGGTTCTGTGTCAAGTCCCCCGAGGTTGCCCGCATTTTAGGGAAGGCTATGGAACATTGTTTAGGACTCAGCTTTACAGCTAGTCTGGAACCAATCCTGTCCTTTTGGGAATAGAATTTAGCCCTGGTCCACCTGAGGTGGTTTTCTGCTGCTGTCGTCAGAGTCAAGTTAAGGAGGGCACGGCTTTGTCTAGGTTTGCTAGAGACTCGGGCGTGGGGTGGTGCTTGTGTGTTTTCGCTAAAGAACAAAAGTCCTCCGTAAGCTTTAGTGTATCTGCCCTGTGTTCAGGCTTAAGTTTCGATGCCAGCTGTATGAGTTTTCCTCTGATGAATGACTTATTCGCCACCCAGGCGGTGGATGGGGAAACTTCGCTCGTCTCATTAATAAGAAAATATTATTTAATAGCCTTCTCCAGCAAGGTGCATTGGATCGGGTCACTCAGGAGAGATTCCTGCAAGCGCCAGTGAGGGGGGGCTCTAGATCCTGAAGTTCTCTGCATGGTCAGAGTGATCATCGAGTGATCTGACAGGGGGCATCTGCAATTTTGGAGCCTCTGATTAGAGGGATTGTTGTGTATGGGGATAGGTCGTCAAAAATCTGGATTTTGTGACCGTTTAATATGAGATTGTCAGAGTTCTTGGACTTCTTCATCACCTCCTCCTTTACTGAAAAAAAGTGGGGTTTTACAATGCTGTCCCTGGGGAGACATCCGTGCGGAGGGGTTGAAGGGCTCTGTGAGCTCTATCCAGCTCAAGGCGGTGTTTAGCAATCTCTGGGATAAGACATTTTATGAGAGATTTAACAGTCAATTGAACCTCTCTCTCAGATTCAGGGAGCCCCCTAATCCTAAAATTATAGAGCCTCAATCTGTTCTCGAGGTCATTGATCTTTGCAAAGGCTGTCTCTAGTTGATCCTGCACATCTTGGAGCCTGGCAGAATTTTGATTAATCCAAGCCACAGATTGATCAGCTTTTTTCTCTATTGTGTCCATTCTCATCCCTATTTTCTGCAGATCAGCATGGATGGAAGAGGTGATCTGTGCTGCATTTAATGCTAAGCTTTTGGAAAGCATTTGTGCAAAAGGCTCCATCATGGAGGGGAAATCTGTGGGGGTAGGAGTTGCTTCATTTGCTTCACTTACAGCCAAAAGCAGGCCTGTATGAGGATCCAGCATGGGGGTAGAGGGGAGACCAGTGTTCATTTTGCCCAGCAAGGACTCTGTGGAAGCAGGGGATGGCCAGGTGCAGGGGAGGATGAACGGTACATGGAGTTGGCGGAGGGATCGAGTCCTGATCCGCAATAGAGTCCTCTGTGTCTTCTGCTGTGTGAGAGCCTCGTGGAGTAGCCGCCATCTTGGCATAGCTGATCGGTCCTGCTGCGGCAGTCATCTGGCGCGATCGGTTTCTCCTTGCTTGTGCCGCCATCATCAGAGGGTTCCCGGGGGTTTCCCCCGCTCGTTTATCCCAGTGAGAGGTGTGGGGGAGCGCTCTGTGAGCTCCGGTGGCTGTTAAGGGGCCGTGGTGGTGGCCAGTGGCCATCTTGGGAGCTGCCGTGCCTGCGCCCTTCTGAACATGTCTTTTTTTCCACAAGTTTTTAGAAAATGTGGAATGAAAATGGAAACGCAATTTTGTTTACAGAAGCTGTCCATTTATACAATATTTCTAACACAGCATGCACATAGCAACCATTAAACCCCAAAATAAATTCTGCTACTCGTCCTGAGTATGGTGATACCACATGTGTGAGACTTTTACACAGCCAGGCCACATACAGAGGCCCAACATGCAGGGAATCCCATCAGCTGTTTTAGGAGCATAAATTTCAAATCTAATTTGGCTACCTATTACACTTTTGTGAGGCACTGTAGTGGCACTGATGGGCACTGTAGTGGCATGGATGTGGTAGGGATGAGAACTGATGTGGCATGAATGAGGCATTGATGAGCATGTATGAGGCATAAATAAGCCATGGATGGGGATGGATGAACATGAATGAGCCATGGATGGGGATGGATGAGCTGTGGATGGGGATGGCTAAGCCATGAATGTGGATGGATGAGCCATGGATGGGGATGGATGAGTCGTATATGGGGATGGCTGAGCCGTGAATGGGGATGGATGAGCCATGGATAGGGATGGATGAGCCGTGCGTGGATGGGGACAGCAGAGCATGAATGGGGATGGCTGAGCATGAATGGGGATGGCTGAGCATGGATGGGGATGAGCCATGAATGTGGATGGATGAGCCATGAATGGGGATGGATGAGTCATGGATGGAGATGGCTGAGTATGGATGGGGATGGCTGAGCACGAATGAGGATGGCTGAGTATGAATGGGGATGGCTGAGCATGGATGGGGATGGCTGAGCATGGATGGGGATGAGCCATGAATGTGGATGGATGAGCCATGAATGGGGATGGATGAGCCATGGATGGAGATGGCTGAGTATTAATGAGGATGGCTGAGCACGAATGAGGATGGCTCAGTATGGATGGGGATGGTTGAGCATGGATGGGGATGGCTGAGCATGGATGGGAAAGAGGCAGGAATGGGCAGAGATCAGTGCTGTGGGCACTACAGATCCAGCCCACAGCGATGTTCCACCCGATCTCTCCCCTCCCCTCTCATACTGTACCAATCGGTACGGAGAGGGGAAGAGCTGAAGCGGGCATGCACCGGCTCGTTTACAGCATATGTCATTCACTCTTTACCGTGATCCATGAGAAAACAAAGTGGCTTTAAAACCACTTTAACCACTTGCCAACCGGGCCATAGCCGTATGACCCGGCGTTCACGTGCTATTCTGGGAGGACATCCCTCCCAGAGTTATCTGACATTTGGCTATGGCCCGGTCAGCAAGTGGTTAAAGTGGTTTTAAAGCCACTTTGTTTTCTTCCTAAAAGCCCTTGTGTTTAAGTTATGTGCCCCAGTGTTTGTGCTTTATAAAAAATAAGCAGCTTCATACCTCTCCTCACCCGATCTGAGAACTCCAGCTGAGAATCCCCCACTGATGTCAGCCAGGAGGATGGGAGGATACCCTGTTTCCCCGAAAATAAGACCTAGCGTGATTGTCAGTGATGGCTGCAATATAAGCCCTACCCCCCAAAAAAGCCCTACCCTGTTTCCCCAAAAATAAGCCCTACCCTGAAAAGAAGACCTACAAGGACTTTAACTAGAGCTTATTTGGGGGGTAGGGCTTATATTGCAGCCATCACCAACAGTCACGCTAGGTCTTATTTTCGGGGAAACAGGGTAGGAGTAGAGCAGCGGGTGGCACTCTGAAATAAGGTGTGAAGCTGTGTATTTTTTATGAAGCACATACACTGGGGTACATAACTTAAACAAACAGAGTATTGCAGAGTATTGGCAGGGTATTGCAGAGTATTGGCAGGGTATGGCAGAGTATTGCAGAGTATTGGCAGGGTATTGCAGAGTATTGCAGAGTATTGGCAGGGTATTGCAGAGTATTGCAGAGTGTTGGCAGAGTATTGCAGAGTATTAGCAGGGTATTGCAGAGTATGGCAGGGTATTGGAAGAGTATGGCAGAGTATGGCAGGGTATGGCAGAGTATGGCAGAGTAGGGAGGGATGGCTGAGTATGGATGGATGGATCCATGGATGTGACTGCAATTGTCACAGGGCAGCGCTGTGGGCACTACAGATCCAGCCCACAGTGCTGCAGCCATCCGATCTCTCCCCTCCACTGTACAGATCAGTACACAAAGGGGAGAGAGGAACTGGTGTCATGATGCCGGTTTGTTTACAAGTGATTGCTCCGTCATTTGACGGAGCGATCACATGGTAAACGGCCGCTGGGTGTACCAGGATGGCCGCCGCTCCAGAGCTAGGCCAAAGCCGTGGCCTTTCCTAAGGCCGAGGCAGCGGAGCGCTCCGTGGATCGCGTGGTGTGCCGATCCGAACAGGTTGACCCGTTCGGATCACGGATCGGTGACGATCTGTTGCACCCCTACTGACCATGATAAAGTGTGTTTGCTCAGGGATTTTAATCCTTCCATTTGTTTCTGTTCAAGTGGGAGATAGTTGGCCTTAAATAAGTGCTTAGGTTGGGAAGTCAGGTTGATGCCCAGGTATGTGATTTCTTGGTCAATCCAAACATATGGGAATTTAGCTTGTAAATGCAATTTATCTTGTGGAGCTACCCCTAAATCCAAAATGTAAGATTTGGTATCATTTACTTTATAGTATGACACCAAACCATACTCCCGTAGTGTGTAAGACTCATGTTCCAGAGAAGACACCGGATCTGTAAGCATTAAGATTACATCATCTGCAAAAAGGCTTATGACATGTTTATGATTGTTGATCATAAAACCCTTTATATCTGGGTTCTGTCTTACACTGGTGGCTAGTGGTTCCATTAGTATGTTAAATATAAGGGGAGATAATGGGCATCCCTGGTGAGTGCCGTTTGTGATCCCAAAGGGTTTGGACAGCATGTCTGATGTATATACTCGAGCCGACGAGGAGGTATAAAGAGCCAGTATTGCGGATAGTAGATGGCCTGTAAATTATTATTATTATTATTATTATAATACAGTATTTATATAGCGCCAACAGTTTACGTAGCGCTTTACAACTTGAGGGTAGACAGTACAAATACAATACAATTTGATACAGTAGGAATCAGAGGGCCCTGCTCCTTAGAGCTTACAATCTAAGAGGGAAGGTCAAGAGATACAAGAGGTAATAACTATGGGTGATGTGCTGATTGAGAAGATAAATGTACAGTTGTTAGGTGGGGGCCAGATAGGCTTCTCTGAAGAGATGAGTTTTCAGGGATCGTCTGAAAGTGGATAAAGTAGGAGAAAATCGGACGGATTGGGGTAGAGCATTCCAGAGGATGGGGGAGGCTCTGGAGAAGTCCTGAAGGCGAGCATGGGATGAGGTGACAAGGGAATTTGAGAGCGAAGAGAACGATTAGGTTGGTATTTTGTGACTAGGTTAGAGATGTAGCTGGGGGCCAGGTTGTGGATGGCTTTGTAAGTTATAGTTAGTATCTTGAATTTAATTCGGTGACTGAGTGGCAGCCAATGGAGGGATAGGCAGAGGGGTGTGGCAGACGCTGAGCGGTTTGTGTGGTGGATGAGCCTGGCAGCAGCGTTCATGATGGACTGAAGTGGGGATAGCCTATTTAGAGGTAAACCAATGAGGAGGGAGTTGCAGTAGTCGAGGCGGGAGATGACCAGGGAGTGTATTAGAAGCTTTGTGGTGTCATTGGTTAGGAAGGGGCGTATCTTTTAGATGTTGCGAAGACTGAGGCGGCAAGCTTTGGATAGTGATAGAATGTGGGGTCGAAAGGTTAGTTCAGAGTCCAGGATTACACGTAGGACCTTGGCGTGGGGAGATGGGTTGATAGTTGAGCCGTCGATCTTGACAGGGAAATCAGGGGAAGTGGCACCTGAGGGAGGAAATATCATGAGCTCGGTTTTGGATAGCTTGAGTTTGAGAAAGTGATGTGACATCCAGGCTGATATGTTGATATGTCTGCTAGTAAGTTGGTAAGAGGAGACAGATGGAGAGAGCTGGGGGGGTGGAGAGATAGATTTGGGTGTCATCAGCATAGAGATGATATTTAAAGCCGTGGGAGGCAATCAACTGACCCAAGGAGGTGGTGTAGATTGAGAAAAGGAGAGGTCCAAGAACAGAACCTTGGGGGACCCCAACGGAAAAAGGAAGGGGAGAGGAGGAAGTAGAGTTGTAAGTGACACTGAAGGAGCGGTGGGATAGGTAGGATGAGAACCAGCGAAGAGTACAGTCACGGAGACCAAAGGAGTGGAGTTTTTTGAGGAGGAGGGGGTGGTCCACTGTGTCAAAGGCAGCAGAGAGATCCAGGAGAAGTAGTACAGAATAGTGTCCATTGGCTTTTCCAAACTTTTCCAATGTTTTGGTCAGATATTGCCAATGTACTCTATCAAACGCCTTCTCTGCATCCAAAGCCAGAAGCAGAGAAGGCGTTAGTCCCCCCCGGCAACATGAATTTATATCTATCAGACTCTGGTGGCATCTGACGTTTGCCTGCCCTTGGTGAAACCAGATTGGTCTGGATAAATGAGAGTGGGCAAGATGTCTACTAGTCTTAATGCTATCATTTCTTTAAATCATTGTTTAACAACTATATAGGCCTAAGGTTTTGGGAAACATCCAGTGTCTAAGCTGGTTTAGGCAGTGTTAACTATTAATGCTTCCAACATTCAGAAGGGAAGGAAGCAGAGGCAGCTGCGGCATCAAATACCTTTAAGAATACCAATAACAGGTGTGTGAGCATGTGAGAGGTGGGCGTGTAGCACAGCTCCCGCTGAAGATCAGCTTAATTACTAGCTAGGAGGAGAGGAGATTACCAGGCACTTTTTTTTTCTTTCTCCTTCTCTTGCGGATCGCTTTGCTGGAGGCTTCCCCACTTCAAACTGATTGATTGTTTGCCGTTGTGCCGATAAGAAGTTTCTTCCATACCCTGCTGTTTGAGCAGATAAGGCTTTGTGTTATCTGCCTTCTGCGAACTACTACATTTCCCAGAGTGCACCCTGCAGTCCCATACAGTAACGAGAGCGATGGGGAAGCGTCTCAATGGAACTGAAGTAAACGGAACTGCTGGGGAGACAGGTGAGAGGAGTACACAGGAGAATGTCACTAAGCCCCAGCTCCAGACTGGGAAAAAAGACAAGGGAAGGGAGGCAGCTGCGAGGCTGGAAGAATTTGCCTGGAACCCGGCTCGGGACTTAAACGGGACACTGAATAAACCTGGTATGTCTATAGCATCTAGCATTTCTAGCATTCCTAACATGTCTGAAATGTTTACTGAAGCCCCAGCCGATAAAGCAGTAGAAGTGTTGGAGGAGATGAGGAGATTTGGAAAGTCTGTGAATGCTGTGAGTTCTGTGCCATGTGAGGAGACGGAGATGGAGGGGGCTATACAAATAGAGCAGACCGTGGAGACAGGAGGGGAAAAGAAGGGGAGTACAGACTCAAATGCTTCTGGTGTTGCTGCTCTGCCTCCCCAGGCTGATATAATGAGAGAGCCGACAATTAGGGACGTGTTCCTGGCAGTACAAAACTGTAATTATACCCTGACATCTCTATCCACTCAGTTTAACCATCTTAGGGAGGATGTGACTGTAATGCGCCAGGACATGCAGAAAGTGCGTGAGCGAACATCAGCTGTGGAGGGGCGAGTTGCCATTTTGGAGGATGAAATGGGTCGATTTGCCAGAGAGATTTTAAGGAAATGGGTTTGCAATCTGGTCGCTGTGTAAATCGCATAGACGACCTTGAGAATAAACTCAGAAGAAATAACGTTCGAATCCTAGGTATGCCTGAATGCCTGGAAGGGGGGAAGCCAACTGAGTTCATAGAGAAATGGCTGTTGGAAGTGTTTGACAAACAAAATTTCACTCCCTTCTTTGCGGGGGAGAGAGCGCACTGTATTTCTGCTAGACCCCTTCCTCCAGGTAAACCCCCTAGGCAACTCATCTTAAAAATGCTCCACTACAGGGACAGAGACAAAATTCTATTGTTGGCCCATATCAAGGGTAACATTGAAGTCAATGGTTCAAAAATTTCCTTTTTTCCGGACTACTCTACTGAGGTTCAAAGACAAAGAGCTCAATTTACAGATGTTAAAAGACGCCTTTGAGATATTCAAATTCAATACGCCATGCTTTACCCTGCTAAATTAAGGATTATAGCTAGAGGAGAAACTTTTTTTTTTGATAGTTCTAGGTCGGCAGCATCCTGGCTTGATAAGAATGAGCAGCACATGTCATCAATTATTAGCACTACTAGCTCTTGTGATGTGCAGGGAAATGGAATTGTTTGGAGGGGGGGGGGGGGACAATCCCTTAAGAAGTGACTAGGATGCGACAGGGTTGTGATTGGGAAATGTGAATGGGAAAAGTGTTGTTTTTGTCCCATATCTAGCCCCCTTTTCTTTTTTTGTCATCCTCTTAGTTCTCATTTCTTTTCCCCTTCTCCCCCCTTCCTTCCCTATCCCTCCCCATTTCTTCCCTTTTTTTTTTTTTGTCTCTTTCTTTCTTCTCCTCCGCTAACTTTTTCTTATTCTTTTTTACAATAGTAGCTAAAGGCGGGTTTCTCTGTTGTGCACGGGTACAAATTGTATAAGCGGGATACAAAAACAACAGTTACAAATAAAGAAATCCTCCACTGTAGGGCTTTATGCCCAGGCTCAACCCTGGATGGACTTTTTGTTCTTCCCCCCCCTTTTTTTTTTTTTCCCATCTTCCTGCGGGAATGTGTTTTGCATCCAGAAGTCTGGAATGCGCGTGTTTTTTTTTTTTTTGTTTTTTTTCTTTTCTTTTTTGTTGTTTGTTTTGTTTTGTGTTTTTTTTTTTTTTTTTTTTAATTTATTTGTAATAAATGATATGATACTGTTCTATGTGACCCTGCGACATTATGGTACACTAAAGCTATTACCTGCATGGTGGGTTGGTCAGGACTTGTTCCCTATTTTGTCATCTGTAGGATCATTAAGGTGGAATAATGATCTTGGTTATTCTTTTGTTTATATCATTTTATGGCGAATACTTGGATAAGATGCGCAGTAGGTCATTTAAACATGGCTAATAATGACTGCTGAGATTGGGATATGGTCATGGAATATTAGAGGGATTAAGAATCTTATTAAGAAAAAAGCTATGTTTGCAGAATTGGCCCGGTGTGGTCCTCTGATTGTTTGCCTGCAGGAAACACATCTAACTAAGGATACTGTTAGCTTAATACAGAATAAAAAATATCCTATTCAATATCACTCAGTATATTCAGCTTATGCAAGAGGAACAAGTATATTAATTTCCTCAAAAGCTCAGTTTTCCTGCAGGCAAGCAGTGGTGGACCCACAGGGAAGATTTATTTTGCTGGTATGTACATTATTTTCTATGCAATGCATTTTGGGGTCAATATATATCCCACCCCCATATAATAGCAAAGTAATGTGACATATAGGCTTGCTAATTGCAGATAATCCAGGGACCCCAGTGTTGATTATGGGGGACTTCAATAATGTATGTAACTCTAGTTTGGATAGATATCCAGCAGGCCCTAATGTAGATACTACCTTTTATAGATATATCCGGGAGTTGGGACTACAGGATATATGGCGTCTAAGAAATCTGTTTTCTAAGGAATATTCCTGTTGCTCCAGTACCTATCAGACCTTATCAAGATTAGATATGTTCCTGGGTACAGACTCAGTTCTTCCCGGGGTCTCTAATATTCAATATTTAACTAGAGGGTTATCAGACTATTCACCTATAGTAGCAACTTTAGACAAAATAAAGCCTAAAACTAGGACTAACTGGCGGGTCCCCTCTTTCTGGTTTAAAATTCAACATCAGGCAGACTCAACAAACCAGGCTCTAACAGAATTTTTTGGTATGGGATACCATGAAGGCCTTTTTGAGGGGACTCCTGCTTAAAACCATAAGTGTTTATAAAAAAACTAGCCGGGAACAAGAATTCCTGCTAGCAGCTGAGGTGAAGCAGAAAGAAGCTCAGTATATTCGGGACCCCACTATTACCAACCGTGGGCTTGGAAGGATGCACAATCTTTATACAGACAGGTTTCTATGAACAAGGCCGCGCAGACTGACTTTTTGTCCAGATGTCGTAGTTTTGAGGAGGGTGAAAAAACAGGCAGAATGTTATCCGTAATTGCGAAGTCCCAGGAAAACACCAAATTTATTTCAGCCATTCGTACAACAGGGGGAGATATTTCTCAAGATCAGAATGTAATCCTGGGATCTTTTTTCTCTTTCTATAGTAACCTATATCAAAATAAAACTAAATACTCCAAGATAAGAATTAAGGAATTCCTAGATCCACTAAAACTCCCCTCCTTATCGGTAAATTCTAAAGAGGAAATTGATGCCCCCCTGACCTTAGAGGAACATTATGGAGAGGTGTTGCTTCCGGAACTACTGAAGGTTCTCAATCATGCCTTGGAATCATTTAAGCTTCCAGATTCTATGAAGGATGCCTGTATCATTGTATTGCCAAAAACTGGAAAGGACCCTTTGGCCCCGGAATCTTACCGCCCGATATCATTGCTGAACTCAGACGCTAAGATTCTAGCCAGGGTCCTTGCCACAAGACTAGACATATTCAGGGATTGATTCACCAAGGCCAGTGTGGCTTTATCCCTACAAGATCTACAGCAACCAACTTGAGAAGGCTATATTTAAACATGCAATTACCATCTGATAACCCTGGGAGCAGAGCGATTTTGTCACTCGATGCGGCGAAAGCTTTCGACAGCGTCGAGTGGACATACCTGTGGGAAGTGATGGGTGCGTTTGGCCTTGGGGAAAGATTCATACGGTGGATTAAAATGCTGTATTCTACCCCAAGGGCCTGTATGCAAATAAATGGTATGGTATCTGAATCTTTTTCATTATACAGAGGAACAAGACAGGGATGTCCCCTGTCTCCCCTGCTATTTGCAATGGCCATCGAACCCCTGGCTGAAGCCATCCGACAATCAGAATCAATCTGCGGATTTATTAGAGGAACGAGGAATGAAAAAATCTCTCTATATGCAGATGACGCTCTTCTCTTTCTTGGGGATATGGATAAATCTTTAAGATCTTTACTGGCACTTATACAAAATTTTGGCATGCTTTCGGGATATATCATTAACTGGGATAAATCTGTTTTGCTCCCTTTAGACAACCCTAGCTTGTCCATGCTAAGAGAGGCTCCTCAGGTTAAAATTGTTTCTTCATTTAAATACTTGGGAATAATGATACATTCCAAGGTAGAAAATTATTTGACAGGTAACATCTCCTATTCTTACTAAATTCCAGCATAAGAGTATGGCATAGACTAAGTTGCCATTATCAGTGGTGGGTCGAGCAAACCTTATAAAAATGATCTGGGCCCCTCAATTATTATATATTTTTCATAACTCACCGATATGGATACCTCTCAAATGGTTTAAAAAGATTGAATCAATTTTTCGAAGGTTATTATGGAAGGGAAAAAATCCCAGGATTAGGTTATCAATTCTGCAGAGAGAAAGGGATGGGGGCGAACTGGCAATACCCCACCCCAGACTTTACTTTATAGCTGCCCAGCTTCAGCAGTTTGATGGCTGAGGAGCTGCGAACTGGGAGGACTCTATTCAGGCCCTACTGCTAAGTAACAGTTCTCACTATAGTGAAAAAAGAAAAGTGTGTGAGTGTGGCGCTGTCCCAGAGTTGTAAAAGAAATGTCTGCATATATACAATTATATCCAAAGTGTCATGTGTGTATTCCTTTAAGTGAAATATGTATGGCAATTATTACCACTCCTGTGGGTTAAAGTGACTAGTGATTTAAACATAAAAAGCATAATGAGTGCAATAAATCGCATCCAAGGTGTCTAGTGCTGTATTCCCTCAAGAGAGAAAAAAAAAAAAAAAAACAGTATTAACCACTGCCAAGAGCATGAAGTGGTCTGTGTCTAAACACTAGAAAACACAAAGTTGCAATAAATACATCACACGTGACATGCACGTGTGATGTATTTTTTGCATGTCACGTGTGATGTATTTATTGCAACTTTGTGTTTTCTAGTGTTTAGACACAGACCACTTCATGCTCTTGGCAGTGGTTAATACTGTTTTTTTTTTTTCTCTTGAGGGAATACAGCACTAGACACCTTGGATGCGATTTATTGCACTCATTATGCTTTTTATGTTTAAATCACTAGTCACTTTAACCCACAGGAGTGGTAATAATTGCCATACATATTTCACTTAAAGGAATACACACACATGACACTTTGGATATAATTGTATATATGCAGACATTTCTTTTACAACTCTGGGACAGCGCCACACTCACACACTTTTCTTTTTTCACTTTTTTCGCTCATTCCACCCCCTGTGGTGTCAGCGTATGTGAGGGCAGCAGTCTATCAATTTAGGAATACACTTCCCACCTAGGCTTCTAATTACACCCATTAGCACGGACTCCCTATTTCTTCTGTTACAGTTCTCACTATAACCTCTTGGCCCAGCTGGAATCTGGGGCCTTTGCTTATACCTGTAAGAGCCCAACAATGATACTCATGAATAGAGTTTGGAAGGAAATGAGGAGCATAATGAAATATGCAGGTGCTTCTGAGTATTCACCACTCTGGGGGAATAGGCAATATAAAGAACTAGGTAAACTGAAGGGATCTGAAAGCTGGCGCTTTAAGGGCCTCCATTATATAACACAGTTGTATTCACACAATATTCTACGCTCCTTTCAGGATCTGCAGGAATCTTTTCACTTACCTCATCATAATTTTTTTAAATATTACAACTACGACATGCGGTCCAATCTCAGTTTAAAGGGGAAAAGAAAATGATAAAACCAATGACACTTATAACTTTATTAGCACGGATGACAGAAAAAAAAGGCTTGATCTCATCTCTATATGGTCAACTTACGAGATGATATCGAGATGAGGGTGCTAGCCCGGGCAGAAGAGGGTGGGAGCTAGATATAGGGGATATTTCAGATGCAACTTGGCAAACAATATTAGAAAGGGTACCCCTAGTCTCATTATCACCAGCACAATGTCTGACCCAATTATTTATAATTTACAAGGTATATAGAACACCGGTCAAACTATTTAAGTGGGGCAGGCGTGATTCCCCGGACTGTCCACAGTGCCAACAATCACCTGCTGATTTACTACATATGTTGTGGAATTGTCCTAAACTGGCTAAATATTGGCAAGAGGTGGTGAATACAATTAATGATACATTTTAAGACATATATCCATAAAGACCCTAAAATGTGCCTGCTGGGCTACCTTGATGAAGAACTTATGCCCCATGAGATTCTGACACCAGTTAGCAGACTACTGTTTTTGGCACGAAAGCTAATTGCCCTAAGGTGGATATCTCCAAGTGCACCTTCCTTTGAGGAATGGCGCCTTCATGTAAACGACAATATTCTGAAGGAATAACAGATCTATTGTAACAGAGGCATACCCAATTACCTGTACAAACCGTGGAAGCCATAGATCTCGGTTCCACCGTTAGCCCCATCCTCACCGGTTTTTGCGGATCTTTAGTAGGGTGGGCAAGTATAATTAGGGATAGAGAATTTGGTACCAGACAGAAAATGGAGGTAGAGGGTAAAATCAGCGGGGAGAGAAGAATCTACTGACTTAAGCAACCAGCCAAGGTAACTTTTCACATAGGTATAGATGCATAGAATACTATAGTGGGCAGGAAATGGAACAGTCATCCGAGTTGCTTGTGATGGGGAAATTTGTTTTTTTTGTTTTTTTTTTTTTGTGTGATGTTTTGTTGTATGTTGTTATTATTTGTGGTTAAATACGTGTTATATTGATTGGAGAATATATGTAAGAAAAAGATAGAAACATTTCAGAATTTGCTGTGGATAGACCATATGTATGGTATTCAAAATAAGGAATTTATGTACAAACTGTATAAGTGATAAGTACTATATCCAATAATATATTTTGGTTTGTAATGTTGAAATATTTATAATAAAGAAGTAAGGAATTAAAAAAAAAAAAAAGAAAAAAAGAATACCAATAAAAAAAGATAACCATCCAGCTAGATCATATATGTTGCCAACATCCCAGGCTCAAATAGATAAAAAATTACCCCAAGGAGGATTTATGGGACTTTACCGGCAAGCACGTAGTATAAAAAACGTAAGCATTATCACAAATACATGACAAAAAAAAAATCACAAATGACAAATAAAAAGCTAAAAAAGCTGTACTGATATGCAAGGGATGAAGTTGCGTTGTATAGTCTTCCACAAAGGCCTTACGCGTTTCGGGACTGAACAGACCGTCCCTTCATCAGGGACAATTCGTGGGACAAAATCCTACTGTACAAATTGTGAAAGAATATAAATACAAATTTTTTTTAAACAAAATTACATTTGCCTAGTATTACATAAAGAACATCAGGTCCTGTAATCACAAACAGAAGAAACAGCCTACCCAAGCATATCAGTGTTGTAGTACCCATCGCCAGAGTCACGGCGGCGAAAATGTCAGAAAACACCCACGGATACAAAAAAGCAAAGGGAGCCAGGGTGTGTGGCTGGCCCCGCTCTATCCACACTAATCCACCCCAAAAAACAAGACACCAGATAGCATAGCCCGTTCAAAGGGAAACTGCACCAAAGCGCAGATCCGAATGGATATCTAAAAAGAAGTAAACATGTATATAATTAAATTGAGAATATCTGTGTCAGACAGTCAGTCCAGCAGTCATAGTCTAATAAATTGCTGGTGTCATACCTGGGTATCCACAGATGTACAGTAATGGATCCAGGGGGAGTAGGGGAGAGGAAAGGTCACAAAGATGTAGGATATGATGGTAAGAGGTCATTAAGTGGCTCTCATAAAAACATTCATCTTCACACCAGCAGAGACTACAAATGAAAAGAGACAGTGCTGTGTAAGCAAGCGTTGGTCAATGTGGTATGCATTGAGAGCAAACAGTTTCTATAAGAAAGCAAGGAGGGCACTTACATAAGCATGTGGAGCTTCTTCCTACTGAGCACTAGGTACTAGTGCCGATTCGTGCAGACAGCCCACCGCCGTGTGGAGCAATGGCAAAATGACACCGATCAGCATGGCGCTTTAAAAGGGCTTTAGGGGGCGGAGTCAGACGTGGCGCCAAATTGAATGTACGGCATCATCACGTCATTCAATGGAATAGACAGGAGAGAAAGGGAAGGAACCTCGAGGTGAGGGTGATTGCGCAGTGACGCCGCACTCTCTGCGTCGTCCCTACGCCTTCACTCCACAGAGGGACAGGGCAGACAAGACTGACAGGAGGCTCCGCCCACTGAGACGTGAGAGGAGGCTAAGCATCACTAATGATCTCCTAGCAACCAGGGCAATGAAACAAAGCAATGACGGGCCAGCAGGACACAGGCTCATGATGTAAGTATCATGTGATGCAGCTATGACCGATTCTCCATGGTATTATATAAATAAAAATAAAACAGGCAGAAAGAAATCCCATCATATATCCTAGCTGGGGATGGGGGCAACATGTCATGGGTGACAAGATAAGAGGGGGGGACCCCGAGCCACCACTGCACGGCACCCCCCACAGGAAAAAACCTGAGAGGGGAGTCATGCAGCAACGGCCCACCGACGCAGAAAGGCAGCCAAGCGAACGGCCGATGCTGGACCAGCATCAAAGATGCTCACAAGGACGCCAAGAATGGAAGCCCCCCAAGGGACAAAAAAGTCCCGGAGGGCCCTCCTGCACCGGGCGGGATAGAGTGGGGTCAGCAGATGTACCCAGTCATTGGTACATCCAACACCAGACACGGCAAGGGGAGCTCCAACACTAACAGGGCACAGAAACAGGCAGGATATACATCATATTAAAAGCTGAGCATGACAGGCAAGCAAGGAGTGAATGCTACCAGGAGGTAGTTGCAGCATGACACTACGCATGAAAGGCAGAGAAAAAAATATAAGCGTTCAAAATGCATATCCAAAAGACATATCCAAAAACAAGGGGAAGGGGGAGGGGGGGTTTGAGGAGAAAAGGAGGGGAGGCCACTGAGGGGGCTATAAATCCATCTCTCATCCTCCTGATGTATATCCCTCTAGGAATGGCCTATAACTCAGCTGCTCATTTAAGCCTGGGGCGAGGTGGCAACAAGGTCGGCAATCCAAGGGGCTTCCAGCTGTAGAAGGACCTTGTTCCAATCCCCGTCCCTGGGGTTAGGGTGGATTCTGTCCAGGATCAGAAATTGGATTCCTGGGAAAATCCCATGATGTTCGTTGATAACGTGCCTTCCCAGAGGGAGATCTGGGTTTGCTTTTTTCATAGAAGTGAAGTGCCTAGAGGCTCGCAAGGAAAACTTTAATTTGGTCTTGCCAACATAGAATTGTTAGCACTGACAGGTAAGAAGGTATATTACCCCCTCGGTCTTGCAGTTAAAGAAGTGATGGCGTTTATATGGTCATCCATTAGGGAGAATGATGTTTTGACTCATATTCATGTATCTGCATATAGGACAGCCCCCACAGGTGAACGTCCCAAACCTTTTACATGGATCGTTCTGAAAATCGCCCACAAATTCACTGTGGACTAATTGGTCCCTTAGTGAACTGGTGCGTCGGTAGGTAATAGCAGGTCGTGCAGATAAGTGTGGGCGTAAGGTAGGATCAGCATACAAAATATGCCAAAACCTATTGAGAACTGATTTAATAGATTCATGTTGATTACTGAACCTCGTAATCATCCTGACTGTGGTGCAGTCGTCAATTTTCCAGCGATGGCTGTAACAGCCTATCCGCAGAAGAGAGGACACTACTATCTAAAGGGCTAAGTTTCTGCCCAAACTCTAACCTCGATACTTTCAAGGTCATTAAAGATTTGAACCTCTTTGCAAGAAAATTGCTGTTTAAAAGTATGTACTCCAAGAATAAAGACAAACCCTTAATACCGGCCACCCAGCATGAAAAGGACCTTGATGTACTGTTGTTGTTACTTGACGAACAGGATCCAATAGATCGAATCGATTCTATTGATATAGAGTCACTGCTCCAGGAACAACTGACAGTTGAAGCACCTCCCCCTCGGTCTAAAAAGTTGAAAAATAAGTCAGACAAATTTCCCCCTCTCAGCTCTAATCTGAATTTAATGTCCTTTGTCTCTTCGGTGACAGCTGAGATTGAGAAATTAAAAATACAGAAAAAGGTTGATAATTTGTCCTCTTCTGAACCACTTGCGCTCGAAAATTTAAAAAAATGCCATTCTTTGATGATCAAGCCCTCCGATAAGGGGGGCAACATTGTCATATTGTCCAATGATCAATATAGGACAATGTGCAATAAAGTCTTGGCAAATCGAGACTGGTATAAACCTATTCCCAGAGCGATCATTATCAGATTCGAAACTCAGTTTTATGCCCTCGTGGATGGAGCTTTTTCTCAAGGCATTATAAATCAGGATACCTGGGAATTCTTGCGTATAAAATACCCCAGGACCCCAACCTTTTATTGTTTACCCAAGGTCCACAAAAATTTGTTGGTCCCACCAGGGAGACCAATCGTATCGGGCAATGGGGCTATTGCTGAACACCTTAGCCTGTATGTCGATACTTACCTCAAACCTTTTGTTGAGAATCTACCCTCTTTTGTATGGGACACTATTCACCTTTTACAAAGTTTAGAAGGGCTTCATGTTTCACAGCGGTCTCTGTTGGTGGCTATCGACATAGAAGCTCTATACAGTTCCATCCCTCACCAGTTAGGCTTGGCTGTAATCAGACGTGTCATTGCGCAGACACATAGAGATGATAAAAAACTATGTGAATTTATTATCATGGCATTGGAGTTCATTCTCCATCACAACATCTTTTCCTTCAATGGCTCCCACTTCCTCCAGGTAGAGGGCGTTGCGATGGGGACCTCTTGTGCCCCATCGTACGCCAACCTGTACCTGGGGGAGTGGGAGGAGTCTTTTGTGTCTGAGTCCTTCAGATCCCATACACTACATGTAGCGGCTTGGTTCCGATATATCGATGATATCCTGGTGTTGTGGGAAGGCTCGGAGAAGGAGCTGGAGGAATGCATCAATCTCATGCAACAGAATACCCTCAACTTAAAGTTTACTTTTACTTACAGTGAGACTAGTGTCACTTTCCTGGACACCATTATCACGAAAAACGAAGATGGCAGCCTATCCAGTAGTCTTTTTCCTAAACCCACGGCAGGCAATACCATCTTGCACGCCTCCAGTGCCCACCCTCAGCCCGTTCTCCGCTCAATCCCCTACAGCCAGTATCTTAGGTTGAAGCGGAATTGCTCTGATCAAGAATCATATCTACGTGAAGCATCCACACTGAGAGATAGACTTCTCCTTAGGGGATATTCGCATTCCACCTCGAAAAAGGCATTCAAGAGAGCCAATGGACAAACCAGACGCGAACTACTATTTAGCCATCGAAGGAAAATTGACGACTGCGCCACAGTCAGTATGATTACGAGGTTCAGTAATCAACATGAATCTATTAAATCAATTCTCACGACCTGCTATTACCTACCAACGCACCAGTTCACTAAGGGACCAATTAGTCCACAGTGAATTTGTGGGCAATTTTCAGAACGATCCATGTAAAAGGTTTGGGACGTTCACCTGTGGGGGCTGTCCTATATGCAGATACATGAATACGAGTCAAAACATCATTCTCCCAAATGGACGACCATATAAACCCCATCACTTCTTTAACTGCAAGACCGAGGGGGTAATATACCTTATTACCTGCCAGTGTCAACGATTCTATGTTGGCAAGACCAAATTAAAGTTTTCCTTGCGAGCCTCTAGGCACATCACTTCTATGAAAAAAGCAAACCCAGATCTCCCTCTGGGAAGGCACGTTATCAACGAACATCATGGGATTTTCCCAGGAATCCAATTTCTGATCCTGGACAGAATCCACCCTAACCCCAGGGGCGGGGATTGGAACAAAGTCCTTCTACAGCGGGAAGCTCGTTGAATTGCCGACCTTGTTGCCACCTCGCCCCCGGTCTTAAATGACCAGCTGAGTTATAGGCCATTCCTAGAGGAATCAGGAGGATACGAGAAGGATTTATAGCCCCCTCAGTGGTCTCCCCTCCTTTTCTCCTCAAACCCCCCCTCCGCCTTCCCCTTGTTTTTGGATATGTCTTTTAAATATGCATTTTGAACCCTTTTATTTTTTTCTCTGCCTTTCATGCGTAGTGTCATGCTGCAACTACCTCCTGGTAGCATTCACTCCTTGCTTGCCTGTCATGCTCAGCTTTTAATATGATGTATATCCTGCCTGTTTCTGTGCCCTGTTAGTGTTGGAGCTTCCCTTGCCGTGTCTGGTGTTGGACGTACCAATGTCTGGGTACATCTGCTGACCCCGTCCTGTCCTGCCCGGCGCAGGGGGACCCTCCGGGACTTTTTTGTCCCTTGGGGGGCTTCCATTCTTGGCGTCCTTGTGAGCGTCTTTGATGCTGGTCCAGCATGACCACGACCTCAGACGTTTGCTTGGCTGCCTTTCTGCGTCGGTGGGCCGTTGCTGCATGACTCCCCTCTCAGGTTTTTTCCTGTGGGGGGTGCAGTGCAGTGGTGGCTCGGGGTCCCCCCTTCTAATCTTGGCACTCGTGACATGTTGCCCCCGTTCCCAGCTAGGATATATGATGGGATTTCTTTCTGCCTGTTTTATTTTTATCTATATAATACCGTGGAGAATCGGTCATAGCTGCATCACATGATACTTACATCATGAGCCTGTGTCCTGCTGGCCCGTCATTGCTTTGTTTCATTGCCCTGGTTGCTAGGAGACCATTAGTGACTCTTAGCCTCCTCTCACGTCTCAGTGGGTGGAGCCTCCTGTCAGTCTTGTCTGCCCTGTTCCTCTGTGTCGCTGCGCAATCACCCTCACCTCGAGGTTCCTTCCCTTTCTCCCCTGTCTATTGCATTGAATGACGTGATGACGCCGTCCGTTCAATACGGCGCCACGTCTGGCTCCGCCCCTAAAGCCCTTTTAAAGTGCCGTGCTGATCGGTGTCACTTTGCCATTGCTCCGCACGGTGGTGGACTGTCTGGACAAATCGGCACTAGTACCTAGTGCTCAGTAGGAAGAAGCTCCACATCCTTATGTAAGTGCCCTCCTTGCTTTCTTATAGAAACTTTTTGCTCTCACTGCATACCACATTGACCAACGCTTGCTTACACAGCACTGTCTCTTTTCATTCGTAGACTCTGCTGGTGTGAAGATGAATGTTTTTATGAGAGCCACTTAATGACCTCTTACCATCATATTCTACATCTTTGTGACCTTTCCTCTCCCCTACTCCCCCTGGATCCATTACTGTACATCTGTGGATACCCAGGTATGACACCAGCAATTTATTAGACTATGATTGCTGGGCTGACTGTCTGACACAGATATTCTCAATTTAATTATATACATGTTTACTTTTCTTTAGATATCCATTCGTATCTGCGCTTTGGTGCAGTTTCCCTTTGAACGGGCTATGCTATCTGGTGTCTTGTTTTTCGGGGTGGATCAGTGTGGATAGAGCTGGGCCAGCCACACACCCGGGCTCCCTTTGCTTTTTTGGATCCGTGGGTGTTTTCTGACATTTTTGCCGCCGTGACTCTGGCGATGGGTACTCCAACACTGATATGCTTGGGTAGGCTGTCTCTTCTGTTTGTGATTACAGGACCTGATGTTCTTTATGTAATACTAGGCAAATGTAATTTTGTTTAAAACATTTTTGTATTTATATTCTTTCCTAATTTGTACAGTAGGATTTTGTCCCACGAGTTGTCCCTGATGAAGGGACGGTCTGTTCAGTCCTGAAATGCGTAAGGCCTTCGTGGAAGACTATACAACGCAACTTCATCCCTTGCATATCAGTATAGCTTTTTTAGTTTTTTATTTGTCATTTGTGATTTTTTTGTCATGTATTTGTGTTAATACTTACGTTTTGTATAATATTGTTTTCTACTGAATAAAATTATATTTTTATACTATGTGCTTGCCGGTAAAGTCCTATAACTCCTCCTTGGGGGTAATTTTTTATCTCAAATGCCTTTAAGAGGTGTGGTCCTAGAAGCAATTTGAAATTTCTGTAATATTCCCCTCTGAGGCCGTCCGGCCCAGGGGATTTATTGCATGGAAGAGTATCTATAACTTTTAGGACTTCGGTTAGAGGGAAGGGAGAATTCAGCTCTTGGAGTTGTAAGGGGGAGATATAGGGCAGATTGATGCCTTTTAAAAAATGTTCTACATCTGATATAGACGGTTGCGTGGAAAGACTATCTTGGTTCGAATGTATAGAGATCCATAACAACCACTAAAGGCGTCTGCAAAGCTCCGGGGATCAAATACCTTTTGTTTAGATTTAGGGTTAATAAGATGTGGTATTTTGTTTTTGAAGCATTGCCCCTGTAGTTTGCCAGCTAGAGTTTTCCCTGCCTTATTGCCTGTGGAGTAAAAGGACATTTTCATCCTCTTTTCTGATTGTTCAAAGGATTGAAGGAGAGCCAGTCTAAGGTCATGTCTCAAGGAAGTAAGTTTTGCACTAAGTGAAAGGATAGGGTGAAGTTTGTTTTGGGCTTCTAAAGTACTGATTTCTGAAAGTATGGTGTTAAGCCGTTGCAGCCTCTGCTTTTTTATCCTTGTCGCTAATTGGATAAACATACCTCTAATGTACGCCTTAGGAGCGTTCCACAAAACAAATGGATTGTCAGTAGAAGAGGAATTGATCTGAAAATAATTAAACAAGTGACCTTCTAAGATTTCTTTAGTGGCAGGGTTTTGGATTATTTGAGAGTTGGAGCGCCAAATGTAGGCACTGTTGTCAGGGTATGAGTCCTTCAGCGTGAATAGGACTGAGGCATGGTCTGACCATGTTATGTTGTTTAATTTGGTTTGAGTAAAAAGTATACTAAAGCGCTGATATGAACTAGTAAATAAATAAATAAGTGACAAATACTAGAAGATGACCAAATAATATAGCTGCATATATTGTGTATGTGAACTGATATCACACAAAAAGTGTTGTATATATTCAAAATGTATAATGCGCTAATATTAACCTCCCAATATAACACGGTGTGATCTCTTAATGTTTAATCAGTGAATCATGTGCAAAATAATCAAATGGAGCCTATTATAAATAACATAACATCCTTCACCATAAACAAAAATGAGCAGCTGAATATATGAGCAAGCCAGCTATCACTGGGGATTACTCATTGAAACCTGTCTATATTCATCAAATCACCAAAGACGTTATATTTTTATAGACAGGTTTCAAAGAGAAATCCCCAATGATAGCTGGCTTGCTCATATATTCAGCTGCTCATTAGCATGGGCTGGCTTCTGGCTTTCAAAGAACTTCCGCAGTATGAAATAACAAAGAAAGAAAGACCATTGCGCAGGCAGTGGGATATGTAATCCCTATATATAATAAGGGTAAAAAATTCACTCACACTTTTCAGCAGAATAAATCGCATATGGTAGCGGTTGCATCAGCTAACAGCTGGGATCTCCTCACACGCCAACAGTGTACACACACAGCACTGCTCGTCACTGGCTCCTCCCGACCCTACCCTACCTTCACTGGGGATTACTCATTGAAACCAGTCTATATTCATCAAATCACCAAAGACGTTATATTTTTTCACAGCAGTATGCTGTCCTATTGAGATACCTGTGCACTGTGGTTCATCACATTAATATATCTTATCTTTATTTTTCTCTTTTTAATTGTGTTCAATAATTTATTATCACATTGATATTTAGTTATAGGATTTTGTTATGGTGATGGATGTTATGTTATTTATAATAGGCTCCATTTGATTATTTTGCACATGATTCACTGATTAATCATTAAGAGATCACAAGTGTTATATTGGGAGGTTAATATTAGCACATTATACATTTTAATTTGGTTTGAGACACCTTTTGTAGCAGCCACTTGTCCGTAAAAAACAGATCAATCCTCGTATACGTGCAGTGTCTATGAGAGTAGAACAAAAAGTCTCTTTCACTGGCGTGGGTACATCACCAAGGGTCGTACAGATCGTGCGACTGAAAAAAGAGCATCAGGGAAGGTGTCCTTTTAGAGGGCAAAGATGTGGAGTTGATCCGAGGGTCAGGTGTTACATTAAAATCTCCATATATTATAAGAGATCCTTGTTTGATCTTCTGGACTTTTTTCATCAGTCCATTTAGGAATCTAACTTGATGCCTATTGGGAACATAGACGTTCACTAGGGTATACCGTGTAGAGCTAATGTCGCACACTATGATGAGAGCGTCCAGAGAAGTCAGATATTTCCGTGTGCAGTTGGAAGGAGATCGAATCTTTGAATGCGGTTAGGACCCCTCTTTTTTTTTGCCGCTATGCTGGAGGAGAAGTAATGTTGGAAACCTCTATGGGTACATCTAGGTGGGGCATTGTGGTGAAAATGTGTCTCTTGGACGCATATGATATCACAATGAGATGAGTCCGCCTCTCTCCAGAGGGATGCCCTCTTGGCCGGGTGGTTTAGTCCATGAGCGTTTATGGAGAGTATTTTAACTGGCATAAGACGGTTTAGGTGGTGTGCTGGGTGTCAAGTGTGGATTGTACTTACAAGGATGCCGAGTCGTGGTTGTCCTGTATCTGGCGGGTGTTCGCGTCTCTGAAGCAAAGTTGTTCCGGGAATCAGTTCGAGAATTGTGTATAACTGAAAGGTCACCGAAAAAGAGTCCCAAGTCTGGTAACATGAACAGTGTCTGAAAAAAGAACGGGTAACAAAGAAATAAACAACATAACCTTAAAAAGAGGGTATTCAAAACCCAAGTGCAGAACATCTCTGCTCAGGTAGGTGGGAGCTTTAATTGCGGGCTAGAGCTCTAAGGGGCGAGGCCCAATAATAGGGCTACTTATGGTAGTATTAGGGCCCTGTAGTGCATGTTAAAGCATCAGGAGTTGGAGACTTGCTGCCACTCTGCAGGGATCCTGTTTGCAGTAGGAGATGAGGGAGGTTCATCCTGGATAATCTTCCATTTTTGAAGGAGTCGGAAGCCTTTTGTAGAAGAAGTAATCACATGTGTGGTGCCATCTTTGGTGACGATTAGTTTAGTCGGGTAACCCCATCTGTAGCTAACGCTTTTGTGATGCTGTTTAGGTTTTTGCGAAGTTGCAGTGTAAATTGTGATAGGTCCGCATAGAACTGCAGGTCAGAGTAATCTGTAATGTGGTGCTCCCCTTTATAGGTAATTTGCATTATATGCTCTTTGGTTTGGTAAAAGTGCAAACGAAAGAGGACATCCCTAGGCCCATGTTCCTGGATGAATGAGGGCTTTGGGATGCGGTGAATTCTGTCTATAGATAACTCAATAGGAGGAAGGTCTGGCATTAACCGCTTCAGCCCCGGAAAATTTTTCCCGCCTCCCTGACCAGAGCACTTTTTGCGATTCGGCACTGCGTCGCTTTAACCATCTCATCGCTTTAACCATCTCAATACAGTGCAATTTCACTCCCTTCCTGCCCAAGCCATTTTTCAGCTTTCAGCGTTGTCACATTTTAAATGACAATTGCGCGGTCATGCAACACTGTACCCAGATGAAATTTTTATTCTTTTTTCCACACAAATAGAGCTTTCTTTTGGTGGTATTTGATCACCTCTGCAGTTTTTATTTTTTGCGCTATAAACAAAAGAAGAGTGACAAGTTTGAAAAAACGCATTTTTTTTTTACTTTTTGCTATAATAAATATCCAATTTTTTTTTTAAACAAATTTTTTCCTCAGTTTGGGCTGATACGTATTCTTCTACATATTTTTGGTAAAAAAAAATCGCAATAAGCGTATATTGATTGGTTTGCACAAATGTTATAGCGTCTACAAAATAGGGGATAGATTTATAGCATTTGTATTTATTATTAGGGGGTGATTGAGGGGTTATCATGTTGCTAGGGAGTATTTCTAACTGAAGGGGAGGAGACCGATCGGTGTTGCTCTATACTGAGAACACACATCGGTCTCCTCTCCTCTGACAGGACGTGGATCTGTGTGTTTACACACACAGATCCATGGTCCTGCTGTGTTACTGGGCAATCGCCGGTGCCCGGCGGACATCGTGGCCGCCGGGCACGGGCATCGGGTGCCCAGTGACATGGCGGGCACGCGCAGTTGTCGCTGGTGGCGCGCGCGTGCCCCCTGGTGGGCTGGGAAGGCGAGGGTGTCATATGACTCCCTCCCAGAACGAGAGCCGCGCCACCTGGCCGTCATATGACAGCCGGCGGATGGCAAGCGGTTAACTGACAATTGCGCGTTCGTGCGACATTGCTCCCAAACAAACGTCCTTTTTTCCCCATAAATAGAGCTTTCTTTTGGTGGTATTTGATCACCTCTGCGATTTTTTATTTTTTGCGCTATAAACAAAATAAGAGCGACAATTTTGAAAAAAATGCATTATTTTTTACATTTTGCTATAATATATATCCCCCAAAAATATATAAAAAAACTATTTTTTTCCCTCAGTTTAGGCCGATCCGTATTCTTCTACATATTTTTGGTAAAAAAAAAATCCCAAAAAGCGTTTGGTTTGTGCAAAAGTTCTAGCGTTTACAAAATAGGGGATAGTTTTATGGCATTTTTATTAATATTTTTTTTTTTTACTAGTAATGGCGGTGATCAGCTATTTTTATCATGACTGCGACATTATGGCGGACACATGGGACATTTTTGACACATTTTTGGGACCATTGTCATTTATACAGCAATCAGTGCTATAAAAATGCACTGATTCCTGTGTAAATGACACTGGCAGTGAAGGGGTTAACTGTTGGGGGCCGGAGAGGGGTTAAGTCAGTACTAGGGAGTGTTTTCTAACTGTAGGGGGGATGGGCTAGCTGTGACATGTCACTGATCTCTGCTCCCGATGATAGGGAGCAGAGATCAGTTACAATGTCACTAGGCAGAACGGGGAGATGCTGTTTACAACAGCATCTCCCCATTCGTCCTCTCCATGAGGTGATTGCGGGTATCCCCGCGGTGATCGAGTCCATGGGACCCGCGACCCGACTCATGGAGCTCCTGACCGGCGGCGTGCACGCGATGGCACAGTGGCAAATTCAAAGGGACGTACCTGTATGCCCATTAGCCCAGCCGTACCATTCTGCTGATGTACATCGGCATGCGCCGGTCTGGAAGTGGTTGAAAGCATTGTATTAGCATAAGAACAGAGCTCAGATGGTTGAACTGATTCTGATATGCCTCTTATTTTTACATTATTTCTCCTGGACCTGTCTTCTAAATCTGCCAGCTTTGGTTTGATCCAAATCTGTTCTTCCTCAGCTGTATCGTGCGCATCAACCAGGTCATAAATTTTTGTTGCATATTCCCCCATTTTGGTTTCAATATAGTCAACTCTGTCCCCTACTGCAGCTCAGAGCTAAATTTCCTCATAAATGCCATCATGTCAGTATGGATGGTTCTTCTTAACGAGATGAGCATATCTTTTAAGGTAGTGTCCAGGACTGGCTGGTTCAGTGTGGGGAATGCTACTATGGAGTCAGGAAGCTCCCTGGTATCCTCCTGTGAATCAGCATTCGACCTTACCTCACACTGCTGCATCTCCTGTTCATCCATTCTGAAGCGTGCCTTTGTTGGGCTTCTATCAAAAGGTGAAGGAGCTTGTGTTGTCCCCGCTGTGCCTGAGCATTCCTGATCATTGTGGCTCAGGGAGTCTCTATGTGCCGACCGCGGTGGAGATGAGGAGTCTGCGTCATCTTGCCCACGAGGCTGCCGAGGCTGTGTGAAGTACACCGTCAGCTTTTTTGGGTGGTGTTCCGCCTGGCGTCTCCTGGGCATGGTGCCTGGGTGTGGGAGATACAGTCCGCAGTGTGATGTCTCAGATTCAGTGCCCTGTGCTGCTGTTAGCTGCTGTTCCTTTGGCCGCTTGCCGGAGCTCCGGAGTTACACAGCAACCCCACTGCAGGTCAAGCCACACCCCTACTTTAAGCATTATTAACCACTTGCCAACCAGCGCACGCTGATTTACGTCGGCAGAATGGCACCGGTAGGCAAAAGGGCATACAGGTACATCCCCTTTAAGAAGCGGTGTCACGGGTCTTGCAATCGTGTCACGGAGAGGAAGAATGGGGAGATGCTTTTGTAAACAAAGCATTTCCCGTTCTGCCTAGTGACAGGACAGAGATCACTGCTCTCTGTCATCAGGAGCAGTGATCACTGTCCTGTGTGTTGAAGCCTAGCCCCCTCACAGTTAGAATCACTCCCTAGGACACACTTAACCCCTTCACCATCCCCTAGTGGTTAACCCCTTCACTGCCAGTGTCATTTACACAGTAATCAATGCATTTTTATAGCACTGATCACTGTATAAATGACAATGGTCCCAAAATAGTGTCAAAAGTGTCTGATCAGTCCACCATAATGTCGCAGTCCTGATAAAAATCGCAGATCGCCACTATTGCTAATAAAAAAAAATAAAATAAAAATGCCATAAATCTATCCCCTATTTTATAAATTTTGCGCAATCCAATGAATATATGCTTATTGCGATTTTTTTTTTTACCAAAAATATGTAGAAGAATACATATCGGCCTAAACTGAGGAAAAAATTTTTTTATATATATATTTTTGGGGATATCTATTATAGCAAAATGTAAAAAATATTGCTTTTTTTTTTCAAAATTGTCGCTATTTTTTTGCTTATAGCACAAAAAATAAAAACCGCAAAGGCGATCAAATACCACCAAAAGAAAGCTCTATTTGTGGGGAAAAAAAGGACGTCAATTTTGTTTGGGTGAAGCGTCGCACGACTGTGCAATTGTCAGTTAATAAAGCAACGCAGTGCCGAATCGAAAAAGTGCTTTGGTCAGGAAGGGGGTAAAATCTTCTGGGGCTGAAGCGGTTAAAATTACTTTTCCTTAATCACTTCAGCCCCGGAAGGATTTACCTCCATCCTGACCAAGCCCTCTTTGCAATATGGCACTGTGTCTCTTTAACTGACAATTGTGCGGTCGTGCAATTTTGTGTACCCAAACAAAATTGACATCCTTTTTTCCCACAAATAGAGCTTTTTTTGGTGGTATTTGATCACCTCTCCATTTTTTATTTTTTGCGCTATAAACAAAAAAAAGCGACAATTTCGAAAAAAAAGCGAATTTTTACCTTTTTGCTATAATAAATATCCCAAAAAAACATATAAAAAACTAATTTCTTCCTCAGTTTAGGCCAATATGTATTCTTCTACATATTTTTTGGGGAAAAAAAAATCACAATAAGCGTATATTGTTTGGTTTGCGCAAAGTTATCGCGTCTCCTAATAGGGGATAGATTTATGGCATTTTTATTATTATTTTTTTATTGTTAATGATGGCGATCTGCCATATTTTGGGACCACTGAAATTTATACCGTGATCAGTGCTATAAAAATGCACTGATTACTGTGTAAATGTCACTGGCAGGTAGGGATGAGTCGAACACCCCCGGTTCGGTTCGCACCAGAACCTGCGAACGGACCGAAAATTTGCATGAACGTTAGAACCCCATTGACGTCTATGGGACTCGAACGTTCGAAATCAAAAGTGCTCATTTTAAAGGCTAATTTGCATGGTATTGTCCTAAAAAGGGTTTGGGGACCTGGGTCCTGCCCCAGGGGACATGTATCAATGTAAAAAAAGTTTTAAAAACTGCCGTTTTTTCGGGAGCAGTGATTTTAATGATGATGCTTAAAGTAAAAAAAAAAGTGAAATATTCCTTTAAATATCGTACCTGGGGGGTGTCTATAGTATGCCTGTAAAGTGGCGCGTGTTTCCTGTGCTTAGAACAGTCCCTGCACAAAATTACATTTTGAAAGGATTAAAAGTAATTTAAAACTGCTTGCAGCTTTAATGTAATGTCGGGTCCTGGCAATATGGATGAAAATCAGTGAGACGGGGGAGCGCATGCGCGAAGCTGCTGAGCAGTCATGAATTCTTAGAGCTCCGCTGTCACTGGGACAAAAAAGGCCTTCTATCGACAAGTCACGGTCGAATACCACATTAATACGGTAACCCACTTATTACTGAGACTACGGGGCACAACTACATATAATGTTTAGTGGGAAAAAGACAAAACTTAAACAGCCAGCAGGCAAAGAAAAGCTGACAAGAAACGCTCCTAATATGACAGCAGTGCAATCTTCCCGCTCTGCATTACCTCAGAGACAGTCACAAAGGGGGAACTCTACCTATTCTTCCTCACAACTTGCTGACTCTGACCTTGATTATGGTTTAACACCAATATCTCTACAGAATATTCCTAATAACTCGGATATTCTTAGTCAGTTTGAACGTGTTTTACAAAAAGCCCTCCAAAATACCTCAGACACAATAACAGAAAAACTGACAAGGGAAATTCATGAGGTAGGGCGTCGCACATCTATCTGAGAACACAAAATGGAGGTTAAAAATGATATCACTAATACTCATACTGACGAGCTAGAAGCCTTCAAAGAAGAAAATTTTATTCTACACGCATGTCTGGAAGATTGCGAAAACAGAGCGAGGAGATCCAAGCTGCGACTCCGTGGTATACCTGAAACTATAATAGATCTTCAATCAACCATTACAGCGCTTTTTCAGGAGTTAGCCCCATCAATCCCCATTGAACGATTGGAGATGGACAGAATTCATAGAACTCTTGCCCCTAAAAAAGAAGATGGCCCCCCTAGGGACATTGTAATAAAATTACACTATTTTAGAACAAAGGAACAACTGATGGAAGCGGCACGTAATAAAGATACATTAACCTTTCAAGGCCATCGCTACCAAGTATTCCAGGATCTCTCGCAGCAAACTCTCTACAGAAGAAAAGAGATGAAACCTCACCTACAAATACTCCAATACCACCACATCCCTATCGTTGGAGTTTTCCATTTGCCCTGCGATTCACCTATAAAAGGTACAACATATACCTGCAAGAAATTGGACGACCTACTGACTGCGATCCAGGAGCTTCGTTTGTCAATTCCAGATAATTCGACTGAAGGCTCCAAACGCAGAGCATCATCAAACTCACCCAAGGCTCAGCAAGACAACCCAACTCAACTAGCTCACTCCAGTACCAGTAAAAGGAGTCGTTTTGCATCACCACCTCCTAATTCTGAAGATCAAATGGACTGAAAGCCACTATGATTCTTTTATTTAATTGAAACCTTTTACCTAGTGTTCCTATTATAACGGTAACCAATTTCAGGTAGATTCAGAGTAGGGATCAAATAATCCTTCCTCTGTCATTACCTTTATCCTTATAATTTCATTTAAGCAGAAGTTAATCAATCTTTTGTAAAATAATAATTGTTACCAAACTTTATTACTCCAATATCATTATTTAGGTTTAGTTTAGTAAATGCAATGCCCTTTTTTTATAAGTGCATGATGTAATGCAAAGTTATAGAAACATATCTCTATTACATTATCCTAATAATAGCTATTATATTATTAGTGACTTGTATTAATTTATTATTGTTTGTATAGCCTTTGAAGAGGCTGCCTTTGTCCCCGGGACAATCCACTGTGCCTCTCAATAGATCCTCGAGTAGCTGGACTTACTGACCGGACTCTCTTTGGACCATTTGTACCCACCGGTTGGTGATATTTCACCACCCCTTGGATACTAGCTCCATATAGGAGCTATTTTCCTCTTTATTTAAAAACAACTTCTCATCTACAGCTCTAAAACAGGAATTTTACTTATTCTTCTTCCCCTAAATTTATAAGTCGCCAATACCCACAAGTCTATATGGCCTCGGCCACTACAAAACAAAGAGGAGTGCTGATTGCATTTCATAACACAACCCCCTTCACTTTACATAGAGAAATAAAAGATCCTGAGGGTCGCTATATAATCCTTACAGGTCTCCTGTTAGATAATGAAATAACTATAGTTTCTTACTATGCTCCCAACAGAAATCCTCTTTCGTTCCTCTCACACTTGTTCTCAGTAGTTGAATCTCATAAAAAAAGGTACCCTCATGATGTGTGGAGACTCAAATCAAGTTTTATACCCAATCTTAGACAAATCCCCTACACCACTACAACCTCAACGCCTTCATTTCAGACAACTCCTTGAACAACATTCTCTTATTGACTCTTGGCGTGAACAAAACCCAGAAGAAAACAATACAATTACTATTCCCATCCCCACAAAACGTTTTCTCGTATAGACCACCAATTCGTCCACATTGGCACCTTACCACAAATACATAATTCCTTAATCATCCCATGTGCATGGTCAGTCCACAATGTGGTCATGACGTCCTTCTCATCCTTGATCCCGAGGCCTAGCCATAGATCCTGGACTATAAATGATAATTTATTAGTTGACCCAACATACCGTCTAAAAATAGAAACCGCCATACAAGATTACATCGCTAACAATTTACCAACAGATACTAATCCACTGAATCTATGGGAAGCTCTTAAACCTTCCATTAGAGGAGTCTGTATCAGCCAGTCGTCTTACCGACGTAAATTGAAACAGCAAATGCAAAACAAATTAGAGGAAGCTTATTATAAAGCCTCTGAAATGTTCCAAAATTTGCCCTCTCAAACTACAAAGCTAGACTATGATAAAGCAAAGTTGGAGCTGGATCTTTTTTTAACAGACTCAGCTATACAGATTCTTCACAAAACTAAACTTACAATATATATGAAAGCGAATAAGCCAACCACATTTTTAGCATTAACTCTACGCAGAGCAGACCACATTCCAAAACCAATTCGGCTACAAATCACCAAAAAATAATTTTTCTAGTAATCCACAGAAAATTATCAATGAGTTCCATAGGAAACTCAAAGATTTATACCAAAATACACAAACATTCGACTCAACAAACTTAGACGCACTGTTATCTTCTATTCTTCTCCCAACCCTTTCTGTTACCCAACAAGAAATTTTAGATAAGCAAATCACTAATATGGAAGTCATATCAGCAATAAAATCACTAAAATTACATAAACGCCCAGGCCCTGATGGATACTCAGCCACATTTTATAAACACTTTACTACACTACTAGCCCCACTTACGACAAACGCATTTAATTCTCTATTAGAAGGATATTCCTTTAACACGGAATCCCTACTAGTTTCAATATCCATGATTCCAAAACAGCATGCAGATGACACGTCATGGTCCAATTACAGACCAATCTCAATCCTTAATATAGACACAAAAATATTAGCAAAGATTCTATCTAATAGACTTAATCCAATTATTGGCACATTAATTCATAAAGACCAAACGGGTTTCATATCTTTCAGACAAGCAGGTGATAACATACGGTGTGCTACCCTACTGGCTCATATAGCCAGGTCTTGCAAAATCCCTGCCTGTTTCCTCTCTATCGATATACAAAAGGCGTTTGACACTCTGTCATGGTCTTATCTTAAAGCCATTCTTCATAAATGGGGATTTGGTGAGCGGTTCCAGGGATGGATTTCCTCTCTTTATCATAATCCAAAAGCGTATATAACCTATTCAGGTTACCGCTCAGACCCCTTTAATATTGAAAGAGGAACCAGGCAGGGATGTCCATTATCCCCTCTTCTATTCTCCTTGGCTATTGAGCCCCTAGCTCAACTTATTAGATCCAATATAAATATAAAAGGACTTGAATTAGGTGGTCACCAACATAAGTTATGTTTATTTGCCGATGACGTCTTAGTATTTCTTACTTCGCCCCTACTATCAGCTCCAAACCTCATTGAAATTCTTACAAAATTCGGTAAAATATCTGGTCTTAAGATACATCAGCAAAAATCAAAAGCCCTAAATATATCGTTATCACTTGATTTACAGAAACAGTTACAAGACTCCCTTCCATTTACATGGTCAACAACACATATACCATATTTAGGGATCTCACTAACGGCTAATCCAGCTGACCTATACTCTGCAAATTATCCTCCCATGCTAACTCAATTATCAGCCTTACTGAGAAAATGGTCTTCTTTACCGTTAGCATGGATGGGTAGAATCACAGTAGTAAAAATGTCCATATTGCCTAAAATCCTATACCTGTTCCGTGTACTTCCTATAAATGTTCCAGCTTATTTTTTCCGAATACTACAACGCAAATCAGCCCAATTTATTTGGGGTAAAATTAAACCACGATTACCACAAAATACCCTACATATGCCCCAAACCTGTGGAGGTTTGGGTGTTCCAAATTTCTCAAAATACTATTATGCTTCTCAATTAGCACAAATTATTAAATACCATGCCACTAAAGAAATCCCTCTTTGGGTAACTATAGAATCGGTGGAATGTGATCCACTTTCTATATCAAATCTGTTATGGCTTTCACCACCCCAACGACATTCAATAACAAATCTAGTCACAAAACATAGCCTCTCAATATGGGATAGACATAAATTCCGTTTTGGTCTCCAAACTCCACCAAACCCTCTCCTCTCCTTTCTAAACAACCACTCCTTCTACCCAGCTTGGACTTTACCTTCTTCTTTTAAAGCTTGGATAAATGTGGGTCTTACATGAGTTCATCACTTCTACGACTCTGATAAACTTATTTCATTTCCTACAATAAGCAAGACACACAACATACCCAGTAATGAAACATTTAGATTCTTACAAATGAAAAACTTTTTATCCCAAAACATCCCCACAAACTTGACAACTCCAGAATATACTTCATATGAACGATCATGTATGTCAGATCCACACAGACGAGGACTTATCTCTGACATATATGCTCAACTACTTTCACAAATAAATTCCTCTCCCTCATCTTATTCTACCAAATGGGAAGCTGATTTAAACCTTCCTCCAGACTCACTGGATTGGTCACAAATCTGGCAATCTACAAAATCAGCTACACCCAACATAGTTGCCCTAGAAACAAATTATAAAGTTCTTACCAGGTGGTATTTAGTGCCAGCACGTATATCAAAATACCTTCCCCCATACCCCCTCACTGTTTTCGCGGATGCAGCGACATTGGTACACATCTGCATATTTGGTGGACTTGTCCAATAGTCCAAACATATTGATCAAAAGTATTTCAAATTCTCTCTACAATGTTTGAAACCACATTACAACTGGATCCATTGGTAGCCTTCCTAAATAATAAGCCACGAAACATAACTCAACGTCAATTTAAACTTTTACTATACGTCACAACAGCTGCAAAACAATCCATAGCAAAAGACTGGAAAACCAATAAGCTTTGTGACATATCTGTAAAACAACGTGTAACTCAAGCTATGATCCATGCTAAAATGGAGGCAATCATACTTTATAAACTGGACAAATTTGAATCTCTTTGGCTTCCATGGATAACACACATACTACCACCAGATTTGAACTATTCACTTCTTTTACCCTAATGAGATCTACCACCTTCACGGTCTATATTATTACATGTTCTCATAAATATTTAACACTCGCTTCTCTCTGGAGACCCCAAATTCCCTCCATAACCCTTTCTGATCCCACCACATATTCCCACTTATTAAATTTTATTTTTAGTGATGTATTATAATAAAATATGTCATTATCTATTTCTATTAAATTATTATTTGGTTAAGCAAACTATGTCTTTTTCGGATGCAAACTAACTATACCTTTGATGGGGATGCTTTGGAGGGGCACTCATGCACCCGGGATATGCCGGGCCAAATAGCCGGGCCTTGGCCCTGGTTGTTTGGGTGTCTCTCTAGGTCATCTCATTAATACCCGATTTATCTAATTTAGTTGCATTTTATGTCTCACTATTGTGACATATTGTATTTTTTTATACATATATTTATCTACTTACTTATTTATTTTTCCAACTACAAAAGCTCTATTAATTGTTATAATTGTTATAACCATATAATTCAGTTATGTACACTGGAAAATAGATTTTCTTACTGATTTCTACAAGATAAATTAAGTATTATTATTGAGAAGTTCCTTTTCCTCATATTTTGTAACCTTACATAAATTTAAAACCAGTACTGTAAAATTGTATTGTTGTATTCTCAATACATTTTTTGAAAAGGAAAAAAAAAAAAAAAAAGAAAAGAAAATTAGTGAGACAAACGGCATGGGTACCCCCCAGTCCATTACCAGGCCCTTTGGGTCTTGTATGGATATTAAGGGGAACCCCGCACTCAAATTAAAAAAGGAAAGGTGTGGGGCCCCCAGGCCCAATATACTCTGAACAGCAGTATACAGGCGGTGCAAACAAGACAGGGACTGTAGGTTTGTTGTTAAGTAGAATCTGTTTGTAATTTTGAACTGGTACATTTTTAACGTGTTTAGCGCCAGCAAAAAATCTATTTTAAACTTTTTGGAAAACATAGGGAAGGGTTATCACCCCTGTGACATTTGTTTTGCTGTCTGTGCTCCTCTTCAGAAGATTTCACCTCACTTTTTGTCCCAATGACAAATGTTTTTTGAAAATTTGGGGTTTTTAGTGAAACAAGGATTGGTGATAAAGCATCAGTGTAAAGGAGAAAAGTTTTTCCCATCTTAACTCTTACAGGAGAGAATTTCCCTTCCTAGGGCTAGATTTAATCTCATTTCCTGTTGTCACCTTCCGTTTGCAAGTAGGAGTCATTTGTAAGTTGGATGTTTGAAAGTAGGGGCCTGCTCAGCAGAAATTTGGGCCTTAGGTGTTGTTGTGGCCACAAAACTGTAAGCCCTCACAGAGGCCCTGCTGTGAAATATTAGATCAAGAATTGTAATTACATGCCCCTGTTGAACAGGGGCAGAAAAATTGGGCCTTTGGTGGTGGTGGTGGTGCTGGTGCCACAACACGGTAAGTCCTCACAGTTACTCTTGGTGGGCGCAGAAACGGGCCCTGCTGTGAAATATTAGATCAAGAATTCTAATTACATGTCCCTGTTGAACAGGGGCTGAAAAATTGGGCCTTAGGCACTGGTGCTGGTGCCACAACACTGCAACCCCTCACAGATACTCTAGTTGGAGCACAGGAACTAGCCCTGCTGCAAAGAATTGCATCAAAAATTGTAATTCATAAGGGAAGGAGTCACTGATGCCATTGAGCCGAGAGAAAAGGGCGCGTTGGCAGCTGCTTTGCCAGACAAAGTACCCTGAGCATGGGTGAGAGAGGATGAGGAGGATGATGATGGCTTGGTCATCCACTCGACCAAGTCTTCCGCATGTTGCTGCTCAACACGGCCAGCTGCCGAAAAAAAGGCCAAGCGTGTCCCATGGCCATGTGCTGATGAGGATGCACCATGTCCACGACCAGCACTGTTGCCTCTAGACACAAAGCCTGCTTGCCCTCTTTTATTGGCTTGTGACTGTCTGCCTCTCCTTGTTGGCCTTCCAGACATACCAATGGCCTGCAGTGAGACGTAGCTGCACTAAGCTGGGATATATATATATATAGATAGATAGATAGATAGATAGATATATAGATATAGATATACTGCAGCTAGCAAAATGAACTGCCTGCATGTAGTATTATTAATATGAGAACACCACCAATCTTCTACAGGTAGCTTTAGCTGAACACTGTGCAGAGGTCGCAATACACTTACTTGTAGCTTTAGCTGAACACTGTGCAGAGGACGCACTACACTAACGTTTAAATAATGTAGCTGCCTGCGGTAGTGATAGGATCAGAAAAACACCACCAACCTTCTACAGGTAGCTTTAGTTGAACACTGTACAGAGCTTGCAATACACTAACGTGTAAATAATGTAGCTGCCTGTGGTAGTGATAGGATCAGGAAAACACCACCAACCTTCTATAGGTAGCTTTAGCTGAACACTGTGCAGAGGTCGCACTACACTAACTTGAAGCTTTAGCTGAACACTGTGCAGAGGTTGCACTACACTAACTTGTAGCTTAAGCTGAACACTGTGCAGAGGATGCACTACACTAATGTTTAAATAATGTAGCTGCCTGCGGTAGTGATAGGATCAGGAAAACACCACCAAACTTCTACAGGTAGCTTTCGCTGAACACTGTGCAGAGGTCGCACTACACTAACGTGTAAATAATGTAGCTGCCTGTGGTAGTGATAGGATCAGGAAAACAACACCAACCTTCTACAGGTAGCTTTAGCTGACAACTGTGCAGAGGTCGCACTACACTAACGTGTAAATAATGTAGCTGCCTGCGGTAGTGATAGGATCAGGAAAACACCACCAACCTTCTACAGGTAACTTTAGTTGACAACGGTATAGAGGTCGCAATACACTAACGTGTAAATAATGTAGCTGTCTGCAGTAGTGATAGGATCAGGAAAACACCACCAACCTTCTACAGGTAGCTTTAGCTGAACACTGTGCAGAGGTCGAACTACACTAACTTGTAGCTTTAGCTGAACACTGTGCAGAGGACGCACTACACTAACGTTTAAATAATGTAGCTGCCTGCGGTAGTGATAGGATCAGGAAAGTAACACCAACCTTCTACAGGTAGATTTAGCTGAACACTGTGCAGAGATCACACTACACTAACTTGTAGTTTTAGATGAACACTGAGCAGAGGTCGCAATACACTAACTTGTAGCTTTAGCTGAACACTGTGCAGAGGATGCACTACACTAACGTTTAAATAATGTAGCTGCCTGCGGTAGTAATAGGATCAGGAAGACACCACCAACCTTCTACAGGTAGCTTTAGCTGAACACTGTGCAGAGGTCGCACTACACTAACGTGTAAATAATGTAGCTGTCTGCGGTAGTGAAAGGATCAGGAAAACAACACCAACCTTCTACAGGTAGCTTTAGCTGACAACTGTGCAGAGGTCGCACTACACTAACATGGAAATAACGTAGCTGCCTGCGGTAGTGATAGTATCAGGAAAACACTACCAACCTTCTACAGGTAGCTTTAGTTGACAACGGTATAGAGGTCGCAATACACTAACGTGTAAATAATGTAGCTGTCTGCAGTAGTGATAGGATCAGGAAAACACCACCAACCTTCTACAGGTAGCTTTAGCTGAACACTGTGCAGGGGTCGCACTACACTAACGTGTAAATAATGTAGATGCTTGTGGTAGGGATAGGATCAGGAAAACACCACCAACCTTCTACAGGTAGCTTTAGCTGAACACTGTGCAGAGGTCGCACTACACTAACTTGTAGCTTTAGCTGAACACTGTGCAGAGGTTGCACTACACTAACTTGTAGCTTAAGCTGAACACTGTGCAGAGGATGCACTACACTAATGTTTAAATAATGTAGCTGCCTGCGGTAGTGATAGGATCAGGAAAACACCACCAACCTTCTACAGGTAGCTTTAGCTGAACACTGTGCAGAGGTCGCACTACACTAATGTGTAAATAATGTAGCTGCCTGGGGTAGTGATAGGATCAGGAAAACAACACCAACCTTCTACAGGTAGCTTTAGCTGACAACTGTGCAGAGGTCGCACTACACTAACGTGTAAATAATGTAGCTGCCTGTGGTAGTGATAGGATCAGGAAAACACCACCAACCTTCTACAGGTAGCTTTAGCTGAACACTGTGCAGAGGTCGAACAAACACTAACTTGTAGCTTTAGCTGAACACTGTGCAGAGGACGCACTACACTAACCTTTAAATAATGTAGCTGCCTGCAGTAGTGATAGGATCAGGAAAGCAACACCAACCTTCTACAGGTAGCTTTAGCTGAACACTGTGCAGAGGTCGCACTACACTAACTTGTAGCTTTAGCTAAACACTGTGCAGAGGTCGCACTACACTAACTTGTAACTTTAGCTGAACACTGTACAGAGGACGCACTACACTAATGTTTAAATAATGTAGCTGCCTGCGGTAGTGATAGGATCAGGAAAACACCACCAACCTTCTACAGGTAGCTTTAGCTGAACACTGTGCAGAGGTCGAACTACACTAACGTGTAAATAATGTAGCTGCCTGCGGTAGTGATAGGATCAGGAAAACAACACCAACCTTCTACAGGTAGCTTTAGCTGAACACTGTGCAGAGGTCGCACTACACTAATATGTAAATAATGTAGCTGCCTGCGGTAGTGATAGGATCAGAAAAACAACACCAACCTTCTACAGGTAGCTTTAGCTGAACACTGTGCAGAGGTCGCACTACACTAACTTGTAGCTTTAGCTGAACACTGTGCAGAGGACACAATACACTAACGTTTAAATAATGTAGGTGCCTGCGGTAGTGATAGGATCAGGAAAACAACACCAACCTTCTACAGGTAGCTTTAGCTGAACACTGTGCAGAGGTCGCACTACACTAATATGTAAATAATGTAGCTGCCTGCGGTAGTGATAGGATCAGAAAAACAACACCAACCTTCTACAGGTAGCTTTAGCTGAACACTGTGCAGAGGTCGCACTACACTAACTTGTAGCTTTAGCTGAACACTGTGCAGAGGACGCACTACACTAACGTTTAAATAATGTAGCTGCCTGCGGTAATGATAGGATCAGGAAAACACCACCAACCTTCTACAGGTAGCTTTAGCTGAACACTGTGCAGAAGTCGAACTACACTAACGTGTAAATAATGTAGCTGCCTGCGGTAGTGATAGGATCAGGAAAACACCACCAACCTTCTATAGGTAGCTTTAGCTGAACACTGTGCAGAGGTCGCACTACACTAACTTGAAGCTTTAGCTGAACACTGTGCAGAGGTTGCACTACACTAACTTGTAGCTTTAGCTGAACACTGTGCAGAGGTCGCACTACACTAACTTGTAGCTTTAGCTGAACACTGTGCAGAGGTCGCACTACACTAACTTGTAGCTTTAGCTGAACACTGTGCAGAGGTCGCACTACACTAACGTGTAAATAAGGTAGCTGCCTGTGGTAGTGATAGGATAAGGAAAACAACATCAACCTTCTACAGGTAGCTTTAGCTGAACACTGTGCAGAGGTCGCACTACACTAACTTGAAGCTTTAGCTGAACACTGTGCAGAGGTCGCACTACACTAACTTGTAGCTTTAGCTGAACACTGTGCAGAGGTCGCACTACACTAACTTGTAGCTTTAGCTGAACACTGTGCAGAGGTCGCACTACACTAACTTGTAGCTTTAGCTGAACACTGTGCAGAGGTCGCACTACACTAACGTGTAAATAAGGTAGCTGCCTGTGGTAGTGATAGGATAAGGAAAACAACATCAACCTTCTACAGGTAGCTTTAGCTGACAACTGTGCAGAGGTCGCACTACACTAACATGGAAATAACGTAGCTGCCTGCGGTAGTGATAGGATCAGGAAAACAACACCAACCTTCTACAGGTAGCTTTAGCTGACAACTGTGCAGAGGTCGCACTACACTAACGTGGAAATAATATAGCTGCCTGCGGTAGTGATAGGATCAGGAAAATACCACCAACCTTCTACAGGTAGCTTTAGTTGACAACGGTATAGAGGTCGCAATACACTAACGTGTAAATAATGTAGCTGTCTGCAGTAGTGATAGGATCAGGAAAACACCACCAACCTTCTACAGGTATCTTTAGCTGAACACTGTGCAGGGGTCGCACTACACTAACGTGTAAATAATGTAGCTGCTTGCGGTAGGGATAGGATCAGGAAAACACCACCAACCTTCTACAGGTAGCTTTAGCTGAACACTGTGCAGAGGTCGCACTACACTAACTTGTAGATTTAGCTGAACACTGTACAGAGGATGCACTACACTAACGTTTAAATAATGTAGCTGCCTGTGGTAGTGATAGGATCAGGAAAACACCACCAACCTTCTACAGGTAGCTTTAGCTGAACACTGCGCAGAGGTCGAACAAACACTAAATTGTAGCTTTAGCTGAACACTGTGCAGAGGACGCACTACACTAACCTTTAAATAATGTAGCTGCCTGCGGTAGTGATAGGATCAGGAAAGCAACACCAACCTTCTACAGGTAGCTTTAGCTGAACACTGTGCAGAGGTCGCACTACACTAACTTGTAGCTTTAGCTAAACACTGTGCAGAGGTCGCACTACACTAACTTGTAACTTTAGCTGAACACTGTACAGAGGACGCACTACACTAATGTTTAAATAATGTAGCTGCCTGCGGTAGTGATAGGATCAGGAAAACACCACCAACCTTCTACAGGTAGCTTTAGCTGAACACTGTGCAGAGGTCGAACTACACTAACGTGTAAATAATGTAGCTGCCTGCGGTAGTGATAGGATCATGAAAACAACACCAACCTTCTACAGGTAGCTTTAGCTGAACACTGTGCAGAGGTCGCACTACACTAACTTGTAGCTTTAGCTGAACACTGTGCAGAGGACACACTACACTAACGTTTAAATAATGTAGCTGCCTGCGGTAGTGATAGGATCAGGAAAACAACACCAACCTTCTACAGGTAGCTTTAGCTGAACACTGTGCAGAGGTCGCACTACACTAACTTGTAGCTTTAGCTGAACACTGTGCAGAGGTCGCACTACACTAACTTGGAGCTTTAGCTGAACACTGTGCAGAGGTCGCACTACACTAACTTGAAGCTTTAGCTGAACACTGTGCAGAGGTCGCACTACACTAACTTGAAGCTTTAGCTGAACACTGTGCAGAGGTCGCACTACACTAACGTGTAAATAATGTAGCTGCCTGCGGTAGTGATAGGATCAGGAAAACAACACCAACCTTCTACAGGTAGCTTTAGCTGAACACTGTGCAGAGGTCACACTACACTAACGTGTAAATAATGTAGCTGCCTGCCATAGTGATAGGATCAGGAAAACAACACCAACCTTCTACAGGTAGCTTTAGCTGAACACTGTGCAGAGGTCGCACTACACTAACGCGTAAATAATGTAGCTGCCTGCGGTAGTGATAGGATCAGGAAAACACCACCAACCTTCTACAGGTAGCTTTAGCTGAACACTGTGCAGAGGTCGCACTACACTAACTTGTAGCTTTAGCTGAACACTGTGCAGAGGTCGCACTACACTAACTTGGAGCTTTAGCTGAACACTGTGCAGAGGTCACACACACTAACTTTGAGCTTTAGCTTAACACTGTGCAGAGGTCGCACTACACTAACTTGGAGCTTAGCTGAACACTGTGCAGAGATCGCACTACACTAACTTGTAGCTTTAGCTGAACACTGTGCAGAGGTCGCACTACACTAACGTGTAAATAATGTAGCTGCCTGTGGTAGTGATAGGATCAGGAAAACAACACTAACCTTCTACAGATAGCTTTAGCTGAACACTGTGCAGAGGTCACACTACGCTAACATGTAAATAATGTAGCTGCCTGCAGTAGTGATAGGATCAGGAAAACAACACCAACCTTCTACAGGTAGCTTTAGCTGAACACTGTGCAGAGGTCGCACTACACTAACGCGTAAATAATGTAGCTGCCTGCGGTAGTGATAGGATCAGGAAAACACCACCAATCTTCTACAGGTAGCTTTAGCTGAACACTGTGCAGAGGTCTCAATACACTAACTTGAAGATTTAGCTGAACACTGAGCAGAGGTCGCACTACACTAACTTGGAACTTTAGCTGAACACTGTGCAGAGGTCGCACTACACTAACTTGGAGCTATAGCTGAACACTATGCAGAGGTCGCATTACACTAACTTGGAGCTTTAGCTGAACACTGTGCAGAGGTCGCACTACACTAACTTGAAGATTTAGCTGAACACTGAGCAGAGGTCGCACTACACTAACTTGGAACTTTAGCTGAACACTGTGCAGAGGTCGCACTACACTAACTTGGAGCTATAGCTGAACACTATGCAGAGGTCGCATTACACTAACTTGGAGCTTTAGCTGAACACTGTGCAGAGGTCGCACTACACTAACTTGTAAATTTAGCTTAACACTGTGCAGAGGTCGCACTATACTAATGTGTAAATAATGTAGCTGCCTGCGGTAGTGATAGGATCAAGAAAACAACACCAACCTTCTACAGGTAGCTTTAGCTGAACACTGTGCAGAGGTTGCACTACACTAATGTTTAAATAATGTAGCTGCCTGCGGTAGTGATAGGATCAGAAAAACACCACCAATCATCTACAGGTAGCTTTAGGTGCACACTGTGCAGAGGACGCACTACACTAACAGCAAATACTGTAGCTAATAGGACTAATAGGATCAGAAGAACACCAGCAATTTTCTTCAAATACTGTCACAACACCTGCCTGTCAGTAGGAAAATAATAACAGGAATGGATCTAGCTAAACTGAATACAGTGTATATATATATATATATATATATATATATATATATATATATATATATACACACACACACACACAACACCTGGGATGCATATACACAATACACTGTAAGTGCAGCTAACTGACTGACTAATCTAATCTAACTTAATCTAATCTGACTGCCTAATCTATCTAACTTAAATCAAATGACACTGTTTCTCTGTCTCTGTCTCTCAACGCCGGAACACACTACACAGGGCCGACGTGCAGGCTGCCTTATATAGTGTGGGGCGTGTACTAAACCCCTTGAGCCATAATTGGCCAAAGTCACCCTGGCTTTTGCCAATTACAGCTCTCTGTGCAGATGGCGCTGTGATTGGCCAAGCATGCAGGTCATAGTGCATGCTTGGCCAATCATCAGCCAGCAATACACTGCGATGCCGCAGTGAATTATGGGCCATGACGCACCACTCGAATTTGGTGCGAACGGCCCATATCATTCACAATTCGGCGAATGATTGAACAGACGATGTTCGAGTCGAACATGGGTTTGACTCAAACACGAAGCTCATACCTACTGGCAGGGAAGGGGTTGAACACTAGGGGGCGATCAAGGGGTTAAGTGTGTTCCCTCAGCATGTTCTAATTGTAGGGGGGCTGGGCTCACTAGAACATGACAGAGATCACTGCTCGCGATCACTGGGAGCAGTAGATCCCTTTCATGTTGCTAGGCAGAACAGGGAAATGCCTTGTTTACATAGGCATCTACCCGTTTTGCCTCTCCATACCACGATCGACATATAGTCTGTGGGACCTGGGGGCACGCTCCCGCATTTTGCGCACCCGTGCCACATTGCCGTCATATATCGTCATGAGCCGGTCTGCAAGTGGTTAAAAAAAAATCTTTTTTTGCATTGATACATATCCCCTAGGGCAGTACCCGGGCCCCCATACCCTTTTATGGCCAATAACTTGCATGTAAGCCTTCAAAATGGAGTCTTGATTTTTGGAGTTTGGGTCCCATAGACTTTGCTAGGGTTTTGGGTTTGGGTCCGAACTTTTTCCATGTTCGGGTGTTCTGGTGGCGAACCGTGCTATAGAGTGTTAGGCCCATCACTACTGTACACCAGTAACAGACATAAAGGTGCCATGGAAGGTAGGCTTAAACACCTCCCACTCCATAGAAGGGTTAACAGAGTTTAAATGCATGTTCCAATAATCTGCAATATCTTATTTACTTTGCCACTGCACTACATCGCCCTCCAGCCACTCACCCTTAAGTGAGTTCAAACATCATATGATGGAACATGAATGTAGAAGTAGGAGGAGAGCCAAAGAGAGGGGCGCATGGTCAGAAATATCAGAGATAAGGGGCAGTGTAGTAGCAGTGGCAAAGGCCAAATATATACGAGACATTCTGTGAAAAGAATCAGAATGGCATGAGTATTGTCGAGTATCTGGATGCTTCCACTTCCATGCTTCAGTAAGATTGTACACCTGTACCCAGTCAAGAAATATCTGATATAGTTTACCACTGCCCTCCCATGCAGTCCATAGTAGGATCCATCACTGCATTGTGCAACATAAAGTAGGGGGCCACTAAGTAGGGTTAGGATCATAAGGGATAATATATTTTATAAGAATCCCACCGAGAAGACACAAGTTACCAACATCCTAGTTTGAGCAATATTATATAAGGAGTACCCCCCCAGGGAAATACTAAGGGACTTTATGGGCAACTAATGAACAAATTAATAGAAAAAATATAAATGTATTAATATAAAATATGTGGTGCAAACAACATCAATAATAAATTGCATATGGTATATAGACAGAATCAAACAAATATAAAAATGCAAATCCTTCAATGTTAAGCCCAACGCATTTCTGGACCTGTGTAGAGTCCTTTCTTCAGGGGCATTTCATACGAAGTAATGCTGCTATATTGGTATTCTATAATGAGACAAAATCATACATCAAAAGTATGTTCGGGGTCAGAGAAATGAGCATCTTTGAAGTCAAGTAAAAACAAACATACCAGTCAGAAAAAAGAGATGCAATAAGAACTGCCACATGTGGCGTGGCCGAAGATGGAAAAGAACACGGCTGCTGCAGAAAGGTCCACAGGGGTGCAGGGCCTAAGAAGATGCTATTACCAAAAGAGAAGAGGAAAGAACATCTGAGGCAACGATAGGCAGGTAAGCCGCTAGTGCACCCACAACGGAGACCAGAAACAGTGCTGCTGTATAATGCTGGTGTGAAACAATGCCCTTAGGGGTAAGCAGAGACCCTAAGAGAGAACAAATATATTTCATAAATACAGTGCTTGTAGATATGTGGCCATACAAAAAACAAAACAATATTAACATACAAAAACACATTTGGTACTAAGTATTGGTAATACATGTTAAAAGCACCATGCATATTAAATATAAAGTCAAGGTTAATAAATCCAAATGGTATATATGGTCCTCAAATATCATATAGAGGATGAAAGTTCCCCTTTGTAGGTATTCAGGCAGAAGCCCTAAGTGCCGGGTCACACTTGTGCGATGCGATTGTGATTCAAATTTTTTCATTGCATGTTTGGTTATTACCAGCGCGATTGTATTGCAAATTCAATGTGAATTTAATGCGCTTAGAATGTAAATTAGGCACAGATGCGTTTTGTGCTCAGGCCATTTGAAAAGGCAGTAAAAAATGGGTGTTAACTTCCTGTGCTCTTCCTGTTTTCTTTTGTGGGGAGAGTATTGTTGTTGAGGAGTGTGGTGTCTTTGTGAGTAAAGTGAGGATTTTGATTTTTGGTCATTATGTTTCATCATATGCCGTTGATCGTGGCAGCAGTTGTTACTGCTACTGCTGCAGTCCTGATGGACAAAGCCAGGAGGAACAGGAGGAGGAAGAGACTGATGAGTACACGAAGATTTTGGGTCCATCCAATTGTTCAAAATAGGGAAGAGAGAGGCCAGTTCAGGATCCTCTACAATGATCTCAGGCAGCATGAGAAGTTCTTCAATTATTCCCGGATGTCAGTAAATAGGTTAGTACCCGTACCCCTTTTCCTTCTCCTCCTCCCTCCTTCTTTCTATCTATCACTGACATGCATCCCACTGGCCACCAATCCCACTGACCACCAATGTAAGGGCTTGCATCCCACTGACCACCAATGTAAGGGCATGCATCCCACTAACCACCAATCCCACTGACCACCAATGTAAGGGCATGCATCCCACTAACCACCAATCCCACTGACCACCAATGTAAGGGCATGCATCCCACTGACCACCAATCCCACTGACCACCAATCCCATTGACCACCAATCCCACTGACCACCAATGTAAGGGCATGCATCCCACTGACCACCAATCCCATTGACCACCAATCCCACTGACCACCAATCCCATTGAACAGCAATCCCATTGAACAGCAATCCCACTGACCACCAATCCCATTGAACAGCAATCCCACTGACCACCAATCCCACTTTCTATTTCTTTTCTCCTTTTACTAGAACTCTTGCCTCTTACCATTCAATTTGATTTTGTGTATGGGCTTTAGCCTGTCACTTACATTGGTTTTGTGGTTTTATTTCTTATTTTCGATGAATTACTTTTGCTGCTTGGTACACGTTTGGAGTATCAGAACACCACCTTTTGGAATAGTGTGGAGCCACCGGAAAGGTTGCTTGTTACATTAAGGTAAATTTCATAGATATACTTTGTGAAATGTTATGCTATGCACCATAGTAAGCCATAGTAAGGAATGCAAATAATGCAGACAGATATCACAACAAAATTGTCTTCCAAAAAAAAATATTTTTTTTTTCAAAAACTTGTAATTAGTTTGTGATTACATACTTTGCATGAAATATTGTACAAACAATCTAAATCCCCATGACTCTCTAACTCCCTCTGACTCTCTAACTCCCTCTGACTCTCTTACTCCCTCTGACTCTCTTACTCCCTCTGACTCTCTTACTCCCTCTGACTCTCTTACTTCCTCTGACTCTCTCACTTCCTCTGACTCTCTCACTCCCTCTGACTCTCTCACTCCCTCTGACTCTCTCACTCCCTCTGACTCTCTCACTCCCTCTGACTCTCTCACTCCCTCTGACTCTCTCACTCCCTCTGACTCTCTCACTCCCTCTGACTCTCTCACTTCCTCTGACTCTCTCACTTCCTCTGACTCTCTCACTCCCTCTGACTCTCTCACTTCCTCTGATTCTCTCACTTCCACTGACTTTCTAACTCCCTCTGACTCTCTCACTTCTTCTGACTCTCTAACTCCCTCTGACTCTCTCACTTCCTCTGACTCTCTCACTTCCTCTGACTCTCTCACTCCCTCTGACTCTCTCACTCCCTCTGACTCTCTCACTCCCTCTGACTCTCTCACTTCCTCTGATTCTCTAACTCCCTCTGACTCTCTCACTTCCACTGACTTTCTAACGCCCTCTGACTCTCTCACTTCTTCTGACTCTCTTACTCCCTCTGACTCTCTTACTCCCTCTGACTTTTACTTCCTCTGACTCTCTAACTCCCTCTGACTCTCTTACTCCCTCTGACTCTCTCACTTCCTCTGATTCTCTAACTCCCTCTGACTCTCTCACTTCCTCTGACTCTCTCACTCCCTCTGACTCTCTCACTTCCTCTGATTCTCTAACTCCCTCTGACTCTCTCACTTCCACTGACTTTCTAACTCCCTCTGACTCTCTCACTTCTTCTGACTCTCTAACTCCCTCTGACTCTCTAACTCCCTATGACCCTCTTACTTCCTCTGACTGTCTCGCTTTAAATTAACTGAAGTTTAATTCTAACTTACAAAACTTTAGTAACTGAAACTCTACCTCTCCACCTCATCCTCCCTGTCATCTCCCACTCTCATATCCTCCCTCCCTCACATCTTCATCTCCATTTTCCCCCTAATCTTTTTTCTATCCATCTCTATTTCCCTGAGCTATTCAAAATATGATAGCATTTTGAAATGAACTATTCAAAGTTACAAAAAACAATTTAACAAAAACATAACACTAACAAAAAAAGTATAGATTTTCACCATAAAGTTGGTAGCGGCATTAGCAGGTATTCCTCTACAAATTCAAAAAACTTGGTGAACTAGGTACATCAGGCTTGGTTAAATCATGCCGTTGTGTTGCTGTTGAAGAGCTCGGTGGTGCTAACTGCAAGGATTCACCTTGTGTTGAGGGATATTTCTGCAACAGCACAGGTGGTGATATCTCGATATCCGGTGGTACACTTGGGGGCCAAAATTGTCGATAGGGTGTAGGCATGTTTGAGGCAACGTCATGCGATTGATTGCGATATGGATAATGACTTGGAATTGTCGGTTTGTGCTGTTCCATTGGTCTTGCTACAGGTGGAAATTGATTTGGCATGGATGGTATTTGGTCGTAGAGCTGTGGTGGTCTGTTTTGTGTCGGGACATGGTAAGATGTTGAGTCAAGTGGTCTCATATCCATTTGTCTGGTAATATCCGTGGTTCTACTTGGGGGTGAAATTACTGAGGCAACTGGTGAAGGAATGGGATATGGGATTCGTGATCTTGGGGTCTCATACATGCTATAGTGTTTTCCTCAAAACTAGAGGGATAAGGGTTTGGTGCAGTGTTTGAGGCAGAAGACATGGGAGTAAATATTTGTGTACTAGGACTCTCGTGCGTTGGCACAGAAACATGGTGTGGCACAGTGAAGGAATGGATGCAATGTTGCACTGCAATCCTCATATTAAAGTAATGGTCAGATACTTTGAATAAGATGAGGATAGTTACCACCGCTCTGGACAAACCAAACTGAAGTCTCCTTTCCTCCAAGGCAAAAAGGGGAGAGAGCCCCAGGTGCTGGCAATTGCTGGTACAGATAGGATCGTGTAGAAGGATCTGGACAGCCACACACCGGGATAGGCAGATAAAATGCTTCTTTATTAAATGAATATAAGGTACATAAGACACCGCTAGAATGATACAGCTTAGCCGCTAACGCGTTTCACACTCATACAGAGCGCTTACTCCTAGCTAACTAACATAAGAGTGATAACCACATTTATACTTGAAATATAAAAAACACGTAACCAAATGAAAATGAGATAATGCCAAACAGCTGAAGACCGGCCACATGAGATCTCAGCACTCATTACTAGGTAACAAGCATAGAGTGGAAACACCCCTAGTGTAGTGAAAATGGAAAGAACAGACAAAAAGAAAAAAGAAAAAGGAAAAAACAAAAAAACAAAAAATCTAATTGTTTAGCAAAAAGGTTGAATACCTAGAGTGAATAAAGATATGAATAAATATAGATAAACTATATAGTTTATGTGTTAGTATGATTGTTAAATGTATAAAATAGTAAACTAAGGTATATATGAAAAAATATTTGTTAAGAATAAAGTGCTGATTAAAATCGTGAAAGGTGGAATGTAAAAATGTTGGTAAGATGTGTATAAAGTACCGATGCAAATTGTGAAAGATGAAATATAAAATTATATAATGTATATATATGGAACTAGTGATGTGATGCACGGATGTATAAAATATTCATTCAAAAACTTTATTCATATAAAATATGAATATAAATTCACACGTGAAATTCACCAGATGCCCAATTAAACAATAAAGGTGATATGTATATATTTAATAACAATTAATGCTTTATAGAATAAATGTGTGGACTATTTATGAAGTATGTTGGAATTAAATGAAAGCCGGGACAAGAGAAAAAGTGGAAAACGGAGGACACACGTTTAACGTGCAGTGTTGCTATACTGCTATCATTATGAAGGTTGCAGCAGAGAACTAGTTAGCGAGGGACATAGTAGATAAATAATGAACTGGTATAAATATTCTTTGATTGTCACAATAATACCCCGCAAACAGTGTCAAGATCTCAAGCAGTTTGTATAAACATAGACACAGAGCAACACATAAAAAAAATTGATGTATATAATCCATAGTCACTTGTCCAGGGATCTAAAAAGAAAACATGAACGTATCACAAACAAATACTTCAGAGAAAATATGAAAAAGGATTGATAGTATCCACACATCTAACCAAAAACGTTGTTGCAATCATACCAATAAAAATTGCTATATTGTAGACTACACTAAATGTATGTAAGATCGTCCAAAACTTGGATCCAAAAATATGTTTGGAGCATTAGAATGAATATGTAAATAATAAATCATAAATGAAATCATCCTATACTCCATGAAAGGAACTCTCTTGAATGGTTTTGATGGTACAGTCAATATAATAAATGTCATAATGCATTTAAAAATAAATACAAACATTAATGACAAACCTAAATATCTGAACAACACCTACCTAAATGGCAAAACAAAACCAGTGAAAAAAGAACAAAGAAGAGGACAAGAAAAAAAGAACCGAACCATTGTCATGTATAAAAATAAAAATAAATAAATGATTGAAACAATGATCCAATCAATATATGGACAAATGTGAGTATATATATTTATGGACTTAAAAACAGAATGGAAAAGCCTATTGGGCACAAGGAGAATTATTGTTAGTCAGGAAAGTTAATCATAAAAATGGGAAACATCCCATTCATAATTTAAACCTGACGGAATTCTAGTGTCCAAAAGAAAAATCCAAAGAACTTCACGCTTGCACAGTAGTTGGAATCTATCACCTCCCTTTGTTGGTACTGTGACTCTTTCAATACCCTGAATAAAGAGGCTTGATGTGTCTTTATGATGTTCAAAAATCCAATGTTTAGCTACATCAGTCAGGTTATCTTTTTCAATGTCATGCAAGTGGTCGTACAAACGGTCCCTAAGACGACGTGTTGTACGACCCACATATTGAATCTGGCAAATCTCACAGGTAATAACATATCACATACTTGGTATTGCAATTAATGAAAGAGGAGATTTGAAACTCTCTATTGTTACTACAGGACGTTATTTGTTTGCCTGTTTTAATGTAACCACAATAATTGCAACTTTTAATCCCGCATTTGAAACCACCTGTGAAACTAAGCCAGTTGGATTTTGGTTGATTGGTGCAAAACAAACTGGGTGAAAGGGAACGACCCAAGGTGGGTGCTCGGTGAGAGACCACCTTTATTCCTTCAAAGAGAATGTTATTGTAAATGGAGTCATTATATAAAATGGGGAGATGCTTGGTAATGATCTTTTTGATTTTAGTAAACTCTGAGCTATATGGTGTTGAAAACACTGGAGCATGGAAAGGTTTATGTGTTTTTTGTATAGCTTTTTTATTTGTTTTCTCTTTTAAAATTGAAAGTCTAGGAATGGCTCTCACTGTATCAAGCGCTTTTTGAATAAGTGTGTCTGAGTAACGGGCTTTGAATCTGAATTCCATGCTGTTAGCTTCAATGTTAATGGTACCCCTCTAATAGTATGGCTGGGGTGTGCAGAATCTGCTCTGAGTAAAGTGTTGCCTGCAATAGGTTTTCTGTAAAGACTAGTATGAATCATACCTTCAATGCCTACTACATTCACGCCTAGAAAGTCAATGGAGTTGGTTTGAAGAACCCCTGTGAACTTCAAATTCAAATTGTTGTCATTGAAGTATGAAAGCCAGATATCTAAATCCGCACTTTCATCTGATGTGATAAACAAGGGATCGTCAATGAAACGACAAAAGAAAATCATGTCTACACGGCGGGGGCTATCTGGTTCAAAGATGCGGGACCTTTCCCACCAACCCATGTATAGGTTGGCCAGTGAGGGCAAAAATTTTGCTCCCATAGAGGCCCCGCATCTTTGGGGGTAATAGCCCCCGTCAAACATAAAGAAGTTATGAGTTCAAAGATATTCTAAGGCTTGTAGGATAAACTGAAGAACCAAAGAGAATTTACCTGACTTTTTAAGAAAATAGGAGACCGCTTGAATACCCAAATGATGTGGGATGCTGGAATATAGGTTGGTAACATCACAGCTAATCCAACTAAAACTGTCTTCCCATTGAAAATTCTAGAGTTTACTGAGTAAATGGTTGGTATCTCTTAGATAACCTGGCAGGCTGGTTATTAAAAGGTTGTAATTGGGAATCTACCCACTCCCACACTGACAATCGGTCATCCTGTAAAGGGGATTTAACCCCTTATGGACTTTAGGTAAATGATGAAACACTGGCATTATAGGATGTTCTGGAATTAATGATTCTTTGTCTTTTGATGTAAATAGACCTGCCTGTACTGCTCTATCCAGTAAGAGTTCTTTTTTTTAGGGAATGGTGGGATTAGATGTAAGTAGTTGATATGTGTGTGTATCAGATAATTGGCGTAAAGCCTCTTCTTTATAGATTTCTGAATCCAATACTATCACCATCCCACCTTTATCCGCATTTCTGATGACAGTACTATCGTCTGCTGATAAGTCTTTAAATGCTTGTCTCTCCTTCACAGTCAGGTTATCATGTACCAACCTTTTATTACTACAACTGCGAGCCAGGCGCGCCAAATCGTGGTTATCACTCTTATGTTAGTTAGCTATGAGTAAGCGCTCCGTATGAGTGTGAAACGCGTTAGCGGCTAAGCTGTATAATTCCAGCAATGTCTTATGTACCTTATATTCATTTAATAAAGAAGAATTTTATCTGCCTATCCCGGTGTGTGGCTGTCCAGATCCTTCTACACGATCCTAAAGTAATGGTCTGGCAAAACCTCTTTGGGAAGAGGCACCAAACTATAGGCAAATATAGTGTGAGGGCATCGCTAGGCATCGATTTTGTTCAGTGATCCCTGACACTATGTGTAGTAATTTATTGGTCTGGTCTTGGTCTTCAACCTGTTCTGCTGCCCTGCTGCTTTTCTTCCTGTGGGAAGTAGATGCTTGCCTTTGCCTTCTGCTGGAAGGTGTAGAAACATCAGTATCCTCATTATCCGGCTCCTGAGCAGAGGACTCATGTACCTCGATCAGCTCACCCTGGACCTCCATAGATGAATCCTCCTGATTTGTGCAAGCAAATGATACTCCTTCATTATCGTCAACACTAGGAGCATGCTCCTCCTCCCCCTCCTCCTCCTCCTCTTCCGGTTCCTCCCAACTTGCTTCCGTGCTGCAATACAAAAAAATTGAATTGAAACTCTGTTAAGAAATACAAAGTATAAAGCTGATAGGGGGAGAAGTAAAGGTTAGGGGTAGGACAGGTTTATTAGATAGAGATGATAGAGTGACCGATTCATGTATGATAACTTCCTCAATTCTAGAACTGGCTTCAAAAAATCCATGTATCTGGCGAAGGCATAGGGACGCTTTGGGGGGGCACCAGACCCACTGCTTGCTTCATGCTGCAGTCTCTGGTGTCACTGAAGTGTGTCCTTGAGGCTCTGCCACCTAGTGCGTATGAGTCCTTCTGTAATAAAAAAAACATAACCAATTCATTTTCTATTTTTTTTCAGGTACCTAGCAACTGGAAATTCATTTTCCAGCTTACACCACGAGTTCAAATTGGGAAAATCTACGGTGAGCATAATTGTGCGGGACACCTGTATGGCCATCTGGTAGGTCCTAAGAGATGCGGTCATGAGAAAACCAAAGAAAGAGGAATGGAACACCAAAGCTGAGTTGTTTTGGGAGTGCTGCAACTCCCCTAACTGTGTTGGTGCCATAGACGGTAAGCACATCAGAATTGTGAGGCCAGTCGGTAGTGGTACAAATTTTTTTAATAATAAAAAATAATATATATATAAAAAATATTTCTCTTTCATTCTTCTGGCAGTGGCTGATGCAAACTGCTACTCGTTCACCTACATAGACATTGGTTCTTATGGGAGCAGTTCTGACTCAAGCATTTTTTCCTACTCAAGTTTTGGAAGAATGATTCAGGAGAACACACTAGACCTCCAAAACGAACGACAACTCCCTGGAACATATGAACCCTCTCTCCCTTTAATATTTGTCGGTGATGAGGCTTTCGCTCTTTCAGAAAAAATGCTCAGGCTATATGCTAACCTGTCACTGTCTGTGGAGAAAAGGGTCTTTAATTATCAGCTAACAAGAGCACGAAGAGTTGTGGAGTGTACTTTTGGAATCCTGGCAAACAAATGGCGATTTCTTCACACCCCAATAACTCTAAGCATGGAAAATGCCATAATTGCCGTAAAAGCTGCCTGTGCACTCCACAAATTTGTCCGGGAAAGAGATGGATACCTTTTTGAGGACTCTTTAATGGATGAGATGGAAGCCGCAGATTGGACACATACAAGGGGCAATTACAGAGGGGCCAGCAATTTACTGACTTATTTATGAGTCCTGCCGGTCAGGTCTCATGGCAGCTTGATGCCATTGAATAAAGACCAAGAACTTCTTTCCTGTCAATGCTGTATCATCTACTATCTGTTACTTTTTTCAATAAATGTGATAAAGTTTTATTGTTCAACAGTGCGTCCATCTATTTTTTGCACTTTCTGTGTCAACATACTGAGCATGCAATATCATTCCACAACATTACATTGGTGGTCAGTGGGATTGGTGGTCAGTGGGATGCATGCCCTTACATTGGTGGTCAGTGGGATTGGTGGTAAGTGGGATGCATGCCCTTACATTGGTGGTCAATGGGATTGGTGGTCAATGGGATGAGTGATCAGTGGGATTGGTGATCAGTGGGATTGGTGATCAGTGGGATTGGTGCATCAGTGGGATGCATGCCCTTACATTGGTGGTCAGTAGGGATGAGCTTCGAGTTCGAGTCGAACTTATGTTCGACTCGAACATTAGCTGTTCGCAAGTTCGCCGAACAGCGAACAATTTGGGGTGTTCGCGGCAAATTCGAATGCCGCAGAACACCCTTTAAAAGTCTATGGGAGAAATCAAAAGTGCTAATTTTAAAGGCTTATATGCAAGTTATTGTCATAAAAAGTGTTTGGGGACCCGGGTCCTGCCCCAGGGGACATGGATCAATGCAAAAAAAAGTTTTAAAAACGGCCGTTTTTTCAGGAGCAGTGATTTTAATAATGCTTAAAGTCAAACAATAAAAGTGTAATATCCCTTTAAATTTCGTAGCTGGGGGGTGTCTATAGTATGCCTGTAAAGGGGCGCATGTTTCCCGTGTTTAGAACAGTCTGACAGCAAAATGACATTTGGAAGGTAAAAACCCATTTAAAACTACCCGCGGCTATTGCATTGCCGACAATATACATAGAAGTTCATTGATAAAAACGGCATGGGAATTCCCCACAGGGAAACCCCGAACAAAAATTAAAAAAAAAAAAAAAGACGTGGGAGTCCCCCTAAATTCCATACCAGGCCCTTCAGGTCTGGTATGGATTTTAAGGGGAACCCTGTGCCAAAAAAAAAAAAACGGCGTGGGGTCCCCCCAAAAATCCATACCAGACCCTTATCCGAACACGCAACCTGGCAGGCCGCAGGAAAAGAGGGGGGACGAGAGTGCGGCCCCCCCTCCTGAACCGTACCAGGCCACATGCCCTCAACATTGGGAGGGTGCTTTGGGGTAGCCCCCCAAAACACCTTGTCCCCATGTTGATGAGGACAAGGGCCTCATCCCCACAACCCTGGCCGGTGGTTGTGGGGGTCTGCGGGCGGGTGGCTTATCGGAATATGGAAGCCCCCTTTAACAAGGGGGGCCCCCAGATCCCGCCCCCCCTGTGTGAAGTGGTAAGGGGGTACTTACCCCTACCATTTCACTAAAAAACTGTCAAAAATTTTAAAAATGACAAGAGACAGTTTTTGACAATTCCTTTATTTAAATGCTTCTTCTTTCTTCTATCTTCCTTCATCTTCTTGCTCTTCTGGTTCTTCCTCCGGCGTTCTCGTCCATCATCTCCTCCGTGGCGTCTTCTATCTTCTTCTTCTCTGGGCTGCTCCGCATCCATGCTGGCATGGAGGGAGGCTCCCGCTGTGTGACGGCGTCTCCTAGTCTGACGGTTCTTAAATAACGGGGGGCGGGGCCACCCGGTGACCCCACCCCCTCTGACGCACGGGACTTCCCTGTAAAGTCACAGGAAAAGAAGAAAGAAGAAAGAAGAAAGAAGACGCCGCGGAGAAGATGCTGGACGAGAACGCTGGAGGAAGAACCAGAAGAGCCACAAGAACCAGAAGAAGAAGATGAAGAAAGAAGAAGCATTTAAATAAAGGAATTGTCAAAAACTGTCTCGACATTTTTGACAGTTTTTTAGTGAAATGGTAGGGGTAAGTACCCCCTTACCATTTCACACAGGGGGGGGCGGGATCTGGGGGTCCCCTTGTTAAAGGGGGCTTCCAGATTCCGATAAGCCACCCGCCCGCAGACCCCCACAACCACCGGCCAGGGTTGTGGGGATGAGGCCCTTGTCCTCATCAACATGGGGACAAGGTGTTTTGGGGGGCTACCCCAAAGCACCCTCCCAATGTTGAGGGCATGTGGCCTGGTACAGTTCAGGAGGGGGGGCGCCGCACTCTCGTCCCCCCCCTTTTCCTGCGGCCTGCCAGGTTGCGTGCTCGGATAAGGGTCTGGTATGGATTTTTGGGGGGACCCCACACCGTTTTTTTTTTATTTTGGCCGGGGTTCCCCTTAATATCCATACCAGACCTGAAGGGCCTGGTATGGAATTTAGGGGGACTCCCACGTCTTTTTTTTTTTTTTTTTAATTTTGGTTCAGGGTTTCCCTGTGGGGAATTCCCATGCCGTTTTTATCAATGAACTTCTATGTGTATTGTCGGTAATGCAATAGCCGCAGGTAGTTTTAAATGGGTTTTTTCCTTCCAAATGTCATTTTGCTGTCAGACTGTTCTAAACACGGGAAACATGCGCCCCTTTACAGGCATACTATAGACACCCCCCAGCTACGAAATTTAAAGGGATATTACACTTTTATTGTTTGACTTTAAGCATTATTAAAATCACTGCTCCTGAAAAAACGGCCGTTTTTAAAACTTTTTTTTGCATTGATCCATGTCCCCTGGGGCAGGACCCGGGTCCCCAAACACTTTTTATGACAATAACTTGCATATAAGCCTTTAAAATTAGCACTTTTGATTATTCATGTTCGTGTCCCATAGACTTTAACGGTGTTCGCGTGTTCGAGCGAACTTTTTTCCTGTTCGCATGTTCTGGTGCGAACCGAACAGGGGGGTGTTCGGCTCATCCCTAGTGGTCAGTGGGATTGGAGGTAAGTGAGATGCATGCCCTACATTGGAGGTCAGTGGGATTGGTGGTCAGTGGGATGCATGCCTTGCATTGGTGGTCAGTGTGATTGGTGCTCAGTGGGATGAATAAATAGAAATATACTTATGATTATGTTTGCGAACCTGAGGTGTAAAGTCATCCCAGTCTGCATACAGACTTTTACAAATTTCATCCCAGCCTCTGCTCTTCCTGGCATTATTTTTGTATTCTTCAATCCGGCTGTCCCATATATATGGCCTGTCAAGGACAAGTCTGATGAGCTCCTCATTATCGATGCTGTTCCGATGCCTGGGGGCCATCTTGACTGCTCACAGATGGACATGAGAAAGGAAACAGGAAGTGAGGGGGCAGAACTGTAAGGAGGAGCTGGAGGTGAAGAATTTGCACGTATCTGAACCAACAACGCGCTTCCAGAACGATTTACATTAATGTCTATGGAGACTTAATTCATAACGCAAAGCTGTAAACTCGCACAAGACCCTTTTTTTATCTCATTCGGAGAGGAATTGCAACGCATATATGTGAACGACCATCATAGAAAACAATTACTTTTTGGAGGACATGCGAATTTAGTTTTTGTTTAACGCATCACATTCATTATCAACTCGCACAAGTGTGAACCGGCACTAAATGTAGCAGCTCATTTTTGCTTAGGATGCAGCAATGCATCCCAAACTTATTTAGAGTGTGCAGAGTGGCGCTATACTGACCTTGCTAGGGCTTGGCAAAACAAACGGTCCGGTCTGGAGCAGGGCACCGTGTACGGTGCAGAAAGAGTGGCAGCAGGTAAGAGGAAGATAGCTTCCTCCTTAAATGGCCACGGAGGCGACGCCTGCACATGCGCACCAGGCAGCGTACGTCGTGTGCCGCGTCATTGGCCAGAGGTCACGGATTACCCAATAAGGGGTAGGTTGGGAGCAGATATGGGCAGGGAATACTGCCGTCACATAGTACACCAAAGTACTTGAGGCTCGGCGGTGTCACTAAGCAAAGGGGGTGGCAACAGCCACAGCGATAGCCATAACGACAGGTGCAAACAAGAAAATTGCGCTAATAAAGTTAAAAAAATATTGATTAAAAATTTAAATGTTCCAAATATTTTGACCAACTGGAAATTTGATAGATGTTCAACAGTGAAAATATCACAAAAAGTGTACCATCACCTAGTGGAAAACATGCTTACCAGGTTGTAAGCCAAATAAGCAGGTGGCTATTACCCCAGCCCAGGCTGCTGGTTTTGCAGGATGAAATGTAGGCATTTGCAAGCCTCTTAGCATGGGTTGGCGTTGATTCCACAGATAATTATTTTGTTTTGACCAATAAAACAAAAATATATATAGCGTTATACTGACAAAAATTATTAAATTTGTGCACAATAGATACGAATGCACTCACAGTGTGAACAACCAAGGATTACACAAACAGATAACCACCCAGTGGATAGAACAAGCATGAGTGTGCCATCACCACATAGAGGGCCTCCTTACTAGATGTCAAACCAAACAAGGCAGATGTCTCCTTAGGAAAGCTAAACCTCAGCTGAACCCAGAAAACCAACTTGATTGATGGATGAATTGGTAACTTTCAGCGGAGAACCGAGTGATTCATAAGGCCGTAGGTGTCAGCAGGTGATAACTGTTAAAGATGTAAAGGTCAAACATATACCTCCAAAGCCATTCAGAGACAAAGCCATGAATATCACTGGGGCCAGCACTGAATGATCATATCCAGCAAGAGCAATTAGAGCACATGACAGAGCAAAACAGAAGCATGATATGCAACAGGATGAACACTAAAGGATGAGATAATACATTTCCAGATTTTCCAATCATTCTTATGTGATTGTGAAAGTATATGCTTTATAGCTGAAATCCCCAAATGGTGGGGGATTGAGCTATAGAGCGCCTCAATGTCCACAGCAATGAGTAATGTATCAGGGGTAAGATGGATACCCTCCAAATTTTTAAGAAGGTGGATAGTGTCCTTAATATAGGGCATCGATGCCACCCACCCCCCGAGATGATTGGTCTACCGGGTGGTGTTTGTAGATCTTTGTGTATTTTGGGTAAGCTGTAGAAAGTCAGGATTCTAGCAAACTTGGTGTGTATAAATCCATGATCAAAGGGAGTGTTCACAAATGGAGATTCTCTCACTTTTCGGGCAATTGAGAAAAGTGGTGGAGAAAAAGGCGGCATGTTTTTGGCATGTGGTAAGTTTTGAGAGGTACATTAGAGAGAATGTGAATCCTTACGGTCTCAGGATACAAATTTTCCCTATCTTGGAAGACATCGACACAGCTTTTAAACAAAAATGGGAAAATAACTTACAAAGCTGTACCACGGTGATGATAAGACTCCTCATTGAGGAATATCAAAAATGCATCATCAACATGGATAAAGAAATTGATATGATTTACAATAAGTTGCAGCCTTTCAAAAAATTAGCTGTGTTTAATGAACAAGAGGATAGGGTTAAAAATCATCTAGATGTATTCACTAATGACACGCTTGTAACAAAAGAAAAAAAGTTTTGGAGAGACCATAGAGCCTTCCAAGAGTGTAAAGCCTATAAATTATAATACAATGATATTCCAGCACTACCAAATGTGTGCATTTTTTAACAATATGCTGCAACACTGAAGGAAATATCAGAACCCAGAAAATATATAAAGTGAAGGTAGTGCTGCGCTATGAACCTAAATACTGTGCGTAATAAAGTGCAAGGTGCTCAATGAAAGATAGGGTTGAAAGAGGCAATGTTCAAAGGTCAATATATATCCAATCCTAATATAAAAACCAAAAGGACAATCAGCGCAAACACAATGAAATAAACATAAAAATTGCAAGCTGAACACTATAGGCAATCACAAAATATCTAGCAGAAATACAATACAATCAAGGTAAGTGCAGCGCAAAAAAACTAAATAAAAGAACAAAAGAAAAAAGAAAAGTCCAATCAGGATTGAGGTTCCAAGCACCCGACAAAAGGAATGGCAGGATCGCTCATGTGAAAAAGGGGGAAGAAAGAAGTCCTTCTGGTGTGCAGTGACAGTATCTTTCACCAAAAAAGCCCAAATACGCTTACCAGAAATGGTGAACCTCCCTGCCACAGAAAGTCAAAAGTGCATGTATCCCCACAGGGATGTTACAAACCTCCCAGGTTTGTGCGGTCCTCAATCCCAGTGTGTGGAACTGTCCAGCAAGGACTTCCAGTCAAGCAGGGGGGACCTCCAATTAGCCTCCAGAAGCAGATGAAATAATGGTGTACAGCGCTCCAAAAAAGGCAAAGGGAACACTCTAATGCCCCGTATACACGGTCAGATTTTCCGACGGAAAATGTGCAATCGGAGCGTGTTGTCGGAAATTCAAACCGCGTGTGGGCTCCGTCGGACATTTTCCATCTGATTTTCCAACACACAAAGTTTGAGAGCAGGCTATAAAATTTTCCGACAACAAAATCCAATCGCGTCAATTCTGACCGTGTGTGGACAATTCCGACGCACAAAGTGCCACACATGCTCAGAAGAAATTCCAAGACGGAACAGCTTGGTCTGGTAAAATTAGCGTTCAGAATAGATAGAGCACTTTCGTCAGGCTGCAATGTTTAAAATTGTTTAATACAGCGCACTCTCTTCTTCTTTATAATGCTAGAAGAATGAAGTAGTTTTGCTGCTCATATTCACACAGACTTCTCACAGACATATTTCTTTATTATTTATCGTGATTCCCTCAATATATTTTGATTTGTCACATCTGACAAAAAATCTATATAATTTTTTTGGGGGGTTTGTATTTTTTTCAAGCCTGATCTTGTTGTTCATTTTTTATTTTTATTTATTTTTCATCCTGAATATTTGTGTGTGTGTGTGTGTTTTGTTTGTCAAGTTACCACAACACCATTATTATCTTGTATTATTTAATCTTTAATCTCAAGGAGATTGCTTGGTGTTGGTGTCTCTTGTTAATTTCACATTGTAGTTTACAAATGTACCTACCTCCTCACAAACAAACTGTCCTTTTTGATGGAAAACACACATAGGCAAGTATAATTGAAACAAAAAAACCTTTATTAAGGGCTCACAACCAAACAAAGAGGGAGGCAACGCTGGACAAACAGTAGAAATTGGTGAAGCCTTTGACCCCCAGGGCACACATCAATTATTTTACAGCAAAATTGGTGGCCTAAGGAGTCCTTATCTAAGGGAGTGCAGTCTGGTCCAGAAGTCCCAGAGATCCGTAAAGCAGCAGATGACATCTGTGTCCCCAGGCTGTGGTCATAAAAGAGACTGCATCTTTTGCCAGACCAGACTGAACCCAGGCCATCACTCTGTGGTCTTCCTTCCACGCTGTGGCTCTGGTGGTGTAATTGTGGCAGGAGGAGGAGGAGGAGGAGGAGGATGGTCCAACTCACTCAGGTGGGTATTGGGTGTGATTTCGCCCCTCACCCCCTTGGTTAAGACTTTATAAAGAAGGTCCTCCCACATGAGGCGTTGGCCCTCCTGCATGCCCTTCAGTTTGGTGGCAGCCATGCAGCAAAGGCCTCTTCAGGAGTGGGGGTGGCTGTGAGGGACGCAGAAACCTCCTGAATGAGCGCTGAATCCTGCACGTGACTCCCCTTCCTGGGTCTTTTGGTTGGAAGGTGCAGGGGAGGAACCTGCGATCCGGTCAGGCTCCTACTGGGCCCAGGCTTCTCCTGGCTGCCACTTAGCCCTGCCTCCTCCTGGCTGCCACTAACCCCCGCCTCCTCCTGACTGCCACATTCCACAGCCTCCTCCTGTGTACCACATTCCGCAGCCTCCTCCTCCTGGCTGAGGTCTTCCTGTGTATGAAAAAGGGACATAGTTTTAGCTTTTCATTCATCAATCACATACAATTTTCACCTCATGACTGTTGCAAATTGAATGTTAACAAATATAATAGATTATCATTCTGAGGCCAGCATTTTTCATTCTTGTCCTAATTATTTTTGCCCACTACTGTCTATTGATATGTAAAACACTTTCTTAAATTAGCAATTAGTGATCAATAATCTAGTAAACATCATTTATTTATTGCCTCCACTTCTTCCTGGCTGGAAGTCCCAGGTTTGACATCGGAAGCCTCAGCTGGGGTGGAAGGAAGAGTGGAAGGAAGGGTTGAGAGGGATTCCCTGACTCCAGTCTGGTCTGACAGAAATCGCAGCCTCTCATAGCCTGGGGACATAAATTTCATCTGCTGCTGCTCCGGATCTCTGGGAATCCGTGACCTTCTTGCGCTCCCTAAGATAAGTGCTCCTCAGGCCACCAATTTTGGCTTTTAAATAGGGGATGGTTGCTGTGGGGACCACCGGCTTCACCAACTCCAGAAGTATCTCCAGCGCTGTCTGCCTCTTTTGTTTATGATTATAATGAGGATGTTTCACCTGCCACAGACAGGGCAGTTCCCTGTATTTGTTTATGAACGGGGGAGGAAGTTGTGGTCATTGAAGCCATCCATTTTCTCTGCAAGACACACCACAAGACAAACCCTAATGTCAGGTGAAACTCTCCTAATCTTGTTACAATATAGGCCTCAATCTAGAAGCAGTATAGGCCCAAATTTAGATCTTACCTTCGTTATCATGATCGGCACCTCTGATACTCCTTCCTCCGCTCACAGATCGCACGTACTACGCACGCATGTTACGCTTTATATACACTTTGCATGCGTGAAACTCTGCCCACCCTGACGTTCTTTCTAGTCTATGCCCCGCCCCTTCTCGTTCGGCGCAGTAGGGGAAGAGCACATGGTGGAGACACAGCAGGTGCGTGCTAATTACATCAATGAGGAGGAGGAGGAAAGCCCAGAGCCTGAAACGTCACCATCCCAGAAGAGACGATTTAAGGCATCAAATATGTCCTTTGGGGAGATGTTGGGGATGGTCGACATCCTGAAGAGGGCCGACTATGATGGGAAGTATGGACCTTACCCCAACCCCAATGTCCGAAAGGCCAAGATCATGGCGAAAGTAGTCAAGAGTGTGCACCGGAATTTCGGGGTACGGCGATCCAAGGATCAGCTCAGGAAGTGGTGGTTGGACCTCAAATTAAGGGAGCATGAGCAGTATAGAAGGATCAGGAGAGTCCTGCAAAAAAGTAAGTAGTTGTCCTGTGTTCCTATTCTTCATGTTTATTACGTTCGTGCTGCTCCATGTGCTTTTCTTTACTGTTGTACAGTTTAACCCCTTCCCGCCAACCATACGCAGATATGCGTACTCAGCTTTCCGGGGTTATACCGGGATGATGCCCGCAGCTGCAGGCATCATCCTGGTACCGTTGTTTACAGCGGGCGATAGGCTACCCGAGTATAACAACTGATGCGGCTAAAAGCCGGAGGAGTGGGAGGGGACATCCCCCCTCCCGCTGCCTCCCGCCGCTCTTACCGGGCCTCCCGTGCGATCGGGAGGCCCGGTGTCCAATCGGCTGCCTCCGGCGGCTGTGGGCGGGCTGGAACGAAGCTGTGGGCGGCTTCGTTCCAGCCTTCTCAATGTAAACGCGGAAGCGACGTCATGACGTCACTTCCCGTTTACTTGGCTGCCAATGGCGCCGTTTTTAAAAAAAAATACAGTATTCAGAATCGCCGTTTTCGGCGATCTGAATACTTTGATGTGCAAAGGAGGGATCGGGGGTCTTTTAGACCCCCGATCCCTCCATAAAGAGTACCTGTCACCACCTATTACTGTCACAAGGGATGTTTACATTCCTTGTGACAGCAATAAAAGTAAAAAAAAAAAAAAATTTTATAAAAATATGTCTTCATCTTGGAACTCTGCCAAAAACAGACAATTGTATCCCACTTCAAAACAATGTTTCATATTCCTAGTTCTGCCATCAAATATCTGTGTGCTAACTATACCTATTTTTTCTTTACATAGGGGAGAAAAGACTCGGAGGACACCCCTCATCCGAGGAGACCACAGACCCCCCACCTCTGGAAGAAGGGGAAATCCACCCAAGCCAAGCAGAGCAGGAGGAGGAAGACGTGGTGGAAATTGTCACCACAACAGGTGAGTGTCTGCGACCACAGGCTCAGGTAAGAGATGGATGCCGTCATATTTATAATACATGGTGTGTTTTTGTTTCTATCTTTTTAGGTGATCATGATGTTGTGGATCCAGATCATTTCACCTCTGAAAGTGCACAGATCCTGATTGGGGAGACCATGGGGTGTAATAGGGACTTGGAAAACATCCAGAAAAACATCAATGATGTTAAAAAAAAAAAAGAACATCATTGATGTTTTAGGGATGTTTTAGGGAGAGTTTAAAACCCCTCCAAATTCCTTTCCTTTTTTTGTGCTTTTTGTGATCTAAAAATTTCTAACATTTTTTGACACATTCGCGAAAAGCCAAATTTTGAAGATGCACACAGTGTGTCAACATGTGCTATCTGCCATCACGGGAGATCAATGGACGCGTTTTGGGGATGCAACCTCTTCCTCAATAATAAAGTAGCTGGGAGGAAGGGGTTGCACCCCCAAAACACGTCCCTTGATCCCCCGTGATGGCAGGTAGCACATGTTGACATTCGTCAATTTGTGTGCATCTTCAAAATTTAGCTTTTCCTGGGGTGACTTCACCCCATCTGAACGCAATATCAAACAGTTTGTAAATACTCATGTCTGATATTGCCTTCAAGTTCAACAAAAGTTGAACTTTGTAAGTTCCAGATTTGTGTCTTTCTTGATGTTTTTAAACATGCCTGTTTTATCTTAAATGGACATTTCTACTTTTTCTAATGTGACCCCAAAAATTGTTATACAACAAACATGTTGTTTTGTTTTAAAAACCTTTAAAACCTTTTACAAATGCACATGTGATTGTGCTGGTATTAAAAAGATTGACAATCAAGAATGTGTGGATTATTGTTTCAACGCTCCAAAACTTTTGTTGTGCTCTAATTGGTGTTTACTGTGACAATGGGGGTTATTTCCTAAGGGCAAATCCTCTTTGCACTACAAGTGCAGTTTCAAGTGCACTTGTAGTGCAAAGTGTCTTTGCCTTTAGTAAATAACACCCAACAGTGCTTTGTAAGGTTACACCATCACACCATTTTCAGGACTCCACACATTTCTGTCAGGGTCAGTTAAAAGAAACACAAGCAGGAAATGTCACCAAAGATTTGAGTAGTTAAAATTATTTTTTATTTGTAAAATGTTTCAGACATTGTCTGGCATATTGATGGCCCCCCTACCCGCAAAGTATTCAAGGTATCTAAGATGGACCCCACGGGCACTCAGGGGGGACAAGCCAGGACGGCCACTTTCAAGCACCTTCAGGGTTGGTTCATTAGGAATTCCAGCCTCAGGCCCAACTGAGGCAGCATAGTTGGCAGAATTTTGCCGTAAAAAGTTGTGTAGAACACAGCACGCCAGGATGATGTGATTCAGTTTGTACTCCGTCATGTGTATGGGTGTAAGAAATAGGTGGAACCGGCTGGCCATGATTCCAAATGTGTTCTCCACCACTCTTCTGGCTCTGGCCAGCTGGTAATTTAAAAACCCTCTGGTCCGGGGTGAGGGTCCTCATCAGGAATGACCGCATAAGATGGTCCCCCAGCGCAAACGCTTCATCAGCAACAAAGACGAATGGGAGTCCTTCCACACTCCGTCTGGGCGATAACTCCACCATCGGACATCCGGCCATTCTTCCCCACATCCACATACAGGAACTCGTAAGTAGCCGACACCACTGCCAACATCACAATACTATTGAACCCCTTATAGTTGTAATAGTATGACCCCGAGTTGGGTGGTGGGACGATATGGACATGTTTCCCATCAATTGCCCCTCCGCAGTTAGGAAAGTCCCACCGATGGGCAAAGTGGGAGGCCACAGTCTGCCATTCCTGTGGGCTGGAAGGAAAATGTGGAGACAAACAAGAAAAAAATATTATTAATCATTTTGCACATAAACTGGGAAAGCAGATTAGACACAAACATTCTTGCCCAACATCAGTATAACATTTAGTTTATGGAGTTTGGAAAAACCAAGGTATAAGGTCCACCTATCAGATCCCCCCCTCTCATGGGCCATTTCTAACATTATAGGGGGGGAGCTCTTGGACAGGTAACCCTCTCCACTTCATTGAGAGATGAATCCTAAATAATGTGTATTACTTTTGCCAGTACCTCCTTTTTTTTTTTTAACAAAGGTAAATTTTATTGCAATCAAAACAAACACGTCAGTTTACAATATATCATACATGGAAAAGAGAAGGGGCATTAATGTAGTACAGTTACAGAAATGATCGCACAGGTACTTGCATTTCCAGTATTTAATCATTTGAGGATTATGTAGCTGTTGAGTTATACGAGATCTTGTAGTGGTTCATTACCAGGGGGATCCGAATGACAACCAACGACTTCCGAATGGGCATATTGAAAACCGATCCCCTAAAGGAAAGGGGATTGGAGTACTAAAAGAAAGTTGAAGATGGCTCAGGGGAAGGGGGGAACCCGACAGGATCGGAAGGGGGGGGAGGACCAGGAGGGGAAGGGGGGGAGCGGGAGCCCATCAGTAATTTTTGCAAATCAGTATACAATAAATCTCTACTGGAGTGATCTATGGATCTAGTCCTGGGCTAGGTGGAGAGACCTCCAGCGAGAGGGATCCCCAGGAGTCAATCCACGAGGACCATATTTTATCAAATTTAGACGGACAATTCCTGTTGATATATGTTATCTTATATAGTGGCAAAACAGCATTTAGGGTATTCCTCCAGGCATTGACGGTAGGCGGCTCACCCAACTTCCACCTCAGCATTATCTCCCTTCGGGCATAATACGTAGCGAATGCTATAAACAATTTGGTATATTTCCCCACACCAGAGTCTGCCAATACGTTTAACAATAATGCACGGGGACACATTGGGATCATAGTTTCCGCTGTCTGGTTGATGTCTGCAAAACCCACTCCCAGAACAGCCGCAACAGAGGGCACGACCATGTCATGTGTAGGAAGGAGGCCTCCTGGTCTCGGCATCTTGGGCATGCCGGAGATCTGTCGGGATAAATAGCAGCCAGTCTGCGCGGCGTGTAATAAGCCCTGTGCAGGAATTTTAGTTGCAGGAATCGGTCCCTGGCAGAGATCATGTTAGAAACATATGAAGAGACAAATGTCTCCCATTCTTCTTCCTCGAGGGACGGCAAGTCCCTCTTCCACTTCATAAATGTTTTATCAAGTTTTGTGGGCTTGGAAGCTGTTATGTGAAAGTAAATTGTTGAGAGGGGGGCTGTCAAGATTTTTGTGGAAAGTTACCTCTCCACCGGATCCGACTCAAGGGTGATACCCCCGGGAAACTGATGTTGAAACACATGCCGCACCTGCAGGAAGCGGACAAACATCCAGTTGGGCAGCCTATATTTTTCTTTCAGTTCCAGGAATGTCATCAGCCTACCCCCCACTACCAAATGTTTGAGAGCCACTATACCTCTAGTTGCCCAGACCTGTGGGTCCGGCACACTACGTAGGTGAGGAAGATTGGGGTTACCCCAAAGAGGTGTATAAGGGGAGACTTTACCTTCGGAGTGATAACTTGCCCTGGCCCTATGCCAGACCGTGATGGTAGTGCGCATTAGGGTTGGCAAGTTTGGATAGGCCTTAGGTCCCTGGAACACCAGGTTACTGAGGGCGGCATATGAGCCCAAAATCGCAGCCTCTAGGGTTACTGCGGGGTTGTCTCTGGGCTGGGAGAACCACCATCTGGCCGTCACCAATATGGCTGCCCAGTAATATACCTGGAAATCCAGGAGAGCCAACCCCCCTGGCCCATTGTCAACTGTAGTGTGGTCAGCGCCAGTCTGGGCACTTTCCCCAGCCACAGAAAGGAGCTAACTATAGCTTTTATTTAAGCAAAGTAGGAGGCTGGGATCAGTATTGGGCTATTCCTAAACAGGTAGAGGAACTTTGGGAGGAAGACCATCTTGATTAAATTCACTCTCCCCACAGGCATCAGAGGGAGCCACCTCCATTCTGCACACTTCTTGGAGAACTGCGCCAATAAGGGGTTTAGGTTAAGATCCATATATTTGGCCACTGGTCCCCCTAGATGAATCCCCAAATATTTAAACCTGTCGACCCAAACCAATTGACTCCGAATGGGTGGTCTAGGCCTGGTGGGGCTTAGAGGATAAATCAGGGATTTACCCCAGTTAACCCTAACTCCTGAGAAAAATCCGAACTCGTCAACCATTTTCAAAGCCACTGGGAGTGAGGAGGAGACGTCATTCAAGTACAGGATAGTGTCATCTGCATACAAGGATATTTTCTTCTCCACCACTCCCATTTGATTCCCCCGTATCATAGATTCTGCCCGAATCTTTGCTGCCAGAGGTTCCACTGCCAGGGCAAACAGCCCAGGTGACAGCGGGCACCCCTGCCTGGTACCCCGGCATAGTGGGAATTCCCTCGAGAGTGAATTATTAGTACGTACTTTGACCTTGGGTGAGGCATACATCAGGCGTAGCCACCCAATAAACGTTGGTCCAAACCCAAATTTCCGGAGGACAGCCCAGAGGTATTCCCATTCAACAGAATCAAACGCTTTTTCGGCATCTAATGACACCACCACCCCTGGTCTGTCCTCCGATGCAACATCCAAGTGCATTAGAAGTCTACGTATGTTTATGTCTGTCCCTCTGCCTGGTATGAACCCCGATTGGTCCGGGTGGATCAAAGCCGTGATTACTGAATTCAGGTGACCAGCCAAGGCTTTAGCAAGTATTTTTAGATCCACGTTTAAAAGCGAGATTGGTCGGTATGAGGAACACAGCTCCGAATCCTTGCCAGGCTTAGGGAGGATGACAATCACCGCCTCGGACATAGAGGGGGGGAAAGCCCCACTCTCAAGCATTTTCAGCAACACCTCCCTATATATGGGTAAGATGTCGTCTGTGTATTGCTTATAGAACTCCGCCAGGTAGCCATCCGGGCCCATCTTCCCGCCCTGCAGGGATTTAACTGCCATCTGGAGTTCCTTGAGAGTAAGAGGACCATCCAGTCTCTCCCTGGTAGCGTCGGTCAGGCATGGTAAATCTATCCCCTCAAGATACGCCTGTAATTCAGATTCAGTGAATCGCACTCTGTGGCTTACTATCAATAACTTTATAGCTCCAAATTGTTCATTCATTTGAGAGGAATTCGTTAGGACTTCTCCATCAGAAGACCGGATACGGGGTATGGACACTGGGGAGGAGTATTCCCTTGACAACCAGGCCAATAGGCGAACACTTCTCTCCCCCTGCTCAAAAATCCTCTGACTCTGATGCAGGAGATGCAGTTTTGTGATTGATGTGTGTATGAGGGAGACATCTCTCAGTGCTTCCTGGAAGGATGCATACGCCTGAGAGGTACGATCTCTAATGTAGGCAGCCTCTAGCCCTCCCACCCTAGCCTCCGCCCTCTCAAGCTCCCTATGGGCCCCCCTGCAAACGTTTCCAATGTGTTCCTGGAACTTACCTCTCATACAAACCTTAAATGCATCCCAGACAACGGGGACAGGGATAGATCTTTCCCAAGCGTTCCAAAATTTTGTCATATCAGTTCTACTTGGGACATCCACCCTTGAGTCAGATAGCCAAAATCTGGAAAGACGCCACAACCCCTCTGAAGCACAGTTTGTCAGTTCAAGCTGCAGGGAGACAGGAGCATGATCCAAAATCCCTCTAGGGAGGATGGTAATGTCTTTTATACTGGACAGGACCATTCCCCCAGAGTAGACCAGGTCTATCCTAGAAAAAGTTTTGTAAGTGGCTGAGTGGCAGGTAAATGCCTGCACCTGAGGGTTTCTCCACCGCCAAACATCAGTGAGATTAAATGCCTCTGCCCACGCGTTAAGGTCGGACACGGAACTCGATGATCGAGACATCCTATCTACCTCAGGATCCGGGACCATGTTGAAGTCTCCCAACAGCAGGACATTATCAGTGGCATATTGTGAAACTTTAGAGATCAGCTGGTATAGGAAAGAGATTGAGGCGGGGGGGAACATACAGTCCTACCACCACCAACTCCAAGTTCATTTAAATAGCGTGGATAATTATATATCACCCCCCGGGATCTATATCTAGTGCTAACAAATGAAAGAGAAGGGACTTGCGTACTAGGACACTCACCCCTCTTGCCAGGTTGGAATAAGTAGAATGATACGCGTGGCCCACCCACGGTCTACGTAGGCTCATCATTTTTCCTCCCACTAGATGAGTCTCTTGGAGTATACATATATGGGGGGACTGTCTCTGCAAAAACTGGAACACCAATGATCGTTTGATTTTGGAATTTAGACCCCTGGTGTTCCAGGACACAATTTTACACATAGACATTCAGCCACCATAGCACATTAAAAGCAGGAGGGGACACCACCTCCGCCAGTGAGCCGCCCACCGTCACACTATTCTTGCCAATTTGCACAACCTTCTCAGCATGTAATATCCAGTAATGAATACATTGATTGAACTGACTTCTATTGGTAAACTTGCATACAAACCAAACAAAAAATCCAACCCCCCCCCCAACCCACCCCCCTCCCCGCCACCCCCCATCCCCCTCCCCAACCGAAGGGAGCCTCTTTCCCGAAATAACTGGAGGCAACAGGCCTCTGTGGAGGTATAGTGTGCAAGAAGGAACCGGAGTCCCGTCCTCTGGAATACAGTACATGGACCGGGTAATGGAGACCGGACTATAGGGGACCAGTGCAGTCTCCCAGCCTAGGCTGGGGGTAAGAAAAACTTAGTTGCAAACCCAAAAATCGTAACTTGTAAAGTAATCCACAGTGTTTCCAAGGATCGCAGTCCTGTGTCGTAGAGCTAGATAGGATGGGACATGCGGCACAGTCTCTCAACCTCCCCCTGTATAAAGGAGTCTTGTCTTTCGGACAAAGTAGTAGGAAGGTGGGGAGAGGTGAGACCCTCTTGCAGTCAGGATTATGGACAGGGCCCACATTTCAGATCCCATTTAACACTAACCCTCTTATAAGTCCGCTCCTTGAGAGCTCCCATTAAGGTAACCCGAATAGGGACATAGGTTACATCAAAGCAGGGAGGGCTAGTAGAAGAAGAGGGGGAGGCCGCATTGGTCAGGATGCCCCCTGCATAACTCTGTCCGTGGTCAAGTGAAACAAAGGCAAACCAAGTGCAGCCCTGTCAGGGGTCATTTCAGGAGTAAGGGACTCTGCCTCCAACTGGGCCTATGGGGCTAGTCTGCGCTGCCATCCTGATTTCTTTATAATACTGGGATTACTCTATTGCATCATTGTAGAGATGCAGAAACATTGAAGTAGACACAGTCATTCTCAGTGTCTGCGCACCGTCTCTATCCAGGATGAGGCTTCCGCTGGTGAGGTGAAAAAGCGGGTTGTCTCTCCATCTTCCACCCGGAGTCGTGCCAAAAAAAGCATGCTATACTTTATTCCCTTAGCCCGCAATTTGGCTCGGACTGCGTCGAACGACTTACGCTGCCTTTGGGTCTCCATGGAGAAGTCAGGGAATATCATCAGCCACGTGTTCTCATATTTCAAATTTTGTATTGCTCTGGCTTCTCTCAGTACCATGTCCCTATCTTTAAAATGAAGCATTTTGAAGATAAATGTGCGAGGGGGGAGCCCTGTGGCCCTCGCGTCGTCGGCATGCGATGAGCCCTTTCAATAGTAAAGAAAGGAGAGAATCGCGCCCCAGGGAGCAGGCGGTGGGATCCATACCTTCAGCTCCCTCCGGGAGGCCGACGATTCGGAGGTTGTTACGCCTGTTCTGATTCTCGGCGTCCTCTGCCCTGCTCTCCAGGGCCTTCACCCTCGCCTTTAATGTGTGCAGGTCTCCAGAGTGGTCTCTCACTATATCCTCAGTCCCCGAGACCCGCTGCTCCACCTCCGCCATGCGGCCGCAGAAGGAGTCCAGGTCTCTACGGATAAAGTCCACATTAGTCTGGACATGGTCTATTTTATCCATCAGGGCGGCTTGTCCCGAGGCAATTGTTTGTATGGCTGCAGCCAGATCAGCAGCCGTGGCTGGAGGAGAGTCTGTTGCCTCCGTCTGGGAAGCAATGTGTGATGTAATGGCGGCCTGGCTCCTTGTCCTTGCTCCGTCTAAGTGTGCCGCTGCCGACTTTGACCTTCTAGGTTTGCCGCTGGGCATGACCCGGAGTCACTGCCGATCACCTGGGCTCTCGCTCCACTCAGTTTTGGCACCGGTTCCGGGGTTATATTGAGGATAAAGAATCAGTCTCCAGGAGCTCCGTTACTGAGTGTCCTCTCCCGTCGCCATCTTGGACACGCCCCGCCAGCACCTCCTTAGTTACACTATTGGCAGCCCACTGGACAGGTAAGAAGTGTCATAATACAAAGATATAAATACACATTGTACACATTTGAGCACATTTGGACATTCTGCTATTACCTATAAAGATAATAATAGGATACAAAAACTTGAAACAGTACCATTTGAAAGTATACAGGCAGGCCCTTGCACTACATGCTTTGGGGAATTCATCCATACATCTGAGCACAAAAGAGATGGGTATAGTGTGTATGGGTTTGGCAAAGTCAGCAGATAGATGATTGAGGATAGATAGAGAATTGGTATCAGCTGACTTAGCAGTTGGGGGGAGGGAGGGTTCCAAATGATTTGGGGACCCTAAAAAAAAGCCTATGGCACTCTCCTGAATTTTAAGCACAAATCACATTTTAAAACATTTTAGGGGGTGTTTGGGGTAAAGCACTACTATGGAGCTAATAAAATACATTGTTAAGTGACTACATGAGGTGAATATAGGGCCAGGAGACGATGCTGGGGAGGTAAGTGAGGGCAAATATGTATGAAGGACAAAAAAAATAATTACATAAAAATCCAGGATGCATGAGGACAAAGGGAACATTCACAACATATTACAAACATGGTAATTAGGGAATGAGGAAAGAAATACAACATATTATCAAACATTAAATACAATAAAATGTGATGTTAAAGGATAAAAATCTTACCTTAATATACTCCTTCTGCAGGACCTGGATGATGGCAGAACAGGTCTCTGGGATAATGATCCCCAGAGCCTGGGGGAGATGCCTGTCGAGAACTTGAAGTCCTGCAGGCTTCTCTCCGTCGCCAAGTACCGCAGGGTGGCGACTAGCCTCTGCTCCGGAGTGATGGCTTGCCTCATGCAGGTATCCTGCCTGCTAATATAAGGGGTCAGCAAAGCCAACAAACGGTGAAATACGGGGTCCGTCATCCGGAGAAAGTTCCTAAAATCATCAGGATTATTCTCACGGATCTCACGGAGCAAAGGCATATGACAGAACTGGTCACGGTGGAGCAACCAATTCTTAGTCCATGAACTCCTCCCCACCCTGTTCATGGACTGGACTTGTGTCAAGGTAAGGACCCCAACACCAAGCCCTCGCACAGCACGAACTCTACGAGGAGTACGTATGCGCAACATGGCTAGAAAACAGTCGGCTGCTCAGAACGAAGTAACAGAACGCACTGAAGAACAGCAAGGCCTGTGAAGAGCGACCTGAAAAACAGCAACGAGCGGACAAGATCGCACAGAAAACTCCAATACGAACTCACTGCACGCACTGAAGAGCAGATACAAACCCACAAGCACAAACCGAACAGCAGAAAACGATCTGAAAACCACGAGTCTGAAAAAGCGCGAATCATCTCTCAAACCTTTACTAACACGAGATTAGCAAAAGGAGCCCAAAGGATGCCGCGCTTGGTTTGGACCTGTCCTTTTCTAGTCTCGTCATACGTGGTGTACGTCACCGCGTTCTTGACGATCAGAAATTCCGACAACTTTGTGCAACCGTGTGTATGCAAAACAAGTTTGAGCCAACATCCGTCAGAAAAAATCCATGGATTTTGTTGTCGGAATGTCTGATCAATGTCCGACCAATGTCCGACCGTGTGTACAGGGCATAAGTGTACTCCGTTTATAGGTCACAAAGTATAAGTTAAAAAATAGCAGTGCTAGCTAGTGCAAATGGATAAAAAACTTTATGCCTTCACTTTATGACTTCATCGGGGATGTCATGAAGTCATGTGACAGTGACGAACACGTGCAGGAACACGAGGCACCGGAAGTGACTTGAGCAAGCTCGCAGCTCGTTTGTTATATGCCTGTTTGATACATCTTATTGTGAGTACCTTGATTTTACTTTTACTGTTTTGTCAATAAACATTTGGAAATACTAGGCTATCGTGCATTCCTCTTTACATCACCCCATGCCCCATTGCGAGGTTCATTGGATGCGGACACACCAGGGACAATAGGGGGGCTCTGATTCCAGACTAGAGACTAGGGATGAGCTTCGAGTTCGAGTCGAACTCATGTTCGACTCGAACATTGGCTGTTCGCAAGTTCGCCGAACAGCGAACAATTTGGGGTGTTCGTGGCAAATTCGAATGCCGCGGAACACCCTTTAAAAGTCTATGGGAGAAATCAAAAGTGCTAATTTTAAAGGCTAATATGCAAGTTATTGTCATAAAAAGTGTTTGGGGACCCAGGTCCTGCCCCAGGGGACATGGATCAATGCAAAAAAAAGTTTTAAAAACGGCCGTTTTTTCAGGAGCAGTGATTTTAATAATGCTTAAAGTCAATCAATAAAAGTGTAATATCCCTTTAAATTTCGTACCTGGGGGGTGTCTATAGTATGCCTGTAAAGGGGCGCATGTTTCCTGTGTTTAGAACAGTCTGACAGCAAAATGACATTTTGAAGGAAAAAACTCATTTAAAACTACCCGCGGCTATTGCATTGCCGACAATACACATAGAAGTTCATTGATAAAAACGGCATGGGAATTCCCCAAAGGGGAACCCCGAACCAAAATTAAAAAAAAAAAATGACGTGGGAGTCCCCCTAAATTCCATACCAGGCCCTTCAGGTCTGATATGGATATTAAGGGGAACCCCGGCCAAAATTTAAAAAAAAAAATGACGGGTTCCCCCTAAATTCCATACCAGACCCTTCAGGTCTGGTATGGATTTTAAGGGGAACCCCGCGCCAAAAAAAAAAAAAAAAACGGCGTGGGGTCCCCCCAAAAATCCATACCAGACCCTTATCCGAGCACGCAACCTGGCAGGCCGCAGGAAAAGAGGGGGGACGAGAGTGCGGCCCCCCCCCTCCTGAACCGTACCAGGCCACATGCCCTCAACATTGGGAGGGTGCTTTGGGGTAGCCCCCCAAAACACCTTGTCCCCGTGTTGATGAGGACAAGGGCCTCATCCCCACAACCCTGGCCGGTGGTTGTGGGGGTCTGCGGGCGGGGGGCTTATCGGAATCTGGAAGCCCCCTTTAACAAGGGGACCCCCAGATCCCGGCCCCCCCCCTGTGTGAAATGGTAAGGGGGTTCTTACCCCTACCATTTCACTAAAAAACTGTCAAAAATGTTAAAAATGACAAGAGACAGTTTTTGACAATTCCTTTATTTAAATGCTTCTTCTTTCTTCTATCTTCCTTCATCTTCTGGTTCTTCTGGCTCTTCTGGTTCTTCCTCCGGCGTTCTCATCCAGCATCTCCTCCGCGGCGTCTTCTATCTTCTTCTCCTCGGGCCGCTCCGCACCCATGGCATGGGGGGAGGCTCCCGCTCTTCTCTTCATCTTCTTCATCTTCTTCTCTTCTTCATTTTCTTCTCCGGGCCGCTCCGCAACCCATGCTGGCATGGAGGGAGGCTCCCGCTGTGTGACGGCGCTCCTCGTCTGACAGTTCTTAAATAACGGGGGCGGGGCCACCCGGTGACCCCGCCCCCCTCTGACGCACGGGACATGACGGGACTTCCCTGTGGCATTCCCCGTGACATCACACGGAAGTCCCGTCAAGTCACCGTGCGTCAGAGGGGGGCGGGGTCACCGGGAGGCCCCCCCCCCGTTATTTAAGAACTGTCAGACGAGGAGCGCCGTCACACAGCGGGAGCCTCCCTCCATGCCAGCATGGATTGCGGAGTGGCCCGGAGAAGAAAATGAAGAAGAGAAGAGGAGAAGAAAAGAAGAAGAGAAGAGCGGGAGCCTCCCCCCATGCCATGGGTGCGGAGCGGCCCGAGGAGAAGAAGATAGAAGATGCCACGGAGGAGATGCTGGACGAGAACGCCGGAGGAAGAACCAGAAGAGCCAGAAGAACCAGAAGATGAAGGAAGATAGAAGAAAGAAGAAGCATTTAAATAAAGGAATTGTCAAAAACTGTCTCTTGTCATTTTTAACATTTTTGACACTTTTTTTGTGAAATGGTAGGGGTACTTATGTACCCCCTTACCATTTCACACAGGGGGGGGGCCGGGATCTGGGGGTCACCTTGTTAAAGGGGGCTTCCAGATTCCGATAAGCCCCCCGCCCGCAGACCTCCACAACCACCGGCCAGGGTTGTGGGGATGAGGCCCTTGTCCTCATCAACATGGGGACAAGGTGTTTTGGGGGGCTACCCCAAAGCACCCTCCCAATGTTGAGGGCATGTGGCCTGGTACGGTTCAGGAGGGAGGGGGGGCTGCACTCTCGTCCCCCCCTCTTTTCCTGCGGCCTGCCAGGTTGCGTGCTCGGATAAGGGTCTGGTATGGATTTTTGGGGGGACCCCACGCCGTTTTTTTTTTTTTTGACGCGGGGTTCCCTTAAAATCCATACCAGACCTGAAGGGTCTGGTATGGAATTTAGGGGGAACCCCACGTCATTTTTTTTTTAAATTTTGGCCGGGGTTCCCCTTAATATCCATACCAGACCTGAAGGGCCTGATATGGAATTTAGGGTGACCCCCACGTCATTTTTTTTTTTAAATTTTGGTTCGGGGTTCCCCTTTGGGGAATTCCCATGCCGTTTTTATCAATGAACTTCTATGTGTATTGTCGGCAATGCAATAGCCGCGGGTAGTTTTAAATGAGTTTTTTCCTTCAAAATGTCATTTTGCTGTCAGACTGTTCTAAACACAGGAAACATGCGCCCCTTTACAGGCATACTATAGACACCCCCCAGGTACGAAATTTAAAGGGATATTACACTTTTTTTGTGTGACTTTAAGCATTATTAAAATCACTGCTCCTGAAAAAACGGCCGTTTTTAAAACTTTTTTTTGCATTGATCCATGTCCCCTGGGGCAGGACCCAGGTCCCCAAACACTTTTTATGACAATAACTTGCATATTAGCCTTTAAAATTAGCACTTTTGATTATTCATGTTCGTGTCCCATAGACTTTAACGGTGTTCGCGTGTTCGAACGAACTTTTTTCCTGTTCGCATGTTCTGGTGCGAACCGAACAGGGGGGTGTTCGGCTCATCCCTACTAGAGACACACACCAGTGGAGCTGGATACGCCATACTGACCCTCTGGATCGAGCGTTTGAACGCCACCAGGGCACCTGGCTTGAATGAATTTCATTCATATAAACCCTTTCTCTGATTCATACTAAGCCCCTTCTAGCATGTGTTATCTTCTGCCCTGAGAAGTGTCTATTGAGTGAAAATAACTGTTGACTACATGTTATGACACATCATAGCCGAATCAATTCTATTCAAGTCCCCAGATCAATGTGTTCACATGTTCTCCTCCTCTCTGTAATAAATTGCAGGTTATTGATATTACCTATTTGTCTTTAATGTTCCCATATGGGATTCTATAAATCATTGATATAAAAATTTTTTTGTGTACATTGCATATTTAATTTTTATTTCTATGCACGCCAGAGTGATGGTTCTGGGACTATCCCTTAGTGTTGGTCTCCTTTCTAATTGGCATGGTTCCTGTCTTGATGAGTTCCGCTACCCAGCGCCGCACACCCGATCTGATCTCTTGACCGGATGTGCGGCGATTGTCGGAGACACGGGGACTTCCCTCCCCTCTAGCTCCGCCTTTGGTGTCTGCGTCATCCGCTCGGTCCCGTCCCTCCTCGCACTGCTTCTCGGCGCATGCGCGGAATATCCCCGGCGCCGCGCCGTTTCAGCGTGGGGATGACGTGATGCGGCGCTTGCGCAGCAGCCTCTAGCGGGCCCGGAACACGTGATGCCTTTCGAGCCACCTGTTTCCGGCTGGAGTTACCATATATAAGGATGCTATCCATCCTGCTCCTATGTGGCCACAGCACCGGTCCCTGCCAGATCGGACGGCGCATTCCTGTGCTCCCTCTCATCCATCTAAGGGTAAGATCATACCTGTCTCACTAATGCCTTTTGATCCGCAGGCAAAATACCTCTTTGCCTGCAGCGCTTCTCTGATTACGTTATATGGCACTATTACTATGATTGCTTATTCCCCCTTCTCTTTTCTCATATACCAGCACTACAATGACAAAGCCTATGCTTTCCCTCTTATGGATACTTGATGCTACATTTCTTTGAGAGGTTCCAGGCTGTGGCCGACTGCTGTCTCCAACTCAATTCAGATATCTTATACCCATGATCAAATTGTGATCATTTGCATTACAATCACTACTGATAGGTTTATGCAACCTTACCTTACCCAATTGGTAAGTGAACTCTGCCCCCCTATATATATATTTTTTACTACTTCTTCTTTTTTCCTTTTTCCCTTTCCCCTTTCCCTCTTTCTCCCCCTTTTCCCCCCCTCCCCTTGTTTTCTTCCCCCCCCCTCCCCTATTTTCCTTTTCTTTCCTTTTCCCTCCTTCCCTCTTTCTCCCTTCCCCCTCCCCTTCTCTCTTCCCTTCTTTCCCCCCCCCCCTTTCCCCTTTTCTTCTCCCCCTTTCCCTCCCCCCCCCCCCTTTCTGTCATTTCCTTCCCTTTTGTGTTTGGCTTTAATGCTTTAAATCTTTTTAAAAAATACAGATACAGTGAGACCCCACAAAAACTTTCTAACTCAGTGTGTATTCTTTGTTTCCCCTGTCCTTGCTGACTCCAACCATCAGGCCTTACCATGTTCTGTCTGGAGACCATAATCTTTCATAGGGCTTGTCCCATTATCCATTTCACCTGGCATTGGTTATACCTTCAATATTGATACCTATATGTGTACTGTGCTTAATATTTCATGTCTTTTGATTTTGTTTTTGTTGTTGTTTCTTTTATGTATTTTAAACTTTAGAATCTCTAGCTCCTGAGGAAGCGTTCTGCGTAACACGAAACATGTAGAGCAACTAGAGAATATCTCACCGTGGATTACCAAACCTGCTGCACTTTGTCTGCCACAATTGTGTACCTATCTACTGTTCAATACCCAGGGGAAGTATTCCTCTATATATGGACTAAGTGATATATGTATACATTTATAACCTTCTTTATGTTATACAAATATGCAGGTTAGGACTCTCACGGTGTATGATTATTAGGGTCCACATCTAGCCTGAATTGTTTTTAATTAATCTATGTGTGTCCATTGTCTTTTATAATTTTCCAATAAAATACCTTTATCTAATTTATTTTTTGTAGTCTAACACTATTGTGCCTCCAAAGTCCCATGCCTAGAGTTTTTCTTTTATCTATAATCCGATTTTTGGGGACGTTGGCACAAACCGTTACTGAGTACCTGCAGAGTCACCCTGCTTATTGAGGTACTTTGGCACTAGGTTTCCCATTTGATGCCCATACTGGGAGGCTGCCAAGAAACACATTGAGATATACCCACATGCTGTTACCTTACAGCGGTAAGGTAAGGGTACATCTATACATTACTCTGCACAGGAACCAGGAAGTTACTTATCATCAGCACTTTATGCCAGAGGATTGTCACCAGCACTTTGTCATTTTATGCTGACACTGCTAATATACAGCCACTTACCTACCTTGCACTTTATATGGACACTACCTATCTTTTTTGCTTTCACCTATAAGAACATTTGCAGCATATACCTATGTGGAGGAAACTCTTTTGTATGCTTTTATATGCCGTTTAGGATTTTACCTATTCCTTCAGGATTTATTGCAGTTGTAGTGCACCTTCTTTTGAGCACTGTTTTTTTCACTGTATTTGCACACCATATGGATAAAGTCCTATCACTGTTCTATGAAGATTCATTTGATTGTTTGATATACTTTTATTGTCTTAGAAAAAAACAGAAAAAAAACCCTGAGTGGGGTTTTAATGCAGCCAATGATGAAAATGAATAATAAGATAATCAAATTGATTTATTGGTACAAAGATTATTAAATAGGATCGATGACTTCTGACATTGAAAGTCAAGACATGAACTGTAGTACAAAATTTTTTTTTTTTCCTTAAAAAGCCAGCAACAATATATAGTACAATATATCCAAAGCAACAAGATCAAATTTTACTATTGATGTCCTGACGCGTTTTGACCCTGGAGGGTCATCTTCAGAGGACAGATGATTAACAACTGTGGAAATGTAAGCATATATCACAAGATTTTTACAAACCAACAACATACAACTCAATGTGACATTGGCAGTCAAAGAGTGGTAAAAAATATATACATATGATAGTATACAATAAATACATGGCATTTATATTTGTACATGTTACATCACTGTGTATTGTATATATTTACCAATTAGATTGCTTCTGATGGTTGGCCGTGGTGTGGAGGAGTCAACACCTCCCCCCCCCCCTCCTTTTCTCTGTCCACCAGACGGTGAACTGACCCCCCGGGGAGAGCGAGCGTCGAGTCACCGCACCTTACAAGGGATCACACAGAAACTCCCCTAAAAAAGACTGGGGGAGAAGAGGGAATGTCCGCACTGCACCTGTAGTCAAATAATGATAGTACTGGGTTGGGAACAGGAACGTAACGGGGATTTCCTATTCCCAAAATAAATGAACAGGTATTGAGTTGGCAATAAGTAAAATAAATGTGCATAGGGGTCAGTGGACAGGTCCATAAATGTGCAGGGGGAAAAAAAAAAAAAAGGGGGGGAGAGGGGAAAGGAAAGGGGGGGGGGAAAGGAAAGGGGGGGGGAAGGAAAGGGGGGGGAGGAAAGGGGGGAAGGAAAGGGGGGGAAACGAAAGGGGGGGAAACGAGTGAGGGGATAGGTGTGGGGCAGGGAAGGAAAGGAAGGGGACGGGAATGAAAGGCTCCTGCAAACAGGTATGGACCGTCCACTGCCAAAAAGTGGATGTGGGGAAATGGCCAGTGATCAGACAGTGAAGTGAAAAAAAAGTTGTAAAGTGAAAAAAGGATCAGCCCAAGTGGCTGAAGAGATTAGATGGAGAAAAAGTGAAGGAAAAAAGTGATGGGAGAAGGGGGAGGCCAGGAATGTGATGATGTAAGAGTGACACAGCAGGGAGAACAAACAAATGATAGGTGACAAACAAAAACGTGATGAGTATGAGTGCTAAAAAGAAAAAGTGTAGTGAGAGCAGTCAGAATTACCTTAAATGAGGAGCAATGATAAAGTGGGAATGCCAGCAACTCTGAAAAATTATGGGTATGATGGCATTGGTAAATGAATAAGTCAAAATAGCAGATGAAAAATAACCATCATATAAGGTAGCAGGGAATCAGTAGAACACAATGTGAAGTTACTCACCAATCAGTCTATACCAATAGTGTGCGAGTGTTCGGCGGCAAGTGGAGGTTGAAATGAACCTCCTCTGCTGCCTAATTTATCTAAGTGCTGATTGGTAATCATTGCTTGCAAGTGCGGACATTAACCCACTCCTTCACTATCCCCCCAGCCAGAGGAAGGGGTGGCGCCAATAGGCATCTGCTGTGTGACCCCCCCAGCATTCCGGAGAAAGATTCTTTCCGGGAACACCCGACGCCTCCGCCCCAACTGCGGGGCGCTGTGATGTCATGCGCATAGAGTGCTGCGTACGTGATCATGGCGCCCAGGGGGGATCCGGGACGCCGCTTCACTCTCCTCCTCCGGTCTTTTTTAGGGGAGTTTCTGTGTGATCCCTTGTAAGGTGCGGTGACTCGGCGCTCGCTCTCCCCGGGGGGGTCAGTTCACCGTCTGGTGGACAGAGAAAAGGAGGGGGGGAGGTGTTGACTCCTCCACACCACGGCCAACCATCAGAAGCAATCTAATTGGTAAATATATACAATACACAGTGATGTAACATGTACAAACATAAATGCCATGTATTTATTGTATACTATCATATGTATATATTTTTTACCACTCTTTGACTGCCAATGTCACATTGAGTTGTATGTTGTTGGTTTGTAAAAATCTTGTGATATATGCTTACATTTCCACAGTTGTTAATCATCTGTCCTCTGAAGATGACCCTCCAGGGTTGAAATGCGTCAGGACATCAATAGTAAAATTTGATCTTGTTGCTTTGGATATATTGTACTATATATTGTTGCTGGCTTTTTAAGGAAAAAAAAAAAAAAATTTTGTACTACAGTTCATGTCTTGACTTTCAATGTCAGAAGTCATCGATCCTATTTAATAATCTTTGTACCAATAAATCAATTTGATTATCTTATTCTTTTTCATCATTGGCTGCATTAAAGCCCCACTCAGGGGTTTTTTTTCCTTTTTTTTCTAATGCATCGCATGGGGTGCGCAGCCTTGCTATTTGTTGTCCCCCGTGTGTTCCCTTTTCTCATTTTGTAATTTGGGTGGTTAAACACCCTTCCCCCGCTGTTTGCTGACACTCGAGTAACAGACATGAACTGTGAACTATTCCCTATGTTTTGTCCATAACTCTGGCATCTGTCCTGTTGACTTTATTCCAACTGTACTAAGGTTTTGATTGCCTCACGTAGGATGAGTAAATTTACAGGTGAAGATTGGGCGACTTTGATGTCCCAATATGAGAATTCTTTTGAACAGGGAGACCAAAAAACCCTATCCATTTCATCATTATTTCAGAAGTTAACTAAAGTACTTGAAAGAAAGCCTGCCCTCTTTTGGCACGTCAAATCTTTTGGTAGATACATTCAGGAGCAGATCAATCCCTTTGGACTACGTGTCCAAATTTTTCCCAACGATGACCCAATAAGCAAGGAGTTCAAAGCAGAATGGGAAGCCAATCTCCAATTATGCTCCCGGGAGATGATGTCGATCCTATCCAGGGAATACAATAGGCAGATTGCCCTTTTGGACATAGTAATCAACAATTTAGAACAGGCGTTGGTCCCCTATGCCCAACACCCCTTATTCAGTGAATCCCAGACCCTCCTACATGAGAAGCTATCAGCCTTCAATAAAAACCTATTACAGAACAAAGAAATCCAATTCTGGAGAGACAAACATGCCTTTTCGGAGGGATGAGCCTATCGATGGAACACCCCATATGACCCAATTGAATAACCATTCGCGTCAAGAATCGAAAAATACCCAACTTAAAACCTTGAAGTCTAGGATCCCCTCTACCTCTGATCCTGAACGATCAAAAAACCTCCCAACGTGGTCAAGGACGTAATAAACAACAAAAAAGAGATTGTAGCCATAGAAACTCACCTGAACAAGACCCCAAAAAATGGACAATGGACATTGATTCTTTATCAGTTTCCCATGTTGCCCAATTTGATCCTGTAATGTCCAATAATTCCTCTGTTGATACAGACCAGGCACCCATCACTGCGGTCAATACTGATACCTCTCTACCGCAGGAGACTTCTAAAGACCCTCGCTCATCGTCCAATTCCATCAAAGCAGCTCCACAAAAGGCTTTAAACCTGGTTCGGGGACCAGGGTCCCCGAAAACCAACAAAATAGGCAAGGGCCTGGACCCCTTCGTAGTTCGGATTCAACAAACCACTTAAGCGCAATTAATCTATCCTCTCTAAAACTAACACGAGCGGAACACAACTTCTATCTCGTGGGCTAACATTCTGCCCTGAACAGAATTTCGATACTTTTGAAATCATTACAGACATACAGCTCTTTGCACGCAAGCTATTATTGAAATACTTGCATGCCAAGGATGATCCCCATCTTGACACTGTGGAGGGTCCTGCATATTCTATGAAGGAATGCAAGGCCCTACGCGATCTAACCCTTCTTTATGAAGAAAATAATACAGTTGATTTAATCGATCAAATTGACCTAGATGCCTTACTGCAGGAGGCTGACGAGTCAATTCCAAATTCGCTGGTAATGTTTAAAAAGGCCTCTGCTACATTCCCTTCCTCTAGCATCAACCCCAATGTAGCTGTATTTTTGAAGCAGACCATCCGCGATATATGCAAATTATCTTATTCCAAATCTAAGCCCCTTAATCTATCATTCGATGAAAACAAAGCTCTCCACCATCTTGCAAAAAACTCTAAAGTTGTAATAAAACCTTCAGACAAAGGGGGCAATGTAGTTGTCATGAACAATGATGACTACACTGCAATGTGTCTGGACATCCTTGAGAATAGGGAGTGGTACAAACCAATCTCGGTCCTAAGTATCAACCAATATAATTCGATCTTTTACAACATGGTTGCTTGCGCATTCTTCACTGGCGCAATCCCTAAGAACACTTATGAATTCATTAGGACTCCACATCCCAGGATAGCCACCTTTTACAGTCTGCCCAAGATTCATAAAAACTCTACCAAATTGACAGGCCGCCCCATTGTCTCCGGCAACGGGGCCATATCTGAAAACCTAAGCCGTGTTATAGATGCCCATCTCCAACCTCTCGTGGTGTCCTTGCCATCATTTGTCAAGGACACAATACAATTTCTACAATTAACGATCTACAAATACCAGATGGTGCCATGTTGGTCACGATTGATGTTGAGGCCCTGTACAGCAGTATTCCCCACTCTCTTGGCTTAGCTGCTGTACAGAGGGCTCTTCAGCAACATCTACATTATGACTCAGCATTGAATGATTTTATACTAAGGGGCCTACTGTACATACTGAACTACAACCACTTCTGCTTCAATAACTCCCACTACCTCCAGGTACAGGAGGTGGCTATGGGCACATGTTGTGCCCCCTCATATGCCAACCTGTACCTGGGGGAGTGGGAGAAATCCCTCCTAGATGACGAGGACCTCGTCATGTACACCAGCCACATATCCAAGTGGCTGAGGTACATGGACGACGTCTTCGTCGTCTGGGAGGGATCTGAGGCCAAATTGCTGGAATTTTTAAGTTTGATCAACTTGAATGACCGAAACCTCAAGTTCACAGCGAGTTATGATACCCACAGTGTCACGTTTTTGGATGTTTCCATCCTTGTCACTGTGGAAAGGAGACTATCCAGTACTCTATTCCGGAAAACAACCGCCGGAAACACGGTTCTTCACGCGGATAGCTTCCACCCTACATCACTCAAAAATTCGATTCTTTATGGGCAATACCTACGCCTCCGCCGTAACTGTTCAAATTATGTTTTTTTTTAAAAAAGAAGCTGGAGAGCTTCAGTCCCGACTACTAGAAAGGGGATACAGTCGATCTTGTCTTAAAAAAGCTTATAATCAAGCAATTAGACAACCAAGATCTCAGGTGTTATTCCAACAGAAACCCTCCAAAAGTCCTGAGTGTAGTCTCACTCGCATAATAATGCGATATTCACGACAACATCCAGCCATTAAAAAGATCATTAAACGTCATTGGAGCATCCTCACAGATGATCCTAAATTGAGAAACTTTGTTTCTGAACAACCAGCCATTACATACAAAAGAGCAGTGTCACTAAAGGACAGATTGGTCCAGAGTGCATATAAGAATGAAACTATTAGACACAAACACTGCCCCGCAGTTGGCTCCTTCCCATGTGGATACTGCTCTTACTGTCCAGTCATTAAGAAAAAACTCCCGTCCTCCCCAATGGAAACACATTCACACCCACACACTTCGTAAACTGTCACACGCGGAGTGGTTTACCTCATGGAATGTGAATGTGGTTCCTACTATGTGGGGAAAACGAGGCAGGAATTCTGGAAACGCATCTCCCAACACATATACAGTATGCAGGTGGGAAACCCATATCTCCCGATTGGGAGACATGTAATCTCAGCACACAACTATAGAGTTCCTAAAGTGACCTTCATGGCTCTCAGTAGAATGCACATCCCTCATAGAGGCAGCGATTGGAACAAAGCCTTGCTACAGAAAGAGCAGAGATGGATATTTCAGTTACAGGCCACCTCTCCTCCAGGCCTAAACGAATCGATCTCATTTGCTCCCTTCTTGCAGGGGTTTTCCTCTGGCAAGACACATTAAATGAATCAAATAATGTGGGGGCTGGGAATCCATCCCAAATATACTCTGGATTTTGGTCCAATGTTGATAAGTACATCACCCAATGGTGTTATACACCAGGAGGAATTCTACCCCTCATTGAATTTTGGGTTGGTACAGAAACCCTGGAAATACCTAATTTGGGATTGGTTCTCAGTCTCAGCTATTTCTTTATGTAGCCCTGAAGTCAGCCCGAGGAAATCTGTTTAAATAATGTTCCCCATGGCATATCCCTGCTCCATATTTGTATTGATGATGATAATGAGATTGGATCACCTTTAATGTTCCAGTCACATTTTCTCTTCTTTAATTCTAATGATATAAACTGGAGAGGAGTCTATGTCTGCCGTTCAATAATCAATAATCATTTCTACATCCCCATAGGAGTATTATTCCTTAAACGAAAAGCTAGTTTACCGTTCGTGTCTTACGTTTTGATTTTTATGTTTATTATAATAAATTGTTATGTTTTATCATCTATGCAATAATATATGCTTGTCGGCAGCAGCGACTGGCAGACAGTGCATGCTCTAGAAGCAACAGGGATGTTTTACTATTTGTATGGAAATGGATCTCTGTTATTGTCTATGAAGCAGGACATGTAGATGGTTCTCCTTTCCCCCTTCCTCTCCTCTCTCCTCCTACAGCCTCCCGCCATCTGTCCATCCCCCTGGTGGGAAGATGTTCAGGTGGTTTTGGGATGCGTTAGGCGGTGTCCCTGTCCCGGGGGGCGGGCTCCAGTCACACTCGCCTTCCTGGCAGTGTAAGAGGGTTGGCGCAAGGGCCCTGCGCCTCCTTGATGCGTCCACCGGGTGGCGGCACCCATTGTGGATGCTCTCCTCTTCCCTGCCAGTGGCATCCCGGATCCCCTCTGGGCGCAGTGATCCCGTACGCAGCATGCTATGCGCATGACGTCACGGCGCCCCGCAGTTGCGGCGGAGGCGTTGGGTGTTCCCTGAAAGAATCTTTCTCCGGAACACTGGGGGGGTCACACAGCAGGCGCCTATTGGCGCCACCCCTTCCTCTGGCTGGGGGGATAGTGAAGGAGTGGGTTAATGTCCGCACTTGCAAGCAATGATTACCAATCAGCACTTAGATAAATTAGGCAGCAGAGGAGGTTCATTTCGACCTCCACTTGCCACCGAACACTTGCACACTATTGGTATAGACTGATTGGTGAGTAACTTCATATTGTGTTCTACTGATTCCCTGCTACCTTATATGATGGTTATTTTTCATCTGCTATTTTGACTTACTCATTTACCAATGCCGTCATGCCTATAATTTTTCAGAGTTGCTGGCATTCCCACTTTATCATTGCTCCTTATTTAAGGTAATTCTGACTGCTCTCACTACACTTTTTCTTTTTAGCACTCACACTCATCACGTTTTTGTTTGTCACCTATCATTTGTTTGTTCACCCTGCTTTGTCACTCTTACATCATCACATTCCTGGCCTCCCCCTTCTCCCATCACTTTTTTCCCGTCTAATCTCTTCAGCCACTTGGGCTGATCCTTTTTTCACTTTACAACTTTTTTTCACTTCACTGTCTGATCACTGGCCATTTCCCCACATCCCCTTTTTGGCAGTGGACGGTCCATACCTGTTTGCAGGAGCCTTTCATTCCCGTTCCCTTCCTTTCCTTCCCTGCCCCACACCTAGGTGATCATACACATCATCACCAAACCAAATATTTAGAACTAAGTGAAGAGTTCCCCTTTAGTGTATACATAATATACAAAACACATGTCAAATGAATAATCAGTCCAAAAATAAAATGTTCAAAGTGATAATAAAAAATAAATCACCCAAGTGATATGAAAGTATCTTAAAAAAGTTCCAAAAAACAAATTCTTGCTGTGAGAAGAAAAAAGCATGCTTACTCACCACCGTGAAATCAGACTGGCCGTTCTCGTCACCTCCCATTGCTGCTGTTGTTTCCAGTAGGACGGGCTGTCTGTGAGCTTCCGGACGGCGCTCCAGACTACACTACATGCCTACTATTGTCTACTAAGATGTGAGTTTAACTTTTTACTTATCCAATAAAGTCAATGATTTTACACTATATGGAGCTTTTTTTTCCTTTTATGACCGTATGTGCAATGCTGTGGGCTGATGTCTGAGTACCTGTCAGTGTGAACATCTTTAGCCTGACCCTGCAGTCTTTGATGTCCCATCTCGGTATAAGGTCTCTGATCCATTGGTGGTGGTTCGAAGCAATATTAACAAACAGCTTTCTCTGATCCTCTGTAACGGGGGATCATGAGTTTCTGGTAAGCGGCCAGTCTGATTTCACGGTGGTGGAGCAAGCACGCTTTTTTTTTCTCGCAGCAAGAATTTATGTTTTTTGGAACTTTTTTAAGATACTTTCATATCACTTGGGTGATTTATTTTTTATACATGGACTTTTTATTATCACTTTGAACATTTTATTTTTGGATTGATTATTCATTTGACATGTGTTTTATATATTATGTATACACTAAAGGGGAACTCTTCACTTAGTTCTAAATATTTGGTTTGGTGATGATGTTTATGATCACCAATCTGTTTTAGCGCGATTCCACCCCCCTTTTTTTCTTATTTAATTTCACTGTGTTTGTGTTACATAGATGAATCTCGGCTATAATTGTTATTGTTTATGTATTTCACTGTAGCGCAGTTATTCCCCTCATTTTTCTTAAATATAACAGACCCATCACATCAAGTCCACACACCCTGTTAGGATGGATGCCACTAGCAGCCAGTTGTTTTATAGTTTTTGATGCTTTCTGGTCCATCATACAGATTGTTGGTCCTTTTGTTTTTATTTATTTTTATTTTTGAAATCCAAAACAGAATGTGTGGATTGTGAAATGATGTGCCCCTTTGCCTTGTAAGTACAATGGTACAAGCAGAAGAATATTTTGGATTTATGGACATCTCTCCATGACCGCAGGGTATTGTTATCATTTATTATAATATTGCCAGGAAAAAGTTGTCTTTTGAAACATGAAGCTGGAGTTCTTACACAAACAGAATGATAAAAATCAAGCCATTGGAATATATTTATGCAAGTTGGACCCAGTAATGAAGGGTTTATCCCGATATAATCAGAGCTGTAGCTTTATGCAAAGGTGCTATTAGACAAAGTTAGACATTATTTTGGTCAAATATTTAATTTGTAATGGTCCCACATTCTGCGCAGCAAATATACAGCTAACTAAATGTTTGTCTAATGAAAGGTTTAAAATATGAGTTTGTTTATGTACAAATCTAACAATGAAAAATGCGTACATTTCAATCTAGCCACCTTATTGCCTCTATTGGAGGAGGCTGGAGACAAAGGAAGACACGTGTTAAATTGATGACGTAGGAATCGGCTGCTGTGAGCCCAGTGCAGGACACACTCCCTGAAGACCCAGATATTAAATTTTTTGTAGATTTGAGTATGCAGTATATCACCCAGAAGGATACTCTGTATTCAAAGTCATTGGATCCTTTTTCCCCAGCTCAAGAAGCAGAGCTCCATGTTTTAGCAAAGCCTGTGAGCTATAAAAAGAATGTATATTTATATAGATAGTCGAGATATAGAGAGCTTTTGGTTCCATTTGAAGGGCCAGAAGTTTGTTTTTACTTCGGCAGGTAAACCAATCAAGCATGCCAAGTTAATTTGATTGGCTGTTTTCAGCCTTCCAGGTTCTTACATAGTTACATAGTAGGTGAGGTTGAAAAAAGACACAAGTCCATCAAGTCCAACCTATGTGTGTGATTATGTGTCAGTATTTCATTACATATCCCTGTATGTTGCGGTCATTCACGTGATTATCTAATAGTTTCTTGAAGCTATCAATGCTCCCCGCTGAGACCACCGCCTGTGGAAGGGAATTTCACATCCTTGCTGCTCTTACAGTAAAGAACCCTCTACGTAGTTTAAGGTTAAACCTCTTTTCTTCTAATTGTAATGAGTGGCCACAAGTCTTATTAAACTCTCTTCTGCGAAAAAGTTTTATCCCTATTGTGGGGTCACCAGTACAGTATTTGTAAATTGAAATCATATCCCCTCTCAAGTGTCTCTTCTCCAGAGAGAATAAGTTCAGTGCTCGCAACCTTTCCTCATAACTAAGATCCTCCAGACCCTTTATTAGCTTTGTTGCCCTTCTTTGTACTCTCCATATTAACTTTCACACATGGAAGCAGACCAGGTGACTAAGGATGCTGCACTACAGCCCCGGACACTTGATGGGTCTGTGCAACTCACAGATTCCACCCTAGTTCTGGCCCAGTATAGCTGGGATTAATAATTCAACTTTAAGGACCCCAGAACGAGAAGAACAAGTGGTCCACAGGGGACAACTTCTTATGAAACAGGACTTTGGAAAAGGTGATCATTTATGTCTGCCAGCCACTCTTTGCCCTCCAGGTTGACACATGGACCATGCCATCAGTCACAAGCAGTTATGGCTGCCTTAGTAAATGAGCATGGGATAGAGCCAGGGTTCTCCACAGTTGTTTTTATAACATACCACTTCTTGTTTTACCTGGTACCAAAGGTGTTACCAAAAGCTGAACATCCCTTCCAGAGATTACAAAAAAGATATATCCAGATGCCCAAGTCAGGATCTTAGGAGTATGCATTTTGTCTGTATGGACATGTTTTTTGGATGTCCAGTGGCAAATGCTACTGCAAAGGCCACATTAAAAAGTGTTATCAGAAGTAGTTTGTAAATATAGCGTGCATAAAGTACAGAGAGTAACAGAGGAAATCATTTTTATAGTGGAGCCCTTACTAGAAGTTTTGAGGTTTTATTTTTACACTCCCTACTGTCTACAATGTAGCGGACAAAGTAGAGTAAGAAACTAGAAAACTTTTGCCTGAACGTTATCTTATATTTTATCAAGCCCCTAAGGGGAATGTTGGACTCTCTCCCTATGGGATTTGGTTTGGGAGTGTGTTACTCACTTGCTTATATTTTGTCTCAGCAGCTGAAGTCCTCCATTCGGATCTCACAGAGAATGTTCCTGATCTTTTAAGGTTTTTGACAAACTCATTTATGGGTTTTCTCCCCAATTCCAGATCCTAAAAGTTTGGAAGGATCTAAAACTAAAGCCAGGTGACTTTTGGATTGTTAAGAGACATTTATATATAAGGAAATGTTTGGAGACTCAATACAGCATCTATTTCATGTACAGTTTTTGCAAAACTTGAAGGAAAAGTCGCCTGGATCCACACCAGACACTGCAAAAATAACTAAATTAAAGAAATCTCTGTGTTTGATTTGTTTCCCTCTTGTGATCACAGTCTAGGGTACTTTTTGATTCAATTACTTTAATACTTTCATTGTAAGGGATATATATATTTGAAAAGTAGTTTAGCCATGTTGAAGTCATATTTATCATTTTATGTAGAATTGTCTTTGTTTACATATGCTGATAAGTCAGCATGCCCACAATTCAGCTAGAAGGTCATTCTGGCCAGAGGAGTGTACAGCCAGTACTATGTAAATATGTCTTATTAATCATTAATCATTTGTTTTTCACAATGAAAAGTCATTTTGTAATGAAAAAGTTGCTCAGCTATTATTTTCTCCACAATGGAGTTTTTTGCCTCTTTGGCCAGGACTGCCTTCACCTAAGCGTGTGGAGGTTCCAGGTTAAAGGTGATAGCAGGTATGGTTAGTGATCAAAATATTGATCAAAAGAGGGGAGACTGTAATGGAAATTTAGAAGTTCTGTATATAATTGTATTCTATTTTGTGTGTATTGCACATTGTCCTCACTGTACACACAGCACTAATAATGTTTTCAGTACACGTTTACATTCTTTCGAGTCCTGATTAGAATTAGCCTGCCTATGTAACGCCCCTTGTTACCATAAAAGTACAATTGTAATATTAATGTGATGCCTATGTAATCATGTGTATAAAAACCTTCAATTGCGTCATAATAAAGCAGAACAGTAATTTGGAAAAATGCTGAGCGTATCTTTTGTGTCTGTTCCCTACTGCAGTAGTTATTAATTTGGAACCACTAATCAATATGAGGATAGGAGTTGCCTATCATCAATTTAACCAAGTCAGCATATAGAGTATCCTTCTGAGTGATCTACTGCATACTCAAATCTACAAAAAATGTAATATCTGGGTCTTCAGGGAGTGTGTCCTGCACTGGGCTCACAGCAGCTGATTCCTACGTCATCAATTTAATACGTGTCTTCCTTTGTCTCCAGCTTCCTCCAATAGAGGCAATAAGGTGGCTGAAATCAAATGTACGCATTTTTCATTTTTAGATTTGTACATAAACAAACTCATATTTTAAACCTTTCATTAGACAAACATTTAGTTAGCTGTATATTTGCTGCGCAGAATGTGGGACCATTAAAAATTAAATATTTGACCAAAATAATGTCTAACTTTGTCTAATAGCACCTTTGCATAAAGCTACAACTCTGATATATCGGGATGAACCCTTCATTGCTGGGTCCAGCTTGCATAAATATATTCCAATGGCTTGATTTCTATCATTCTGTTTGTGTAAGAACTCCAGTTTCATGTTTTAAAAGACAACTTTTTCCTGGCAATATTATAATAAATGATAACAATACCCTGCGGTCATGGAGAGATGTCCATAAATCCAAAATATTCTTCTGCTTATACCACTGTACTTACAAGGCAAAGGGGCACATCATTTCACAATCCACACATTCTGTTTTGGATTTCAAAAATAAAAATAAATAAAAACAAAAGGACCAACAATCTGTATGATGGACCAGAAAGCATCAAAAACTATAAAACAACTGGCTGCAGGTGGCATCTATCCTAACAGGGTGTGTGGACTTGATGTGATGGGTCTGTTATATTTAAATTGTATTTATTATAACTCTCACATCATGGACCGCACATCAAGTTATCATCAAGAACCTTAAAATTTCATTTTTGTAGAAAAACTTCTTATGTATCCCATCCATCTTGGCTTTGTTAAATATTATGGCAGCTGTATTTCAAATAACAACCTCATCTTAATCTTTTTTTCTCTCAATAAGGGCTTATTGTGTAAATGTAAAATTACAAAATTGTTGTTATCTTAATCTAAACTAATCCCATTTTTACAAATTTCCCCAATAACCTGGATTTCATTTCCAACCAAAGGTTGTCTAAACCAGTTTCAATATATCTATATTATTAATAAAATTGTTAAACTCATTTTAGAAATGAATACTCATTATTACTTAATTTTACTTAATTTCCCTTTTTTAAATGCACTGTTTCCACTATCAAAGGATATTCAAATTTGTGTTATACACGGTTAAATGTAACCTTCATTTTACCATGTTTGGAAAACAGATTCAAAATAATTGTGATCACATTATTTATCATTAGATTTGTTAACCCGGCACATTTTGTTATAAATGTTTTGTCTAAAAAACTGAAATTGGCATGGTGTCCTTTCAGCTTATCACTGACCTCTCATCCCAGCCACATTCTTTCATGAGAGCACAAAGGAGGGGGTCACATCTGCGTATATGACACACACAAGGGATAGAACTAAAGCTCCCAGCATTCACACATACACAAATATATTTCTCTTAAATCGCTTACTTTTTCCCATTTGTACACTACACATGCATATCATTCTCTCATTTTCTTTTATTTTGTTCAGACATCCTTTATATCTAGCTTCTATGATCAGACGGGCAGCCAGAGTGCTCATCCCATCTTCTCTCTCTGACAACATATAAAGTATTCTGTTTTAATTCTCATTTCTGTTTCTGACTTTACTAGTTGTAGTGCCTGACCCCAAATTCATCCCACAACTTAACATGAAAATGTCCCTGTCTAGTGTTATTGTTACCCTTGATCCATCCTGCTCACATAGATAGCTGTTTCTCTAGCTGTTTACTCTGCATGATTCTTAGTCCCTGTGGACTTTGGTGGTAACCCAGTTACCCATTGTGGATCCCTGTCCACTTTAACCATTAATCTAGGGGCTCGGTATAGGCGGAACCGCACCTTCAGTTCATATATAGCGCTCCTCTTACGCTGGGCATTTTTGAGGGTCTCTTACCCTTCATTCCCTTACTTAATTTAATGCCCATAATGGCTGGCCAGTCTTCTCTACATTTGCCTATACCCTCTTGCCTCTAAACTACTTTATCTAGCAGATGTACTACATATACCTGTGAACAGCAATATTCTTCCCTTTCTTATCTATAACACTCTGATGGACAATAGACAGGGACAACATAACATATAACCACCAATCAATACAGTTCGATTAAGGGGAGTAAAATAGGTACCCTTTGTCCCAAAATGCCTTATCGATCAAGGAAGTCTCATAACTCAAATGTAAGCAAAAGGCTTACCTCAGCCGGCTGATTATCAGAAATTCCCGGATCATCTCAAGCTCCTCGTTTCGGATACTGCAGTAGGGAACAGACACAAAAGATACGCTCAGCATCTTTCCAAATAACTGTTCTGCTTTATTATGATGCAATTGAAGGTTTTTATACACATGATTACGTAGGTATCACATTAATATTACAATTGTACGTTTATGGTAATAAGGGGCGCTACATAGGCAGACTAATTCTAATCAGGACTTGAAAGAATTTAAACATGTACTGAAAACATTATTAGTGCTGTGTGCACAGTGAGGGCAGTGTGCAATACATACAAAATAGAATACAATTATATACAGAACTTACAAATTTCCATTACAAGATGAGCGTAGTAAAACAGTAAGCAGGATCTGGAGCCAGAAGGGATGTCAGCCAAGCAAGTCTTTTAACAGGAATTGCAGGAGAACGTCTCTGTGATGTTGACTAAGGTGAAGGCAAAGTTCCACTGGACTAGACGGCTTAAGTAGGCAGGACTGACAAGCAGGATATCATCAACAGCTGATTAACTGTGGAGAGATAGGAGCTGCAATTAGCCGACAGCTGAGCGGCCAACTCAGAGAAGGAAGGGCTGAGCCCAGCCCTGACACTAACCCAACTTTGAATTCATCAGCTTCTTCTTCCTTTTCACAGAACTATCAATGTACTTACAGAAAAAGTCATAAAACCAAACGTTCACGTTCCGGTGATGATCTAGCACCAAAGAAACATCTGGTTGAACCCATACCATCACAGCAACATTCTACACCTTCTACTGCTGGAACTCATCTTGATCTGGGTAAAGGTAATCCATGTGGTGTACCAAGTTTTCGCCCGGAAGGGCCTATGGGTGATGGCTTATTTACTTCTATTCACATGGGTGCGTCTCATGCTCATGACACACTTACCACTACTACTACACACGATGATAATTTTTTAGTACACCGCTCAGAACACTCACACGATACATAGCCAGCTCTGGGGGTGCTGAGGAAGTATCAGAGAATAGTGACACCCTCAGTGTCATAAATCTATCCAACTACGCACTATTACCAGCACAAACTGCTTTTCTTTCCAAGGGACTAAATTTTTGCCCAGATTCAGATCTGAACGTCTTTGACACTATCAGAGATGTTCAGCTCTTTGCTAGGAGTCTATTTTAAAAGCCTATACTCTAATGCCGCGTACACATGGTCGACTTTGACTGCAAAAGTCCGACAGCCCATCCGACAGACTTTCGACTGACTTTTGCTGGACCTTCTAATGAACAGACTTGCCTACATACGATCACACAAAAGTCTGACAGCCTAGTACACGGTGACGTACACCAAGTCCGACGAGACTATAAAACGGAAGTTGAATAGCCCGCACGACACCCTTTGGGCTCCTTCTGCTAATCTCGTGTTTATCTCGTGTTAGTAGAAGTTTGGTGAGAGACGATTCGCGATTGTGAGACTCGTATTTTTCAGTTCGTTTTAACTGTTGTTCAGTCTGTGCTTGTGAGGTTTGTATCTGCTTTTCAGTGCATGTGGTCAGTTCGCATTGAGCAATCAGTGTTTTATTGTCCGCTCATTGCTGATTTTCAGGTCGCTCTTCACAGGCCTTGCTGTTCTTCAGTGCGTTCTGTTAAGTGCGTTCTGACCAGCCAACCGTTTTGAAGCCATGTTACGTGTACATACTCGTCGTAGAGCTCGTGCATTGTATGTGCTTGGTGCTGTAGTTCATTCTTCAGCCCAAGACCAGTCCATGAACAGGGCGAGGAGCAGTTCATGGACGAAGAATCGGTTGCTCCAGCGTGACCAATTCTGTCACATGCCATTGCTCCGTGAGATCCGTGAGAATAATCCTGAGGATTTCAGGAACTTTCTCCGGATGACGAACCCCGTTTTTGACCATTTGTTGGCTTTGCTCACCCCTTATATCAGCAGGCAGGATACCTGCATGAGGCAAGCCATCACTCCAGAGCAGAGGCTAGTCGCCACGTTGCATTACTTGGCGATGGGGAGAAGCCTGCAGGACCTTAAGTTCTCGACAGGCATCTCCCCCCAGGCTCTGGGGATCATTATCCCGGAGACCTGTTCTGCCATCATTCAGGTCCTGCAGAAGGACTATATTAAGTTAAGAAGGTTATCCTTTATTAGCATCACATGTTATTTTATTTAATGTTTGATAATGTAATGTATTTCTTTACTCAAACACTACTTACCATCATTGCAATATAGTGTGAATGTCCCCTTTTTGTCCTCATGCATGCTGTAATCTTTTAATGCTCTTTTTTGTCCTGCATGCATATTTGCCTTCACTAATCTCCTCAGCATGCAATGCTGGGCCCATATCCACCTAGTCTACTCACTTTGAATGTATTTTGTCAGCTGCATTGTACTTATTTTCCCCTAAAATCCATCCAAATAGTGTGTGTGTCATTAACTCGATTTACAATCCCCTCCTCTCTAAAATCCATCCAAATAGTGTGTGTCAACTTGATTTACAATCCCCCCCCTGAAATCCATCCAAATAGTGTGTGTGTCAACTCGGTTTACAATCCCCCCCCCTAAAATCCATCCAAATAGCGTGTGTGTCATTAACTCGTTTTACAATCCCCCCCCCCCAATAATTTGGTATAATGTTCTGTGGTGTTGATTAGCAAAAAGCAAATATATGTTGCACTTTGCAAAATGCATTTGCACTCTGCAAGTGCATTTTCTCCAGGGCTTTAGTAAATGAGCAGAAGCTCTGCTGATTTCCATCATCCAATCATGTGCAAGCCACAAAGTTTTGGGATTAATTGCCCTTGCATGCGATTGTGTACTCCTTGCAAATGAAGCCTTTACCTTACCTCATTTACTAAGCTCTGGAGCAACTGCACTTCCAGAGTGCAACAACTGCACTTTTCAAAGTGCACAGTCTTGTAGCCTTTAGTAAATCAAACCCCGCGTGTCCTTAAACTTGATTTATAATTTCACCCCCCCTAAAATTTTACAATGTGCCATCAGAAGGGGTGAGCAATCTGATAAGTGGGCCTTTAGATATTATTTATTAAATAATATTTCAACTATTAATGTTATACTGATGCTGGGCAATAATGTTTTAAGAGTAATGTTCTTGCAATGTTCTTTTCCAAATTACTGATTTTTGTTTTCTTGTTTGATTCCCCAGTTTCCTTCAACGCCACAGGAATGGCAGACTGTGGCATCCCATTTTGCCACCCGTTGGGACTTTCCCAACTGTGGAGGGGCTATAGATGGGAAACACGTCCACATCATGCCACCACCCCATTCGGGGTCATACTATTTTAATTATAAGGGGTTCCATAGTATTGTCTTAACCACTTCAGCCCCGGAAGGATTTACCCCCTTCCTGACCAGAGCACTTTTTACAATTTGGCACTGCGTCGCTTTAACTGCTAATTGCGCGGTCATGCAATGCTGTACCCAAACAAAATTTGCGTCCTTTTCTTCCCACAAATAGAGCTTTCTTTTGATGGTATTTGATCACCTATGCCGTTTTTATTTTTTGCGCTATACACGGAAAAAGACCAAACATTTTGAAAAAAATTGATATTTTCTACTTTTTGTTCTAAAAAAAATCCAATAAACTCAATTTTAGTCGTACATTTAGGCCAAAATGTATTCGGCCACATGTCTTTGGTAAAAAAAATGTCAATAAGTGTATTGGTTTGCGCAAAAGTTATAGCGCCTACAAACTAGGGTACATTTTCTGGAATTTACACAGCCTTTAATTTATGACTGCCTATGTCGTTTCTTGAGGTGCTAAAATGGCAGGGCAGTACAAAACCCCCACAAATGACCCCATTTTGGAAAGTAGACACCCCAAGGAAATTGCTGAGAGGCATGTTGAGCCCATTGAATATTAATTTTTTTTCTCCCAAGTGATTGAATAATGACAAAAAAAAAAAAAAAAAAATTACAAAAAGTTGTCACTAAATGATATATTGCTCACACAGGCCATGGGCATATGTGGAATTGCACCCCAAAATACATTTAGCTGCTTCTCCTGAGTATGGGGATACCACATGTGTGGGACTTTTTGGGAGCCTAGCCGCGTACGGGGCCCCGAAAACCAATCACTGCCTTTAGGATTTCTAAGGGCGTACATTTTTGATTTTACTCCTCACTACCTATCACAGTTTTGAATGCCATAAAATGCCCAGATGGCATAAACCCCCCCAAATGACCCCATTTTGGAAAGTAGACACCCCAAGCTATTTGCTTTGAGGCATGGTGAGTCCATGGAATGTTTTATATTTTGACACAAGTTGCGGGAAAGTGACAAATTTTTTTTTTTTTTTTTTTGCACAAAGTTGTCACTAAATGATATATTGCTCACACAGGCCATGGGCATATGTGGAATTGCACCCCAAAATACATTTAGCTGCTTCTCCTGAGTATGGGGATACCACATGTGTGGGACTTTTTAGGAGCCTAGCCGCGTACGGGGCCCCGAAAACCAATCACTGCCTTCAGGATTTCTAAGGGCGTGAATTTTTGATTTCACTCTTCACTGCCTATCACAGTTTCGGAGGCCATGGAATGCCCAGGTGGCACAAACCCCCCCAAATGACCCCATTTTGGAAAGTAGACACCCCAAGCTATTTGCTGAGAGGCATGGTGAGTATTTTGCAGCTCTCATTTGTTTTTGAAAATAAAGAAAGACAAGAAAAAATTTTTTTTTTCTTCTTTTTTCAATTTTCAAAACTTTGTGACAAAAAGTGAGGTCTGCAAAATACTCACTATACCTCTCAGCAAATAGCTTAGGATGTCTACTTTCCAAAATGGGGTCATTTGGGGGGGGGGGGGGTTGCCACCTGGGCATTCCATGGCCTCCGAAACTGATAGGCAGTGAAGAGTGAAATCAAAAATTTACGCCCTTAGAAAGCCTGAAGGCGGTGCTTGGTTTTCGGGGTCCCGTGCGCGGCTAGGCTCCCAAAAAGTCCCACACATGTGGTATCCCCGTACTCAGGAGAAGCAGCAGAATGTATTTTGGGGTGTAATTTCACATATTCCCATGGCATATTTGAGCAATATATCATTTAGTGACAACTTTGTGCAAAAAAAAAAAAAAAAAAATTGTCTCTTTCCCGCAACTTGTGTCACAATATAAAATATTCCATGGACTCGACATGCCTCTCAGCAAATAGCTTGGGGTGTCTACTTTCCAAAATGGGGTCATTTGGGGGGGTTTTGAACTGTCCTGGCATTTTATGCACAACATTTAGAAGCTTATGTCACACATAACCCACTCTTCTAACCACTTGAATACAAAGCCCTTTCTGACACTTTTTGATTACATGAAAAAATTATTTTTTTTTGCAAGAAAATTACTTTGAACCCCCACACATTATATATTTTTTTAAAGCAAATGCCCTACAGATTAAAATGGTGGGTGTTTCATTTTTTTTTTTCACACAGTATTTGCGCAGCGATTTTTCAAACGCATTTTTTGGGGAAAACACACTAAAACACACTATATTGCCCAAATGTTTGATGAAATAAAAAATATGACCTTAGGCCGAGTACATGGATACCAAACATGACATGCTTTAAAATTGCACACAAACGTGCAGTGGCGACAAACTAAATACATTTTTAAAAGCCTTTAAAAGCCTTTACAGGTTACCACTTTAGATTTACAGAGGAGGTCTACTGCTAAAATTACTGCCCTCGATCTGACCTTTGCGGTGATACCTCACATGCATGGTGCAATTGCTGTTTACATTTGACGCCAGACCGACGCTTGCGTTCGCCTTAGCGCGAGAGCAGGGGGGACAGGGGTGCTTTTTTTTTTTTTTTTCCTTTATTATTTTTTTGCTTTTTTATCTTATTTTTAAACTGTTCCTTTCATATTTTTTTTTTTAAATCATTTTTATTGTTATCTCAGGGAATGTAAATATCCCCTATCATAGCAATAGGTGGTGACAGGTACTCTTTTTTGAAAAAATTGGGGTCTATTAGACCCTAGATTTTTCCTCTGCCCTCAAAGCATCTGACCACACCAAGATCGGTGTGATAAAATGCTTTCCCAATTTCCCAATGGCGCTGTTTACATCCGGCAAAATCTAAGTCATAAAATGCTCGTAGCTTCCGGTTTCTTAGGCCATAGAGATGTTTGGAGCCACTCTGGTCTCTGATCAGCTCTATGGTCAGCTGGCTGAATCACCGGCTGCATTCTCAGGTTCCCTGTTGAGACAGGAGAGCCAGAGAAAAACACGGAAGATGGGGGGGGGACATTCCCTCCCACTGCTTGTAAAAGCAGTCTAGAGGCTAATTAGCCGCTAGGATTGCTTTTACATGAAAGCCAACCGCTGGCTGAAAAGAATGATACCAAGATGATACCTAAACCTGCAGGCATCATTCTGGTATAACCACTCAAAGTCGTGAATGGCGTACCTGAAGACAAAAAAATGGTTAACAATATAGCACAGTAAACGGTAAAGTATAAAAAATTGCAGACCTGAAAAACAAACATGATAAAACATAATAACAATAAAACATTGTAGAATAGAATACAGTAAAAAAGAGCAGAACAGTAGAGAGAGAATAGAGAGAGAGAGAACAATAAAACGACAACTATTTTTTTTTATTTTATATTTTTGTATGTGTTTTTTTTTTTGTTTTTTTGTTTTTTTACACTTTTTTTTGTAACTAACTTTTATAACTGTAACCGGTTCCAGGTTCGGGTCTCTCAAAGTGTGATGGCATCTTGGGAGACCCTGTGAAAGTGTGCCTAGTCTGTGCAATGCTGTACCCTACGCTAATACTCAACTAGTGAATGGTAGCGTTCAAAACATTCACCAATGCAAAGACCAGGATTGTCAGGACAGGAGGGACAATAATAGCGGGTGTCACGCCTATATCCGCGCTTGCTGCAGACACAACATCTTTTTTGGGGGAGTTCGTTGGGTAGGGGTATTCGGGAGGACATAAAGAAAATGCCTCTCATGCAGCCGACTGCATTTGGTTGGGGATGTGAATGGGGGAAGTATGGGCGCTGCAGAAGTGGTCGGTTCCCAATTAGGATTGGCGAATGCAGCAGGAAGGGCACTATGGGCACGACGGCCTGTGTTTGTCTTTTTGGTGGCAGCGGGACACTACTTGTGCTTGCCACCTCACCAGCTTGAACTGCACTTATGGGACTCGCCACGTCACCAAGTGTTACTGCAGTGCTGGTTTGACTATGACCGGGGTGTACTAGGCCGCTGGTGCTTGCCAGTTCACCAAAACGCTACCAAAAAAACTGTTAGCGATCGCAGGGATCAGGCCTGACTCTGCGAACGCTGCAGTTATGTGTTTAGTGTTTTGTAAGTGACAGTGATCGATCGATACTGCACTTGGGTGGGCTGGGCTGGGCGGAGGGGCAAAGCGCAGGTGCTAGCAGGTATCTGGGCTGATCCCGCTAACACTGCGTTTTTGGGAACCCTAAACTGCTGGGGACACTAGTATAGATCTGATCGGATCAGATATTGATGCGTTCAGATACTATACCACTAAGGAAGGTGTACGGTGTGTGCGTGGATGTTAGCGCGACTGGCGCTAACCTGACGCTGCCTGGGGCTGGTGCTTGCCAGTTCACCAAAACGCTACCAAAAAAACTGTTAGCGATTGCAGGGATCAGGCCTGACTCTGCGAACGCTGCAGTTATGCTTTTAGCGTTTTGTAAGTGACAGTGATCGATCGATACTGCACTTGGGTGGGCTGGGCCGGGCGGAGGGGCAAAACGCAGGTGCTAGCGGGTATCTGGGCTGATCCCGCTAACACTTCGTTTTTGGGAACCCTAAACTGCTGGGGACGCTAGTATAGATCTGATCGGATCAGATATTGATGCGTTCAGATAGTATACCACTAAGGGAGGCGTATGCTGCGTGCGTGGGTGTTAGCGGTACTGGCGCTAATCTTACGCTGCCTGGGGCGGCGCATATCACCGCCGGGCGATCAGGGGGCTAAACCTTTATTGGGTAATAAACGGCGGGTGCCCTGACACTATGAAAAATAAACGAACTAACCAGCGTCACCCGTAACGGTTATACGGTGATCAGTGGTGAAAGGTAACTAGGGGGCAATCAAGGGGTTAAAACATTCATTAGATAGTATATGGGGGTCCCTGTCGCTATAAAATGCTGACGGCGAACCTAAATATTTACGTTCCTAACTAGCGTCACCAGTGACACTAATACAGCGATCAGAAAAATGATCACTTAGCGACACTGGTGACAGGGGGTGATCAAGGGGTTAAAACTTTATTAGAGGGGGTTAGGGGGGTACCCTAGACCTAAAGGGGGGTAACACTCACTGTCCTACCACAGTAACTGTCACAAACTGACACCCTGCAGTAATCAGAAAAAAAAAAAAAAATACTGCTTGGTGTCAGTGTTACAGGGAGGGGGGAGGGGTGATTGGGGGGGATCGGGGGGCGATCGGGGGTGTTTTGTGTGTCTGGCATGTTCTACTGTGTGTGTGTGTGCTGGTGCACTTACATGTCTTCTCTCCTCGGCGCTAGAACGGAAACTGCCGAGCCGAGGAGAGATGACATCACATCCTCTGCCTGTGTGTACTATACACAGGCAGGGGATGTTCCTCATTGGCTGGGAGCGATCGCGAAGGGGGGGCCACAATCGGATGGTCTCCCCCTCGTCTCTCATCGCTCCTAGCCAAATGCCGACTGCCGCTGGCACCGGGGGGAGGCAATCACGTATGGGTACGTGATTTTGCCTGCCCGTGCCATTCTGCTCACGTATATATGCGTGAGGCGGTTGGCAAGTGGTTAATGGCGGTGGTGTCGGCACAATATGACTTTCTGTATGTGGACGTGGGGAAGAATGGCCGGATGTCAGATGGAGGAGTATTTGCCCAGAGTTCTACCAGCATCTCCAGAGTGGTGGCCTGGGATTGCCAACTGATGCGGATAATGTGGAAGGACTCCCCTTTGTCTTCATAGCAGATGAAGCCTTCGGTCTGAGCAAGCACCTCATGAGGCCATTCCCCCAAAGGACCCTCACCCCGGAGAGGAGGGTTTTTAATTTCCGGCTGGCCAGAGCGAGAAGAGTTGTGGAGAATGCTTTGGGATTCTGGCCAGCCGGTTCCGCCCGTTTCAGACATCTATAAACATGGCGGAATACAAACTGGGTTACATTATACTAGCGTGCTGCATCCTGCACAACTTTTTGAAAAAACATTCCACCAATTATATTTTACCAGTTGGGCCTGAGGCCGGACTTATTAGTGACAATCCTCTGACGGGCCTGGATACTGTCCGTACTGGCTTGGCCCCCCAAAGTGCCCATCAAGTTCGGATCAATATGTAGATTATTTTATGGGTAGGGGGGCCATTGCAATGCCACAGAATATTTAATTTTTTACAATAAAAAATCTTGATCAGATCAAATCTTGAATTATATTTATTGCTTGCCTTTCTTTTTGGCTTTCTCCTAGGTTATCCTAGAGCACTTGTAGTGCCAAGTGTATTTTCCTTTAGTAAATAAGCACAATTGTCACTGTAAATAACTAATAACTTAACAAACTGATATTGAGCATTGAAAGAAGAAGCCACACATCTTGTTCATTACTTAACAGATTTTTTAATAATCTGTGCACATTCACTTGTGCGTTTGTAAAAAATGTTGATTGTCAAAAATATATATATATTTAGAAGTTTTTAACAATAGAATTATGTTTTATTTTTTTACATTATTTTATATTTTTGGGTTTTAACAAACAGGCCTCAATCTTAAAATTTTTATTTTTATATTTTACAAACAGGCCTCTATATATTTTTTTGTATTTTTATTTAAAAAAACAAACAGGCCTCTATATATTTTTTTTTTTTTTTTGAAAAACAAACAGGCCTCAAATATTTTTATTTTATTTTTATTTTTTTACAAACAGGCCTCTATATTTTTAAAAAGAAAAAAGAAAAGGCCCAGAATGGGGTCAGCAAACAAGGAAATGAAGAACATGATCAATGTTTTTTTTGGGTGAAAAAGGGCATTTATATTCTACCCAAAACATCGATCATGTTCTTCATTTCCTGCTGCATATGTTCCAGCCGATTACGCATTAAATCAATATCCCCATTCCAGGCCATTATCTGACCAATTAGGCGTTGTGCACTGTCTGTGCTAAAAGGTTCAACCAGACCTAAAATTGAAGTAAAAAAAGATGTGCAGAAATATGCAGCGATACATAGATTACCTTACCATAAGCTGGTGTGTCAGACACTCACCTGGTGGGGTGGCGTTGGTGCTTGATTCTTGCACAAACAGATCACCTAAAATAGATGTTAAAAATGTATTGAAAAATATGCAGCCGTACATAGATTACCGTAAGATGGTGTGTCAGACACTCACCTGGTGGGGTGCCTATGTCGCCCACCTCTCCTTCTTCAACTTCGTCTGTGGGGCTTGGGCTGATTTTCCAATTCGGGTGTTGCGGTCAGGGGTCACTGGGTTCATCTTGTCTGAGTTTTTTCTCCCCTATGTGAATGAAACAAAAGATATACTTAGCACACAGATGTTTGAGTCCAGGAATAGTAATCTTAAACATTGTAGTGAAGTGGTGTACAAATTGTCTGTTTGGGCAGAGTTCCTAGTTGAAGACATAATAAAAATTAGTTTGAAATATCTAGATATATATATAGAGAGACATATCTATCTATCTATCTATCTATATATAAAATATACATATCTATATAGATATATATCTAGATATATAAAGATATAGGTGTGAGTATATATGTAACGATGTTTAGTAAGATCATTTTAAACGATCTAAACTCATACGTTAAAGAAAAGCACATGGAGCAGTATACAAGGTAATAAACAAAATATGAACACAAGACAAGTACTTTCTTTTTTAAGCACTTTATGGATCCGTCTGTACTGATCCGGCTCCCGGAGTTTGAGGTCGGACCATCTTTTTCGAATCTGATCTTTCGAGCGCCGTACCCCAAAAGTAAGATGCAATGTCTTCACCACCTTCTCCATTATTTTTTGCTTTTCGGAAATTAGGCCGGGTGTACGGTCCATACTTCCCATCATAGTCATTTTTTCTTAAAATTGCCACCATCTCCACCATCTCTTTAAAGGCCATATTGGAGGCCTTAAATCTCTGCTTCCCAGATCGGGACGTTCCGGGCTCTGGGCTTTCGTCGCTACCTGAGGTAGTACACACCTGATGTGTCTCCGTCATTGTTCCTCCCATTACGCACCGTAGAGAGAAAGGGCAGAGGATATTCGGTAAAAAAGAACGTCAGGAGCAGGCGACGCAGGCGGAGTTTCACCCATGCGCAGTGTAAAAAAAAGAGGTATTACGCATGTGTCGTACGTACATTCTGTGCGTAGAGACAAGGGCGGAGAATATGCGTTAAAATAGAACGTCAGAGGTGGGCGACGCAGGCGGAGTTTCACACATGCGCAGTGTCAAAAAATAGTTATTACGAATGTGTCGTACATACGTTCTGTGCGTAGAGACAAGGGGGCTGAAAATATGCTTAAAAGAAGAACGTCCAGGGCGGGCAAAGCAGGCGGAGTTTCACGCATGCGCAGTGTAAAAAAAAGGTTATTACGTATTGTGTCGTACGTACGTTCTGTGCGTAGATGATAGAGGACTGGAATGCCATAAACGAAGGTAATTTGAATTTTTAATTTTAATTTTTTACAGATTAATGAGGCCTATGTTGGGATAAGATGATGAGGGTTTAGCTGAAACAATAATGTTTTTGTCTTGTGTCTTTATCTTTTACAGAAAACATGAATGCAAAATTTAAAGAGCCTGAATTTTTGTGGGAGGTGAAACACCCTCAATATTACCTAAAACACGTAAGGAAGTCAACGCTGGAGAGACTTCTGACATTTGTCCAGATGTTCATCCCAGAAGCAACCATGGTGATTTTGTTACAGAAAATTGGGATCTTGAGAAATATGTATAAGAGGGAGCATAACAAGATCCAGAATTCCCTGAGATCAGGAGCATCAGCAGATGATGTATATCTACCCAGGCTGTGGTACTACAATAAACTACATTTTCTTGATGACCAGACTGAAGCCAGGGCATCACTTTCAACCCTTTCCTCCACCCTTCCCTCTACCTTTCCATGCACCCTTCCATGCACCCCAGCAGAGGCTGATGAGGACCAAGCTGTGTCTTCCATCCTGGAAGAACCGGATGTGACCATCTGGAGTCAGGTAAATTAATTTTATAAATATTTAGTGTCCTAATATTTTAATGATGTTAACTAGATGTTATAATTGATTAAGAATTTTATCCTCAAAATGATGTATACATATCAATTGAGAGTAGTGGCCAAAAATGTTTTTCACCTGCTTTAAAAAAACGATGGTGTCAGATTTCAATACTCTTATTAATATATGTATTAACATTTAATTTGCAAGTGATGAGAAGAAAATTGTGTGTCATTGATGAACCAAAAACAAAAATATAAAACTATGTCCCTTTTTTATACACAGGATGAGGTCAGCCAGGAGGAAAGTGGGGAAAGTGGCAGGCAGGAGGTGGTCAGGCCCAGGGACAGCCAGGAGGAGGCAGTACCCTGTGTCATCCAGGAGGAGGCCAGGCCCAGTGTCATCCAGGAGGAGACTGGGCCCAGTGTCAGGCAGGAGTTGGCCAGGCCCAGTAGGAGCCTGACACAATCACAAGTGGCTCCCCTACGCCTTCCTACAAAAAGGGCCAGGAAGGGGGACAGTGACACAGGAGGCATCACTGCGCCTAATGAGAGAGGCAACAAATTTTCTGAAAAGCCCCCCCAGAGCTGAAGAGGCCTATGGGTGTTATTTAGCCAGCAGGCTGTTTCACATGGAGTGGGGCCAACGCCTCATTTGTGAAAAACTTTTTGCTGATACTATACACAAGGGGCTGAACGGCGAACTAACTGCCAACACCCAAATAAATGAGTCAGCCCCTCCTCCTCCTCACCCTCCTTTTCCTCCTGCCACAACTCAACCACCAGAGCCACAGCCTACAAGGAAGGCTGCAGGGAAAGCTGCAGGGAAGGGTGCAGGCAGCGTGGAGGGAAGGCTGCAGGGAATAGAAGAAAGTGATGACCTGGCTTCAGTCTGGTCTGACAGAAGACGCAGGCTGTTGTAGTACCACAGTCTGGGGACATCTATGTCATCTGCTGCTGCTCTTGATCTCTGGGATTCCTGGACCAGATTGTGCTCCCTCTTATATGGACTCCTCCAGATCCCAATTTTCTTTTCCACAGACTTTTGCCAGCGTTGACTTCCTCTTTATTTTCTTTACCATGAATAAATGGATATTTTAGTTTATGAAAAGTCTTTATGTGTTTTAATTAACATCATTTATTTAGAGACAATGTCACATTAACAAGGGACAAAAACCTCCTTGAGGTTGCAAAAACACTTAACAAAAATATAATGTTCTTGTGGTAACTTTACCAAAATAAATAAAAAAAATAGATAACCAAAAATGGTTCTGTGTGTGAACTTTATATACAAACAAAAATTAAACATTTCCAAAAGTAATGGTTCTTTGTGGTAACTTTACCAAAAAAACATTAAAAAAAAAAAACTATTTGTGGTAAATTTAAGAACTACAAAAAAAACAACAAAATACTAAATGGCTCTTTGTGGTAACTTTACAAACCAAAAAATATGGAGATAAAGATAAAATAATTTTGCCAATAATCATAACAAAAAATCTTGATGAAATCAAAAATAAAAGATGACTCAAAAAAAAAAAAAAAAATTGTGTAAACATTAGTATGGAGATATGGCTTTGAAAAGAAACACAATATCATTCATGAGATCAAGAGAAATAATCCAGAAATCAGTTTGGGATAACTCTGTGTGAATAGGAACAGCAAAACATCTTCGTTCTTATAGCATTATTAAAGAAGACAATTAATGTGCTGCATTCAACGATCACAGAATTTGCAGCGTGAGGAATGTGCTACCTACAATACGAACACTAGTTTTACTAGACCGAGTGCTTCCGTTTAGTATTTGCTTCTGAGCATGCGTTGTTTTTTTTGTCCGCCAAACTAGCATACAGACGAGCAGATTTCTGGGTCCGGCGGAGTTACGACATAAAGATTTGAAGCAAGTTCCAAATCTAAAGTCCGTCAGATTTGCTGCTGGAAAAGTCAGCTGAAAGCCCGGTGAAGCCCACACACAATCGGATTGTCTGCCGGATTTGGTCCGTCGGCGTCCGTCGGACAAGTCCAGTCAAAAAGTCGGACCATGTGTACGCGGCATTAGAATACCGTACCACAAACATCTGACACTGCACAAACTGATGAGGCACTTGATAATTTACTGAGACTCTTGGAGGACTCGGATCCAACGGATCTCATTGACACTGCGCATATTGAGGCGCTGTTAGTGCAGCATGTTGAAACTAAAGTTGTACCAGAAATTCGCTCACTTACTTTTAAAAAACAATCTGATAAATTCCCCTCATTCTCTGATAATCCAAACCTTGCAACCTTTGTCAATCTAGTAAGTGCAGACATTAAAAAAGTTTGAAAAAGAAGTACGGACTTAAAAGTAATCTAACTAGAGAAGAGAAGATTGCATTACAATCTCTCAAGGATCAATATGGATTAACTATAAAGCCATCAGATGGGGGGTAATATAGTCATAATGACCAATGATCAATATAAGGCTATAAAATCCTCCAGAACCAAGCCTGGTATAGAAAAATTCCAAAAAGCACTATTGAGAGATTTGATAAAAAATTCTACTCTCTAGTAGGGATGAGCCGAATACCCCCCACCCCCGGTTCGGTTTGCGGCAGAACATGCGAACAGACCAAAAATTTGTGCGAACACGCGAACCCCGTTAAAGTCTATGGGACTCGAACGTGAAAAATCAAAAGTGCTAATTTTAATGTCTAATATGCAAGTTATTGTCATAAAAAGTATTGGGGACCGGGTCCTGCCCCAGAACACATGAATCAATGCAAAAAAAGTTTTAAAAAGGACGTTTTTTCGGGAGCAGTGATTTTAATAATGCTTAAAGTGAAACAATAAAAGTTAAATATTCCTTTAAATATCGTGCCTGGGGGGTGTCTATAGTATGCCTGTAAAGTGGCACATTTTCCCCTGTTTAGAACAGTCCCTGCACAAAATGACATTTTTAAGGGAAAAAAAAGTCATCTAAAACTGCTTGCGGCTATAAGCTCATTACCAGGCCCTTTGGGTCTGGTATGGATATTAAGGTGAACCCCGCACCCAAATTTAAAAAAAAGGCGTGGGGCCCCCAGGCCATATATACTCTGAACAGCAGCAGTATACAGGCGGTCCCCGGGTTACAAACAAGATAGGGACTGTAGATTTGTTCTTAAGTTGAATCTGTTTGTAATTTGGAACAGGTACATTTTCTAAGTATAGCTCCAGCCAAAAAAACTATTTTTAAGCTTTTTGGATAACATAGGGAAAGGTTATCATCACCCCTGTAACATTTGTTTTGCTGTCTGTGCCCCTGTTCAGAAGATTTCACCTCACTTTCTGTCCCAATGAGAATTGGATTTTGAAAATTTTGGGTTGTTGTAGAAACAAGGATTGGTGATAAAGCATCAGTGGAGACACCTTTTTCCCATATTAACTCTTACAGGAGAGAATTTCCCTTCCTAGGGGTAGATTTCCTCTCACTTCCTGTTGTCTCCCTCCGTTTGTAAGTAGGAGTCGTTTGTAAGTCGGATGTTTGAAACTAGGGAACCGCCTGTATATACTATACGGCCTGCCCTATACACTCTGCGGAAAATTGGGCCTTAGGTGTTGGTGGTACCAGAACACTGTAAGCCCTCACAGTTACTCTTGGTGGGCGCTGGAACGGGCCCTGCTGTGGTGGTGGTGGTGGCACAACACTGTAATGCCTCACAGATACTTTTGTTGAGCACAGGAACAGGTCCTGCTGTGAAATATTAGATCAAAAATTGTAATTACGCCCCCCTGTTAAACAGTGGCATAAAAATTGGGCCTTAGGCGGTGGTGGTGGCACAATACTGTAAAGCCTCACAGATACATTTGTTGAGCACAGTAACAGGTCCTGCTGTGAAATATTAGATCAAAAATTCTAATTACATGCCCCTGTTAGACAGGGGCATAAAAATTGGGCCTTAGGCGATGGTGGTGGTGGCGCAACACTGTAAAGCCTCACAGATACTTTTGTTTAGCACAGGAACGGGCCCTGCTGTGAAATATTAGATCAAAAATTGTAATTACACATCCCTGTTAACCTCCCTGGCGGTATGATTATTTCGGATTTTAGGTGCTGAAAGCGGTACAATTATTTTGCATGGAAATTTGGCGTTTTATATTGTAGGCCTGTAATTCTTAACAATAACACACTTAAATCTGTCCAAACAAGAGTCTAGTAGATATCCCGGGTATGATGAAGTTTGAAACACAAAAACATAAATTAAAATATAATAAATAAATATCAATTAAAAAAAATAATAATAATAAAATATATTTCCCCACGATTCACTATCACTCAATTCTGCAAGTGTTCTAATTTACTATCACTGTTTTCTAGCTGGTCTAAAGCCACTTTTGATGTAAAGGGACACTTTTTGGTTGCTATGGACAATCTCCAGTTTCCAGGCAGAAAGTACAGTATATATAACATAAAACTGCATGCAGGGCATGGGCCAAAGCACTGGGGACAAATGGGATGTGAAATAATTTCATACAGTACTGTAATATTACAGTACTGTTATGGTTTGTAAATTTTTTTGAATTTGCCGCCAGGCTCCGCCCCCGTGCGTCGCGACGCTCGCAGGGAACGGAGCCTGGCACGGAGAGGCTTCGGAGGAGACAGAGCCTGCAGACACAGCGGGGGACAACGCAGAATCCTGGGAACAAGGTAAGTAACGCCGCACCAGGATCCTGCAATGTAATCCCGAGTGTGGCTTGGGGTTACCGCTATTTGTGCTGAAATTTAAACCCGAGCCACACTCGGGAATACCGTCAGGGAGGTTAAACAGGGGCAGAAAAATTGGGCCTTAGGCGGTGGTGGTGGCACAACACTGTAAAGCCTCACAGATACTTTTGTTGAGCGCAGGAACAGGCCCTACTGTGAAATATTAGATCAAAAATTCTAATTACGCGCCCCTGTTAAACATGCATCCTTGATCAGTAGTCACTGGCGTGGCGAAAAAAAAACCAAGCTCCCCTGACCCTGTCCTGGTCCCATACTCACACAGGTACTCATTGATGGCCCTCTGCTGCGTGTGCAGCCACTGCAGCATTGCCAACATTGAGTTCCACCTGGTGGGCATGTCACAAATGAGGCAGTTCTTGGGCAGGTGGCATTCTCTTTGAATGTCAGCCAGCCAAGCACTGGCATTATATGACCGGTGGAAATGACCACAGACTTTTCTGGCCTGCCTCAGGAGATCCTGTAAGCCTGGGTACCTGCTCAAGAACCGTTGCACCAAATTCAGGACATGAGCCAAACAGGGAACATGGGTCAAGTGTCCCTGTCGGAGGGTGGAGAGGAGGTTGGTGCCATTGTTGCATACAACCATTCCTGGCTGAAGCTGGCGTGGCATCAACCACCTCTGAGCCTGCCCCTGCAGAGCTGACAGAATCTCTGCCCCAGTGTGGCTCCTGTCCCCTAAGAAGACCAACTCAAGCACTGCATGGCATCTTTTTGCCTGAGTGCTTGCATAGCCCCTTAAACGCCTATGGAGCACCGTTGGTTCGGAGGAGAAATCTGCAGAGGAAGAGGCCATAGAGGAAGAAGAAGAGGAGGGGGTGGAGGAGAGAGCTGTAGCAGAATCAACACTAGCATTTTGGAGGCGTGGTGTCCCTGTCCATGCCTGCTGGACCATGAGTCAGCAGTAATATGCACCCTGTCCAACGAGGCCAAGACATTGTCTTCCACATGCAGGTAGAGAGCCGCAATGGCCTTCCGTGAAAAGAAACGGTGTTTGGGAACCTGCCACTGAGGTACTGCACATTCCACAAATTTACGAAAGGGGGCAGAGTCTACCAGCTGAAAAGGCAGCAGTTGCAGTGCTAGCAAATTTGCCAGACTAGCATTCAGACGCTGAGCATGTGGATGGTTGGGACCGAATTTCTTTCGACGGTTTAGCAACTGGGGTAGGGAAATTTGCCTGCTAAAATCAGATGGAGGTGTACTGATAGCAGATTGGCTGCAAGTACTTGGGACACCTATTGCTATACCTTCATTCCTCTCAGTGCAGTTTTCTGAGAGGACTGGAGGTATAGTGGAGTTGGAGAACCCAGCTGATTTGGGGCAAGGAGAGGTCCGCCTTGCCTGGTCAAGCATGTGGTGCCCAAGCGGCTGCTGTTTTGGCCACGCTTGATACGCTTCAGACAAATGTTGCAAACAGCAATGGTGCGATCTGCTGCGCACGTGTCAAAAAAGGCCCACACCACACCAACTTTTCAAAATATGTGGGGAGTCACCTGCTTAGCTCTGCGGTGTGGTGCAATAGGGTGGCTGCCCTTAAGCTGCCCCCTGGAGGGCATCCTACCTCATTGGAGATGTACCTCCTCCTCTCTTTTATTAGGGACCCAAGTTGAGTCAGTGACCACATCATCCCCTCCCTCTTCATCACTGGAGAAAATTTGGCAGTATGCTGCATGTGGAGGAACATAACTGCCAGTTTCTTGACCTTCTTGGGCACCCCTCTCTCTCTAGGCTGACGTTACTCCCTTCCTCAACCTAAGTACCATCATCGGAGCCTTCAAATCGCTGAGCATCCTCCTGCAGCATGTACCCAACACTGTTGTCGAATAGTTTGGGGGAATCCTCCGTGCATGATGGTGGTGCTAGGGAAGGAGTAACTGTTGACATGGAGCCAATGGAATAGGCCACTTTGGCAGCTGCATTGGCAGGCAAACTACTATGAGCCTGGGTGACAGTGGATGAGGAGGATGAGGAGGGCTTTGTTATCCATTCCACTAATTCTTCTGCATGTTGTGGCTCAAATACATGGCCAGCTGCAGGTAAAAAGGACAAGCGTGCCCCACGGCCACATGCTGAGGATGCACCGTGTCCACGACCAGCACTGTCGACTGTAGCCTGCTTGCCCTCTTTTAGTGACCTGCGAGCGTCTGCCTTACCTTGGTGGCCTTCCGGACATGCTGTAAATTTTGTTTATCAAAGAACACTACACTGTATTGTGTACACCACCAGGAAAGTAGTAGTAACTGCACTAGGGGTGCACAGTACTGTGTACACCAACAGAAGTTTAACAACAACTATGGGTGCACTGTATGTATTGTGTACACCACCAGGAAAGTAGTAGCAACTGCACTAGGGGTGCACGGTACTGTGTACACCAACAGAAGTTAATAACTATGGGTGCACTGTATGTATTGTGTACACCACCAGGAAAGTAGTAGCAACTGCACTAGGGGTGCACGGTACTGTGTACACCAACAGAAGTTAATAACTATGGGTGCACTGTATGTATTGTGTACACCACCAGGAAAGTAGTAGCAACTGCACTAGGGGTGCACGGTACTGTGTACACCAACAGAAGTTAATAACTATGGGTGCACTGTATGTATTGTGTACACCACCAGGAAAGTAGTAGCAACTGCACTAGGGGTGCACGGTACTGTGTACACCAACAGAAGTTAATAACTATGGGTGCACTGTATGTATTGTGTACACCACCAGGAAAGTAGTAGCAACTGCACTAGGGGTGCACGGTACTGTGTACACCAACAGAAGTTAATAACTATGGGTGCACTGTATGTATTGTGTACACCACCAGGAAAGTAGTAGCAACTGCACTAGGGGTGCACCAACAGAAGTGTAATAACTATGGGTGTACTGTATTGACCACCAGAAAAGTTCGAGCAACTGCACAATGGGTGCACAGCACTGTATACTGTGTACACTGCCTGAAGTATATTAGAAACAGTACACCAGGAATGGCCTGCAGTCAGATATAGCTAAACTGGATACGATATAGATATAGCTAAACTGGATACGATATAGATATAGCTAAACTGGATAAGATATAGATATAGATATAGCTAAACTGGATACGATATAGATATAGCTAAACTGGATAAGATATAGATATAGCTAAACTGGATAAGATATAGATATAGCTAAACTGGATAAGATATAGATATAGCTAAACTGGATAAGATATATAGATATAGCTAAATTGGATAAGATATATAGATATAGCTAAATTGGATAAGATATATAGATATATATATTAAATACACTGCAGCATAACCTGCCTGCCAGAAGTATATTAGATACAGTACGCCAGGAAAGGCCTGCAGTGAGATATAGCTAAACTGTATGCAGTGTATATATATATATATATATATATATATATATATATATATATATATATATATATATATATATATATATATATATATATATATATATATATATTTATTTATATTAGGGCTGCGGAAATTAACAATGAATTCCTCGATTAATCATTAATTTTTTTTGATCAGTAGGCTGCCTGCCCTGAGGCCGCTTTGGGCCGAGCTGTGGCTGCAGCACAGCGCTCCGCTCCCTCCTCCTCCTCCACTATATGTCATACACAGTCTGCGGGCATCTCCCGCTGTGTGTCTCCGAGCTGAGTGAAAACTTTGGCCGCGCTGTAAAAAAGTCCCGCCCTCCTCCTAGATCAGCTTGTGTGATAGACGCAGTGTTCTGTCTATCACACAAGCTGATCTAGGAGGAGGGCGGGACTTTTCTCACAGAGCGGCCAAAGTTTTCACACTCAGCTCCAAAACACACAGCGGGAGATGCCCGCAGACTGTGTAATCCAGGCACAGGCACTGACTACAGTGAGGCTGCAATTATGGGCAGGATGAGACTGCATTATGGGCACGGTGAGGCTGCCATTATAGGCATGGCAAGGCTGTGATTATAGGCACGGTGAGACTGCATTATGGGAACGGTGAGGCTGGGATTATGGGCATGGTAAGTCTGAGATTATGGGCACGGTGAAACTGAATTATTTGTATATTATTATAATAATGTGGGGTGTACACAACAAAGTGCTAGAGTGCAATTTGCCTAGTGGGGACACTAGTTAGATTGACCTGTGTGTCCCCAAGGAAAGATATTGGTAGGGTTTTCCCCTCACTTCCTGTTTGGCTATATGACAGGAAGTGAAGCCAATTTTAAGAAACGGGACACAAAGCCCAACCTAAAAAAAAAAACACAAGCAGGGGTTCTAACACTCACTTAGTTTCCCTCAAATGCCCACAATTAGAATAGGATTGTCTGGAGCTTGATTTTAGCGCAATGCTCTAAATCAGTGGTTCTCAACCCTGTCCTCAAGTACCCCCAACAGGCCATGTTTGCAGGTTTTCCTTCATCTTGCCCAGGTGCTTTAAATCACAGTCAATGGCTTGGTATTTTGAACAGCTATTTTAGATAAGATAAATTCACAAAACATGTCCTGTCGGGGGTACTTGAGGACTAAGGCTGAGAACCACTGTGCTAAAAATGGAAAATTGAACTTACCTCTCTAATTTTCCTTTCCTGTTGCGTATCCATGGCAGCATACGCACAATCCATGCATATGCTACCATGAAGGCACCAGGAAAGTAACTTTTAGACAAATCACACTTTTTTTTGATTTGCCATGCCAATCAGCCTAGCTAAGCTGCAGCTGGGAAATTGGTTGCATGAAAAGGAAAACACATAAAACAAACAATTGCTACAAGTTTTATTGGTCAACAAAAACAGGACTTGGAAAAGAGCAAGGTAAGAAAAAAACACATGCATGTTAATTTTATTTTAAATATTTTTATTGATTTTTATATGATGAACAGTGTAGGATCACATATATATGTAAACAATGGATTCATACATATCGAGTACTGAAACAATATCATCATGAGTAACTGAAAAAGAATGTTGAGGTATAGCTACAGGCTAAGGTACACTATAAATCTATATTGCAAGATGTGCTTTTTGACAAGAAGAGCTATGTTAATGAAGAAACTGCCCTAGGGGCCCAAAACCACCTCCGTAATGCCAGTTATGGACTAACCGGTACGCCCAATGGGATCTTCCTGAAGGTGTGTGCAGTGACCCCCCCAGAGTCCACTTCCATTCCCCCAGAGGCTGTCACTGGAGAAGTAGTGGAAGGCAATAAAGGAAGTGCCCTCCAAATTGTAGTACAACCCAAAGGGTGGGAGATAACTTAGTTGCGGGAGGGGCAAGGAACCCCCGGCCAACCCGTAAAAGTTCTTCACAATCTTCCCCTGAGGGAGAACTGCAGAACCCTATATGCTACAGAAATGTAAGGGACAAGAGAGTCCCAAGGAGGAAGAAAGAAAACGTAGGAAAAGAAGAGGGGGAGGAGGGAGAGGAATAAGGATGAGGTTGAATCAGGGAGGTGTTAATATCTGCTCCTGCTGTCATTCCAGGCATGAGATTAATGTTCTGAAGTGAGGCCCATTGAGTTTTGCTACTAAATGCTCCTGAGACATAATCCACAAAATTTTTCTAACACAACTCTTGAGGGATACAGTGGGCTTTTTCCAACATTTAGCAATGGTAATTTTAGCTCCTAACAGAATAAAATAGGACAGTACTTGTGAGTGTTTAGGCAAACCAGGAACATTCTGATTAAGGAGAGCTATATGTATGTTGGGGGCTACTGATGTTTTAAATAAGTTACTGATAATTCGGAAGATTTTCTGCCAAAAAGTTCTGATACGCGGACAGGTCCACCAAGTGTGAATCATTGAGCCCTGGAGCGAATAACCTCTAAAGCATAGAGGGGATGTTCCAGAGAAAATCATTGCTAATCTGGCAGGAACATAGTACCACCTTGACATAACCTTTAGGCTGGCTTCTATAAGAGAGATATTGCAGATACCTTTGAAGGAGCGAGTCCAGGATCTGTACCATTCTGCTGATGTCCACGTTCGGCCTGTATCCTCCTCCCAGGTCTTCGCATATACTGGTGTGTCGGGCTTTGTCATAAGCACCGTATAAATCAAGGAGATGCCCCCTTTCTGGTCCTGGATATTCGAGCACCAGTGTTTGTAGGGGGTTATCGGTGGAGGTTTCGAATTGTTACACCAAATAGTATGTAGAAAATGTGAAATTTGGGTGAATCTAAAATTTACCGAGTCCAGCATGTCGAGTTTTTTCTTACAGTGAGATAAGGTTAGTGGGCCAGTTAGGGTAAGGAAGTGACTGATTAGATAGAGACCTTTATCAGTCCACCATCTAAATGCTTGTATGTTTACACCCAGGGGGAAGTCAGCATTATTAAAAATATGTGATAGAGGTTTTAGAGGAGAGGTCAGGATAGTTTGTCTGAATAGCTTGGTACTGAGTGATATGGAGTGTGACAGGGTGGGAGCCATTATGGCTGGTCTGATTTATGGGTCACACCACAGAAGGTAGTCAAGGGTGTGAAGAGGCGTCACTCTTCTTTCTATAGAGAGCCAGTCTGGTTTTTGGACCCTTAGAGAATCATTATCATTGATATTTGAGCCAATTGAGCAGCCTGGTAGTATCCCCAAAGCTCTGGTAGTCCCAGTCCGCCCTGAGATTTAAGGCGAAGAAGGATGCTGGACGGGCATCTGTATCCCTTCTTTCCCCAGACAAAGCGCATAATTTACGACTGTAGTTTGCGGAGGAAACTTTTCTTGAGTGGGATTGGAAGGGAGCGGAATAAATACAGGAGGCGTGGAAGAAGTGTCATTTTCAAAGCGTGTACCCTTCCCAGCCAGGATAGACCACATTCAGACCATTTATCAATAGGGATGAGCCGAACACCCCCCTGTTCGGTTCGCACCAGAACATGCGAACAGGAAAAAAGTTCGTTCGAACATGCGAACACCGTTAAAGTCTATGGGACACGAACATGAATAATCAAAAGTGCTAATTTTCAAGGCTTATATGCAAGTTATTGTCATAAAAAGTGTTTGGGGACCTGGGTCCTGCCCCAGGGGACATGGATCAATGCAAAAAAAAGTTTTAAAAACGGCCGTTTTTTCAGGAGCAGTGATTTTAATAATGCTTAAAGTCAAACAATAAAAGTGTAATATCCCTTTAAATTTCGTACCTGGGGGGTGTCTATAGTGTGCCTGTAAAGGGGCGCATGTTTCCTGTGTTTAGAACAGTCTGACAGCAAAATGACATTTTGAAGGAAAAAACTCATTTAAAACTACCCGCGGCTATTGCATTGCCGACAATACACATAGAAGTTCATTGATAAAAACGGCATGGGAATTCCCCAAAGGGGAACCCCGAACCAAAATAAAAAAAAAAAAATGACGTGGGGGTCCCCCTAAATTCCATACCAGGCCCTTCAGGTCTGGTATGGATTTTAAGGGGAACCCCGCGCCAAAAAAAAAAAAAAAAAACGGCGTGGGGTCCCCCCAAAAATCCATACCAGACCCTTATCCGAGCACGCAACCTGGCAGGCCGCAGGAAAAGAGGGGGGGACGAGAGTGCGGCCCCCCTCCCTCCTGAACCGTACCAGGCCACATGCCCTCAACATTGGGAGGGTGCTTTGGGGTAGCCCCCCAAAACACCTTGTCCCCATGTTGATGAGGACAAGGGCCTCATCCCCACAACCCTGGCCGGTGGTTGTGGGGGTCTGCGGGCGGGGGGCTTATCGGAATCTGGAAGCCCCCTTTAACAAGGTGACCCCCAGATCCCGGCCCCCCCCCTGTGTGAAATGGTAAGGGGGTACATAAGTACCCCTACCATTTCACAAAAAAAGTGTCAAAAATGTTAAAAATGACAAGAGACAGTTTTTGACAATTCCTTTATTTAAATGCTTCTTCTTTCTTCTATCTTCCTTCATCTTCTGGTTCTTCTGGCTCTTCTGGTTCTTCTGGTTCTTCCTCCGGCGTTTTCGTCCAGCATCTCCTCCGCGGCGTCTTCTGTCTTCTTCTCCTCGGGCCGCTCTGCACCCATGGCATGGGGGGGAGGCTCCCGCTCTTCTCTTCTTCTCTTCTTCTTTTCTTCTTTTCTTCTTTTCTTCTCTTCTTCTCTTCTTCTTCATTTTCTTCTCCGGGCCGCTCCGCAATCCATGCTGGCATGGAGGGAGGCTCCCGCTGTGTGACGGCGCTCCTCGTCTGACAGTTCTTAAATAAGGGGGGGGGGCCACCCGGTGACCCCGCCCCCCTCTGACGCACGGTGACTTGACGGGACTTCCCTGTGACGTCACGGGGAATGCCACAGGGAAGTCCCGTCAAGTCACCGTGCGTCAGAGGGGGGCGGGGTCACCGGGTGGCCCCGCCCCCCGTTATTTAAGAACTGTCAGACGAGGAGCGCCGTCACACAGCGGGAGCCTCCCTCCATGCCAGCATGGATTGCGGAGCGGCCCGGAGAAGAAAATGAAGAAGAAGAGAAGAAGAGAAGAAGAGAAGAAGAGAAGAAGAGAAGAAGAGAAGAGCGGGAGCCTCCCCCCCATGCCATGGGTGCGGAGCGGCCCGAGGAGAAGAAGACAGAAGACGCCGCGGAGGAGATGCTGGACGAGAACGCCGGAGGAAGAACCAGAAGAACCAGAAGAGCCAGAAGAACCAGAAGATGAAGGAAGATAGAAGAAAGAAGAAGCATTTAAATAAAGGAATTGTCAAAAACTGTCTCTTGTCATTTTTAACATTTTTGACACTTTTTTCGTGAAATGGTAGGGGTACTTATGTACCCCCTTACCATTTCACACAGGGGGGGGGCCAGGATCTGGGGGTCACCTTGTTAAAGGGGGCTTCCAGATTCCGATAAGCCCCCCGCCCGCAGACCCCCACAACCACCGGCCAGGGTTGTGGGGATGAGGCCCTTGTCCTCATCAACATGGGGACAAGGTGTTTTGGGGGGCTACCCCAAAGCACCCTCCCAATGTTGAGGGCATGTGGCCTGGTACGGTTCAGGAGGGAGGGGGGGCCGCACTCTTGTCCCCCCCTCTTTTCCTGCGGCCTGCCAGGTTGCGTGCTCGGATAAGGGTCTGGTATGGATTTTTGGGGGGACCCCACGCCGTTTTTTTTTTTTTTTTTTGGCGCGGGGTTCCCCTTAAAATCCATACCAGACCTGAAGGGTCGGGGTTCCCCTTTGGGGAATTCCCATGCCGTTTTTATCAATGAACTTCTATGTGTATTGTCGGCAATGCAATAGCCGCGGGTAGTTTTAAATGAGTTTTTTCCTTCAAAATGTCATTTTGCTGTCAGACTGTTCTAAACACAGGAAACATGCGCCCCTTTACAGGCACACTATAGACACCCCCCAGGTACGAAATTTAAAGGGATATTACACTTTTATTGATTGACTTTAAGTATTATTAAAATCACTGCTCCTGAAAAAAAGGCCGTTTTTAAAACTTTTTTTTGCATTGATCCATGTCCCCTGGGGCAGGACCCAGGTCCCCAAACACTTTTTATGACAATAACTTGCATATTAGCCTTTAAAATTAGCACTTTTGATTTCTCCCATAGACTTTTAAAGACTTTTAAAGGGTGTTCCGCGGCATTCGAATTTGCCGCGAACACCCCAAATTGTTCGCTGTTCGGTGAACTTGCGAACAGCCAATGTTCGAGTCGAACATGAGTTCGACTCGAACTCAAAGCTCATCCCTATTTATCAAGTTCCCCCCTGCATTTATAAATCATGGGGGGATAATTAGCTTTGAAGAGGCTACTGATATCCGCTGTGAGGTTGGTTCCAAGATATCGGATGGTCCTCTGGGCCCAGGGGAAGTCAAAATTACTAGTGAATTGTGAAAGGAGACCGGAAGGTACAGTAACATTTAGCGCGGTGGATTTATTCATATTAACCGTCAGACCTGACACTGCACTGAACGCGGTTAGAACTTTGTATATCCCTGGAATGGAGATAAGTGGGGAGGTAATATACAGTATGAGGTCATCAGCATAGAGTGCGCATTTATGTTCCTGATCTCCGCACTGTACCCCTTTAATGTCTGGGTTTGATCTAATAGCTATGGACAGGGTTTCTATAGCTATTGCAAATAGGAGGGGGGATAGTGGACACCTCTGTCTGGTGCCCCTGCCTATAGGGAACGAAGTCGAGTATCTACCCAGCAGACGTACCTGTGCTGTCGGGTTGGAGTACAGGGAGCAAATCAGATTTAGGCAGTATGGACCAAAACCATTTTTGTAGCATGTCAAACAAGTATGTCCAGTCTATGGAATCAAAGGCCTTATGTAGGTCAATTGATAAGAGGAATCCTTTTTGAGGGGGGCTACCGTCCCAGTGAGATTGTAAAAGGGATATAATGTCAATTGTCCTAATCTGGTCTGTACTTTGCCGTCCAGGGATAAAACCCACCTGGTCTCTATGAATATAAGAGGGAATGAAGCTTGACACCCTGTTCGCCAAAATTTTTGTTAGGATCTTAATATCATTATTGATTAAAGACCTCACTGGGGTCTCTCTTGTTTGGGGATCATTGAGACATAGGTCTGATCCTAATGGAGAACCCTCTCTAAGGAATTTAAAGAATTTGGAAAGGTGTGGGGCTAGTGTAGGTACAAACTTTTTATAGTACCCCATGGAGAGTCCGTCCGGGCCTGGAGCAGAACCTAGTTTTAGAGAATTAATCGTATCTAGAACTTCTGACTGAGAAAGGACTTTCAAGTAAGTCACTGTGTTCCTTAGAGAGGGAGGGCAATAAAATGGAGTTCAAGAATTCCTGCTGTGGCTTCGCTAAATGAGGGGGTCGCCGTTTATAAAGTTCCCCGTAGTATTGGAGGAAAGCTTCCATTATTTTAGCAGGGTTCTGAGACAGTTCCCCGGATTGTAGCTTCACTTTTGGAAAGGCTAATGATCTGGGTTTGGGGCTGAGCTTAACCACAAGTTTCGAGCCAATCTTGTCCTTTTGGGATTAGAATTTAGCCCCCGACCATCTGAGTTGTTTTTCAGCTGTTGTAGTGAGGTTCAGGTTTAGCAGTGCCCGAGCTTTATCCAGTTTGTCTAACAATTCTGGGGAAGGGTTTAGCTTGTGGGCTCTTGAGAGGGACTTGAAATCCGCTGTGAGTTTAATCATGTCCGCTCTGTGTTGTGACCTAAGCTGGGCTGTAATTTGGATTAGTTTCCCCCTGATTACTGACTTGTGTGCAGCCCACACCATCTCAGGGGAAACATCACTTATGGAATTTATATCAAAGTATTCCTTGATGGCTCCTTCTATGATGGTACACTGTATGGGGTCACTTAATAAAGATTCCTGTAGACGCCATCATGGGGGGTTAGTACGTTCCGAGGCTCTTTAAGTTAGTAGCGTGACCATCGAGTGGTCGATAGGGAGGTGTCCACTATCTTGGAATTCAAAACCAAAGGGATCGTAGGGGGTCTAGTGAAGATGTGGTCTATCCTGGCATAGGAACCATGGGGAGCTGAGTAATGTGTGTAATCTTTAGAATGTGGGTGAGTCTCCCTCAAAATGTCTATTAATCCCATTTCATGAAGAAGTTTCGCTATTTTAGCACTTTGTCTGGAAGGGCGTTTAGGCTTAGGGATACCAGCACCAATCTTGTCCAAGGAGAAATCAAATGCTGTGTTGGAGTCCCCACCAATAAAGATTGTGCCCTTAAGATGCGGTTGGAGTTTATGCAATAAGGAGTCAAAAAAAACTTCCTGACCCTTGTTGGGAGAGTAGTAAGAGACAAAAGTATATAACTCTCCATCAATGGTCCCTGAGACTAAAATGAAATGGCCCAGGGGGTCCAACACAGTTTCTGATTGAGCAATGTTAATGTGTTTGGCGAAGCAAATGGCAATGCCCTTTGTTTTGTTATGTGCAGAGGCGAGGAAAAATTGTGGGAAGTGCTGGTGAAGAAATGTGAGTTGGTAAGATGTGGGGAAGTGAGTCTCTTGGAGGAAGAGGACATCTGTGTGCATGGATTTGTAAAGCTGAAAAAGTTTTCTGCGTTTAACGGGGGAGTCCCTGAGCGTGATTGAGATATGATTTTAAGAGTATGCTTCCTAGTGGGAGGATTAGCCATTATATATGAGAGGTGAGGTCAGGATTGCGTTAAAGATCTTACCGTGCCAGATGACGGTCGAGGCTCCCAAGAGCCCAAGTGTGGTGGAAGTAGTCTTGTCAAGACCTGGAAGGAGAGATTGAAGCCGGACCCGGAACTTGTGAGCGTACAAGTGCAAAAGGGAGGGAAAGGAGAGAAAAGAGATGAAAGAGCAGGAGAGAAAGCACAAGTGTTATGTCAACGTTCAGTAACAAATATATTGTCCTAGCCCCCCCAATTCCAAGGGTAGGATGGGGGATCCCATCCTGACCCTATAACCTGAGAGGACCGGTGTCCCATCCCTGGGGCACCGGTAAAAGAACCAATGGCATTAACTGCGCTCTTGGTTCCTAATGGAGGTGCACTGGAACCACCTCTACCATGCCACCAGTAGTACATATCTATAAGAAAGGCGGATGTCAAAAGGAAATCTTCAATGATGTAACTGTCAGAGCGAACCAAAAACATGAATAACTTAAATGTAAAAGGAAACGTAACAGAGAAATTGTAATCTCAACCATCCCCCCGGGGCTCACTCCTCCGCCCTAGAGCCCGGGGGGGGGGGGGGGTTGGAGGACAGAGCAAGACAGCGAGAGCCCTGACCCCCAGGGCAGCAGGGAGCTAGACTTTTCCCCACTGTCCGGAAGGCCAAAGCTGCCATATCTATGATTTAAATTGGGGGGAGATTAATCCAGATAGGGTAAATTATATAAATTTGTTTCCCCCCTCCCCTCCGGTAAGACCCACATAAATGTTCACTAATGTGAATATTAAGCTAGACATAAATCCCCCAATATTATCCTGAGCAACTCGTGTGAGCCAGTGTCCTGCAGAGGGCACAAGCTTTTTGTCCCCCCCACAGTCCCAAAAGGCATGCAGTAAAGGCCGTTCTCCATGTGTATTTCTTCAGAGGGGATGACCACAGTCAAGATCCCCATTGTAGTATGTCCCCAAAGCCCAGGGACCCTCGAGGTGAGAAAGTTATAAGTAGAATGAAAAGAGTAACACAGGACCATGGTAAACAAAAGGGAAGTTCCGGATCAGAGCCCTGATCCTGATGGGGCCAAAACATCAAGTTGGGAAATTTTCCTTGGTGCGTTTGGAACTCTGCTTCAGCCAAGAAGGTTGCAGAGGGCTCGCTGGTGGTGGACGTTTCGTAGAAGCGGGAGTATTCCTGCCCTGCTGGGGGTATGATGGATCTTGTGAGATCAGGCCTTTTTGCATAGCTGGCCGGGACGGCCGCCGCGGTCATCTGGCCTGAGAGGCTCCTCTGGACGTGTGCCATTATGCTGTGCTTGTTCCCGGGGGTCTCCCTCGCTCGAATATGCCTATGAGGTGTGCTGGGGTCCGCTCTGATGGCTATGGTGGCGATCTGTGGGCAGCGGTGGAGGGGAGCTCTAGAAGCCGGTGGCCATCTTAGAAGCTGCCACGCATGCGCCTCCTCACATGCATGTTAATTTAAGACACTAACAGAATATGGTTTTTGAGGTCTGACCATTTTGCATTGGAAATTAACAGGAGTTAAAAGGACTGCTCTCATAAATGGATATCTATTAAGGATTTTAACAGTCACAACATCTTGAGAAAGATTTTGCTAAATAATGCAGCACAGACAGTTAAATCAAAGTGGACAACCTACAAATGACACAAATTGACAATATCAAAAATATTTCAGGGGAAAATATCCCCACCTAAAAAAATACAAAAGTAAAAAAAAAAAACTTGCTCGAAAACACACGTTTTGCAAAGACATAACAAAGGTAAAATACATGTGCTACAAACTTGATAAGGACACCCAAATGTACTCTTTTTTCACCAGTTCAGAAAACTCTATCGAGAGGCTATTCAGCTTGACGCTCATTCACTGTCTCCAACAAGGTCTTACATCATCGTGGAAGAGACTTAATTTTTATTCAATATCCTCCATTTTTTAAACTTCCAGATGCCTTCAGCATCCACACCCTTCTTTTTATCCAACACGAATAAGAAGTATAGCTTGCTTAGATATAATCCTATACATTGTTTACTGTCTAATGAAACCTTTTTATATACATACAAGTTGCGTGCATCCCACAACACTTCCTTTAATGCACATAACACTAACCACAATACTCTCTGTTAATCTTTTTCCAGTTTCCCCATGCCATACATCATCATTTTCCACTCACTCACCTTTACTCCTGTTATTTCTTTCACCAGATCTTGACTCCTATTAATCACATCTTTCGCCACCCCCCCAGAACACATGCTCACTGTCTTCTACACCCCCACAATTCATTACTGGACAAATATCAGACACACACAAATCCCTCCTTTACATAAATAGCCTTTTAGCTAGACATTCATGCAAACTCATCCATAATATCTGTCTCTGCACATTTGTCACCCCATATACACTCATTTTCTTCTATACTTCCCCAGCCACTGACAAATTAACTCCCTTAAGGTTACACACATACTCCTTCTCTATCAACCACTTTCTCACCTTCACTTTATCCCGCTCCCCTTCTCCTAAATCTGCCAACTTAAACTCTACCCTAAACCATTCTAATACCCAGTAGTCGCGTGCCACCATGTAGGCCTTGAATCCCTTTCCACCCACCCCCATCTCCTAAACAACCTCCCACCCGAAAAGATATCATCCTAGCACACACTCCACCATTCCTCAAAATTTTCACCACACAAAACTAAGAATGCATTAACAAAAAACTCACATTCAGAAAACCTAACCCACCATTACATTCACGTCTACACACATTCTCTTGACTCTTTCCATTTTCAATCCCCATAAAAAAGTAATCAATATGTTAATTTTCCTCTTTTTTAATTTTAATCTTATCTCCCCAGGAGGGAAGATATTGCTTGCATACAACATTAAAGGTAAGATTACTGCCTTGACTACTAAAACTTTCCCATAAATCGACAATTTTCTTAGACATCAAAACCTCAACTTCAATCTTTTCTCCCACTCCATTCCAACATGCTTCCCCTTTCATTCCATGGTCAAACACAATACCCAAAATCCTCACTCCATCCTCAACCTTCGCAATCTGATCATCCACACATTCCACTTGCCTCCCATACACACCCAAACTACACTTATTCCAATACAGGCTCATTCCCGCCCACCACCGACTGACACACTGCAACCACTTCATCCATATAACCTAAACATTTCACAATTTTCCCCACACTCCCAGACACCAAAAAGCCCCTCACCACCTTATCCCTCTGTATCATCCTTAAAAGTGGATCAATAAAACAAATAAAAAAGAATAGGGGACAGGGGACACCCCTGTCTCACCCCAGATTTAACCAAAAAAGCCCACCCCAAACTCCCATTAACCAGAACCTGACTACTGATCTTCCAATACAACCCTTTTATTACATTAATGAGCTGCTCTGGTATACCCACCTGCTTCAAAACCTCCCACAAAAACCCATGATTTGCTTTATCATATGCCTTCTCTAGGTCAAAACATGTCAGGATAATCGAACTATTCCTACCTTTACAAAAATTAATTAAATCCCTAACTAAAATTAAATTCTCTGAGATCATTCGACCCGGCACTGCACAGGTCTGCATCTCGCTAACCATCCTACTAATGACCTTAGATAATCTCCTTACTGCCATTTTTGCAAATACCTTGTAGTCTGAATTTAACAACAATGAGATAGGCCTCCAATTTTGAATATCCTTCCCATCCCCCTTCTTATAACTCAATACCACTACCTCTTCTCTCAGATTCGGATATAATACCTTCATCATGCAGTTAAATACTGAACCACTTCCCCCTTAATTATATCCCAAAACAATTTAAAAAAACTCACTTGGTAAGCCATCCCCTCCCGGGGTTTTATTAGCCCCCATGCTTGTCACAGCTTCCCACACCTCCTCCTCGTTCACCTCTTTCTGCAAAAAGACCTTATTATCCTCATCTAAATTATCCTCTACCATATCAATCATTCTAGTATCTGACTCATCAACACACACTCCCTCATGCAACTGTTCATAAAATTAGTCACGCATTCCAGCACATTCTCTCCCTTATATTCCCTCCCTTCTTCATCATACACACCCTCAAACACTCCTTTTTCCTTACAAACCTTGAGAAAAAAAATCTAGAGCATTTTTCATCCTGCTCCAGATGTTTTACTCTCACTTGAAAAATAATTTGTTTTCCTCTTTCAGTTAATACCTCCTTAATCCTCTTCCTAACATGGTCTATTTCATCGGCCATGTCAAAGCCCATATTCCTAAATGAATATAATGTAGCCAACCTGACTTGTAACCTAGAATATCTCCTTTTCTCACTGCTACTTTATACATTACTAAAATTGGCTTTGACATGCTCGTCCTGCAATAATAAACTATTTAACCTCCACACTCCTAAACCAAACTTAATACTATCCCCCCTACTCAAATCAACATACACTGCCACATGGTCTGGAAAAATTACCGGCCTGTGCTTAACATTAGCACATTTGAACGCATCAGAAAAAAAAACATAAATCAATTCTGGATTTGGTGCGCCCACACGCAGAAAAAAAAAGTCAAATATGGATCCACCAATCCCAGAACAATATGAGCATCATTGAGATGTAAGTACTGAATCACCCCATTCAGCATGGTGCTACCTACATCTAACTTAGTCTCCGCTACTCCTATCCAATCTTTCGCAAAACCAATCGTATTAAAATCACCCATGATCACAGTAGGTCTCCTTTCCACTGCATGTAACTTCAAAACTTCAAAAAACTCAAAAAAAAAATTATATGTGTATTCACAGGAGCATATAAATTAAAAAGCCTAAACTTCTGGTTAAACAAAACTAAATCTGCCATAATTAATCTTCCTGGCACTAACACAACATGTAACATAATGCAAATATTTCTATTTGTAATGATAATGCCTACCCCAGCATTCCTATTGTCCCCAACTGCCGAGCATATGTAATCCACCACCCACTCCGGAGGCTTGGGAGGTCGATTAAAAAAAAACATTCCCGTAGACAGGTTATGTCTCCTCCATTGACCCTCAAGTCCTCAAAAAGGGCACTCTGTCTAGCAGGAGACCCAAAACCCCTCACATTGAGGGACACCAGCTTGATGCTCATTCACATGGAGATCTGCATCATTCACCCCAGTCCTATCACTTAAGCCAGAAAACTGACAAATTCTTCAGGGCCACAGAAACTCCTGACTAGGTGACATTGTGGCCGGCTGAAAAATTCCTGGAGTCCCCGGACTTCATGCTGGTGATTCTACCTCCACTCCAACATCCCCCAGGACCTCAAAGGGGTTACTTGTTTCAATTCCAGCTGCCTCTACTTTCAATTTCTTAGCCCTTCTCTTCTTAGGGCTCTCCAAAGCATCCACCTTGGTCTTGGCACCCAGTGTCTCCGTCTTTTCCACCTCCTCTTCTTGGATTTCCTGCACTTCCGGCTCCCGATGTAAGGCTGCTGCCAACTCCTCCATAGCCTCCTCCACTGCCCTCTCCACCTCTGTTCCACACTCCGCTGTTAATGACTCCATGGTGGTGGGTGGCACTTCTCTCTCCTCCACACCCTGGTGTCCACTTTCTTCCTCCCACCTCCACCTCCTTGCCCTGTCTTTCAGGAGAGTCAGACAGCACCTGTGTGGACACTGGTCATCCACTCTCAGCAGTGCGCCTGACAGCTTCAGCGTAAGAGAGATAGGCCCTTCTTACTTTTGGACAATTCTTCAGTCTGTGATCACGCTGTCCACATATATCACAGGCCTGCTTAACCAAGCAAGCCCCAACCTCATGTCCCTCCTCCCCACAGTTCCAGCAGTGCATTGCCACATTACATTCATCTCTGGTGTGCCCAAACTTATGACATCAGCTGCAGTATGTTGGTTGACCAGGCTAGTAGAGAAACCCTCCATTTCCTGCTATTGAAAAGCTATTGGAGCTGGTGGATGCCGCACTCCAACAATCCCTTCAGAATCCACCTTCAGTTTGACAAAAAAAACTTAAATTTGCCATTAAAGATCCCCAGGCGATTTGTCAGCGTGAAGAATCCCTTCACTGAAGAGCAGTATCTCTTCAAAAAGGCCACTACCAAAGCAATGTCCATGAAGGGGTTCAACAGGTGAACAACCAATGGCTTCTCCTCCATAGCATACAAAGGTTCCACTATGAAAGGCCTTATAGACTCATGGTTAGCTTTTTCCAATTTCTTACACTTCTCAATAACTCCTGTGCAAAAATTGCTATGCACAAAAGAAACATCATAGTACCATAGTACTGCATGGTCCTGGATACAATAGATGTGTTGTGGTCCCACTCCAACTGATTTCTCCAGCAAATCCTGTACAAAGAACTCCAAATTCACTTTATGCAAATGACCAGGCATAACCTGAAACTGCAAGGTGTTCTGAATCCCCCCTCGCTCCATTGCGCTCAGCAAAGAAAATTCAGGCCATCAAGTAATGTTGTCTCTTTTCAGGGCACAGTTTGTGTGCTAATGAGCCAATTATAAACGCATGCACAGTCCATGAAACACACAAAATGCAAGTTCACCCAGTGTAGAGACTGAACTTCAAAGTGGGTACACCTGTTAAGGATGTCCTTAAATTACTAACCAAAAAAAAAAAAACACAACACACTCTCTGAGCATGCCCAGAAACATTCAAGTGCTATTCACACACAAAAAGGACAAAAAAAAAAAAAACAAAGTCCCTGAGCATGCCCAGACCAACCCAAATGCATTTCACACACCAAAAGGCACAGGAAAAAATCAGAGTCCCTGAGCATGCCTAGACCAACCCAATTGCAGCTAGCAATAAGCCACCCCCTGTCCAAAATTAAGCACATCATCCAGCATGTCCTTATTTAAGGTTAAGAAAAAAGAAGGTGGAAAAAAGTACTGGACTGCATCAAAAACGCAATAAAAACGCTTCATAAACACACCAAAAACGTATATAAATGCACTGGAACGCATAAAAAACGCACATGCAGAAAAGCATCTGGAACGCATCTGGACTGAGCTTATATGGCATGAACTAGCTCTAAAGCTAGTAACTTGGGGGGGGGGGGGGTACTCTGCCTGTAAAGTGGTGCATCTGTAGCAAAATGCTGCTTCAAAGATGTACGGCTTTAGAGAAAACGTACAAATCAACATTGCAGCTGCCAAGCTTGGCCAACCCAAGACCAAAAATAGCCTGCCCCCCCAATACATACAAGGCCATTTAGGTCTGTAAAGGCTTAAAATGAGAACCTCCATGTGAAAAATACCACTCCAAAATATAAAAATATTGTGCCCCTCCCACACACTAACAAACCCCCAGCCAAACACACAGCAAGCCAGCCCATTAAAGGGGGGTGTATGCTTGGGGGCAAGAGGGGCTCGGGCACCCCAAAAGTCAGCCACATTGTTCCCATATTCAGGGGGACAAGGGCCTCTTCCACACAACCCTAGGCTGGGGTTGTGGGGGGCTGCAGTCAGGGGACTTTACAGAATGTGGAAAGCACCTTTAAGCTAGTGGGTACAAGGTGCTTTGTGGTTGGTATTGGGCTGAGCCCAACATGCCCCAAAGGCAGCCAGCTATGTTAAGTGCATGTGGCCTTGTATGGCTCAGGAGGGAGTTAGGCGATCGCGCTTCTCGCCCCTTTCCTAGCTGTTGTATGCTCTGAAAAAAGATGTGGTTTGGATTGGTGAAGGCAGCTCACAGCCTTTTGAGAATGGAGTGTAGTGTGGAGTTCCCCTTTAAAAGCAAATGTTAGCCCATGGAAATCCAAGGGGTTAGAGGGGGGAGACAAGAGCATTGTAGAATGGAGTGTGGAGTTTCCCTTTAAAAGCAAAAGCTAGCCCATGGAAATCCAAGGGGTTAGAGGGGGGAGACAAGAGCATTGGGGAATGGAGTGTGGAGTTCCCCTTTAAAAGCAAAAGCTAGCCCAAGGAAATCCGCATTAGAGGCGGAAGGTTAAATGCCCTTTTAGGAGGAGCTAGATGAGCGAGAGTCTTTTTACATAATTTTAACAAGGTACATGTCACATGTTAGCAACCTAACATGCTAGTATGACCTGTGTGCGAATCTCCTTAAAAAAAATACATAGAGGTTAACCAGCGTAAAAAAAAAAAAAATATATGTCAAATTTAGAGTTGCCCCTGTTCAACCCATGCAATTGCATTTGCATGGCTTGACATTTACTAAGATTTTGGCCGGGCAGTTAACAAAAGCATTTGAATGAGCGCAAGAGCCGCTTGCGCAAGCGCAGTGCTTAAATTTATCTAACGCAGTTCTAAATGTACTTGCAGGCACAGCAGGCTTGCTCAGAAAAAGTTACTTACTCATTCTATTTTTGGCATATTTGTTACTTGGGCAGTCATTACTATACTTCCTCACATCACCCAATATTGGCACCTCCATCTTCTGTTAATATTGAATTGAAGATGTGAGAAAATAATAAAGTGTGGCGCTAAAAAGTGGTATAATCAGAAAAGGTATTACTACCAAAAGTGAAAAATAGATGTGCACAATCCTGAGGTGTGTGCAAAGAAAGATATGGTGAAGTAAGAGTTAAAAGGTGGTAATCCCCATACATATACCAAGTGTCTTAGTGATGATCCTAGTAGTATATGGAGGGGTAATCCCTACCCAAAGTATCTTATAAACCAAAAAACAACAATAATGGAAATTATATATAGTGGTAGAATTAAAACTTAGTATCAACAATAAGTGTAAACAATGAGGTGGTATCCAATGAAGCAGTATTGGATAGAATAACTCTACTTATACCTAAGTGCCAAAGAGAACGAAAAAATGTCTAAAAATTAAGAGTAACACAATGAAGTATAATACTGCTCCTACAACCCTATAAATAGACCAGAGAATGTGAGATTAGAAGTCCATCAGAATAATGAGTATAAAGATGACCTTTAAAGTCCACCACCAAATGATGGAATAATTCTGGGTTGTTTCATAACACTCTAGGTATAGGCAGTCCTTTTAGATGTATCAAAACGGAAACTATTGGCCGTATCCCCGCACATAGGTCAACCCTTCCTTAGTATGGTGATATTGGCTCAAAGAAAATAGGAGTACAATGCCCTTACCAGATAAGGTGGACTCACAGGCCCATGGCGGTGAGTCAAACGAGCTTGTACCGTCAAGCGGTGTGGGGTTGTAAACTTATGAGATGGTCTCGAATCGGATCTCCCCTGGCAACGCAGGATGGCACGCCTCCAGCTCAAAGCCGCTCGTCAGATGTTATCTGGAGGGATATCCTTGGTACGACTCAGCTGGTGTCCCAGGTCTGTCTCGATCCTCAGACGGTAAGGGAGTTTTCATCAGCAACCGTTGCCATGTAGGTGGGCAAAAAGAGAAGGGAAAGGAAAAAACTTCCACATAGTGTAAATCTTTCTCAAACGTAACGACGTTTATTAAAATAGAAGGAAATTTTGCAATCAATTACAAAAATTGGGCGGTAAAAACTCAGCTCAAAGTAGTAAAAAATGCCAAAATTTTAAGAAGTTGCGCAGTGGGTGATGGTAGGGGTAAATGCATTTACCCCTACCATCACCCACTGCGCAACTTTTTAAAATTTTGGCATTTTTTACTACTTTGAGCTTTACAAATTGAATTGAAGATGCCGTGCGCCATGTCCATGTCCATGGTGCACATATTTCATTCTCCCGTGCGCCGAGATCGCTATAGTAAATGGGGATTAGTGCTCTGTTACTGGCGCAAATGTTTCGTAAATATGAAATTCTATTTTACGTGTCGTGGTGTGCCTCCACTGATGGCGCAAACATTTCGGAAATCAGCCCAATTGTATTTTTCTCAAAATTGGCGCTCTTTTTTTTGTTTATAGTGCAAAAAATAAAAACCGCAGAGATGATAAAATACCACCAGAAGAAAGCTCTATTTGTGGGGAGTAAAAGGACGCCAATGTTTGGGTACAGCGTTGCACGACTGCGCAATTGTCAGTTAAAACAACGCAGTGCCGTATCTCAAAAAGAGCTCTGGTCATTGAGCAGCCAAATCTTCCAGGGCTGATGTGGTTAATCAATCTCAAAAAAGCAGATATATTGGGGTTTGAATTGGAGGCTGGGAACTGGGCTGATTTCTTCTTAAGTTTGGATCCAAGAATTGGATCCTAGACTGGACCAGTATTGACTTTCTTAGAGAGGGAGAGGGCCTTCAGTAAATCGATATGATCGATAAGATCTGTGGTGTCACTCTCCTCTAGGAGGGAGACCAACTGGTCAAATGCTCTGTTTTCTCTAGGCGTAAGATCTATGTGTCCCCCCGGTTTTGATACATTTTCCTAAGGATCAATTTACGTGCAAATAATTGCATATCCTTGACAAATTCAGATTTGTCCATATTTTCATTAGGACAGAAACCCAGACCTTTCTGGAGTATCTAAGTTTCGTCTGAAGAAAGTGTGTATGAGGACAGGTTCACTATATTGAGACCCTGTTGGAATCCAACGCTGCCTATAGTGGGCGTAGAGGAGTCCCTCCTAGGTTCTGCATCTAGGATAGATGTATTGACTTTGTGCTGGTTAAAAGTGCTTCCGCAAAAGGGGAAAGGTCAGATCTGTCTACTCCCTGTGTGGTCTGGGATCTAGTAATAGGGTGGGACGTAAAACTTGCCCCATGTGTTTGTGTGGGTAAAGAAAGAGATGAGCCCGTCACCAAAGTTGGCACTTTACCTGAAACCTTAGGTACCGTCGAAGAACACCCAAGTCAACTGGAAAGCAGCAGCTGCATGGACACGGCCTCTGCTCCCATTTTGACATCCGTGTGGGTGCAGATCCCCAAACTCACGCTGTCTGAATTCAGTGACATTCACCCACATGGATGTCAAATTGGGAGCAGCCACTGCCTCCCTATTGACATTAAAGGAGAAGTAAAGCTAAATCGTTTTTTGGCCTTACTATTCCTATGGATCACAGGAGTCCAGTTTATTCTGCACTTCTGTGACCCATTATTAGCCGACAACTGGCTAAAGCCCATTGACAGCTGCTGGTACTCAACTGGCCCAGGCTAGGGATCCACCCAGATGCCTGGACCACCAGCTGTCTCTGCCTCTTGACTGCAGCGCTGGGAGACTGAGCCAGCTGCTTCCTCCCCAGGCCAAGCACTCCAGTGAGCGCTGGAGGGGCAGAGCAGAAAATCAGTGACTGACAGTCATGGCTCTCTGCTTAGAGCAGAGGTGAGAACTGAGTGATCAGCGGTGTTTGATTGCTCAGTTCTTAATGCAGAGGCAGTGGGGGACAGATGCAGCAGCAATCCTATGCTGTATCTACCTAGGCAAGTTTAATATTTTTTTTATATATAGACCCCATACTTCTTTTTCAACGGAACTGCCTGTGATGCATGGAACACCTGTGCATCCCATGCAGGCAAAATACGGCCCTCAGACGTGTGTATGTTAAAGTATGCCTGTGGTAAAAAAGCCTTAGAGCTGCCCCTGAACAAAAGGTAAGAGAAATCTTCCAATGTCTAATGAGGGAATTACCCTCTCTTAGGCCCGATTCACACCTATGCATGTTGCTTTTGAGCGTTTTTGGAGGTTTTTTTTTCATGCTTGCCACGTTTTTGAGCAGCGTTTTTGCCGCGATTTTGCCGCGTTTTGCGTTTTTTTTTTTTTTTTTTTTTTACAGTTTTTTTTTACAGTCTTAAAAAAAATTAAAAAAAAAAAAAAAAACGGCAAAAACGCATCAAAAACGCACCAAAAACGCTGCAAAAACGGTGCACTTGCATTTTTGATGCTTGTCTATTGAATTCTATTACATGCAAAACGCTGCATTTTGCATGAAAAAAAGTCCCTGACCCTTTCCAAAAATGCAGAGAAACAAAAAGGCATTGATGTGAACATGTTCCATAGGAACCCATGTTAAAAAATTCCCGTGCATTTCTGCAAAATGCAAAATGCATCAAAAAACGCGCTAGTGTGAATGGAGCCTTTGGGTGATTTCACTAACTTTGCACTAACTTTGCAACTGCATCTCTGGGAAAGGAAATTAATGGAAATTTCTCAAATGGGGAAAAAAAATAAAGTGGGAGTGGTTTTAACTCTTCCCTCCTCTATCCAAAACAACAAAGGATTTGGCTAAACCTACACTTCAACATATTATCATGCTAAACAGATTGCATAATTCACAAAACAAAAAACATTTTTATTTGAAAATATGAATGGCTTCATCCAGCAGGTGACAAGTTTGAGTATGGTATTCTCAGCCTGCAGATTTCTGGATTACCACTGAGCTGCCACTACAGATCTAAGATCACAATTTAGGTTAGAGTTAGACAAACAGCTGAATGAGTCAGCTAAATATTTCAGCGGACAGACAGTCCTTCTCCCTTGGCGAGACCTTCTAAATCTTGCAGAAGTCAACAGATGCAGAGTTAGTTCTGATCTTCCTCCTTAGTCAGCCCAGCATGCCTGCACATTTTGAAGCATGAGAGCTGCATATTTTAAAGGAGTTGTAAACCCTCACGGTTTTTCACCTTAATGCATTCTATGCATTAAGGTGAAAAACCTTTTGTGCTGCAGCTGCCCCCCCAGAGCCCCCCTTTTTCTTACCTGAGCCTGATAATTCCAGCGACGGGGACGAGCACACCAGCTCCAGCCGCTGTCTCAAGTCCTCATTGGATAGATTGATAGGAGCGGGAGCCATTGACTCCCGCTGCTGTCAATCAAATCCAGTGACACGGGAGTCAGGGACAGGGCTGAGCCTTGCTGTCTGTGTCAAAGGACACAGCAGCAGGACTCGGGAGTGCCTCCATGGAAAGCGGCTTTCTTTTGGAGCACTTCAGAAGAGGAGGAGCCAAGAGTGCCACCGGGGAACCCCAGAAAAGGAGGATCGGGGTCGCTCTGTGCAAAACCTTTGCACAGAGCAGGTAAGTATCAAGTAAGTTTTTTGTTTTTTTTTCAAAATAAACACTTTACAATCACTTTAAAAGTTTATTTATAAAATAAGAATTTTATACAAATGCTGCCTGTAAGACAATAGTTTATCAGCTTCAGAATATATACTCTTTATATTCCAACTCTAAAAAAATAATCTTAGGCCTTATTCACATGGGCATTGAGGCCCGTACACGTGTTAATCAGTCTATGTTTATGCTTCTAGAGCCGCCAGGTGCTGCATGCAGGTAGGGTTGCCACCTGTCCGGTTTCCTCCTGGACAGTCTGGTTTTTGAATGATGTGTTTGGGTTTTCATCGGTCTCAGACCCGGACACATCATTTACATGGACTGCACCGAGAGTGACATCTGATATGTCTCCCCTCACCGATGGCAGCCTGGTTCAACAGAGTGTCAGTGAATCAAAGCTCCTCCCTCCTCCTCCTTCTCTGCTCTGTATACACACACAGGAGGAGGAGGGGGAGCAGGGAAGCCCTGATCGAGGTCTGTACAAAGTTTTCTATGCTCTGTAGATGGACGGGTGGGGGAGAGAGCGACTGGAAATGAGAACAACTTAGAAAATAGATGGAGTGATTGAGGGGTTAGGAGGATATGTGCAGGGGGGGCTTTGGCAGGGGAAGACATGCTAGAAGTGTGGGTCGGATTTATAATCTGACAACCCCCATGACACCATCTCTCTCCCTTCCCAAAACACCCCCCAGTACATATCTAACCCCCTACCTCCCTTGCACTAGCCCTCTCCCCTCACAAATCCCCCATATATCCAACCCCCCTACCCCCTTGCACTAGCCCTTTCCTCTCACAAAGTACCCCCCAGCACATATCCAACCCCCCCACCCACTTGCACTAGCCCTCTCCCCTCACAAAGCACCCCCCCAGCACATATCCGACCCCCAACCCCTCCTTGCACTAGCCCTCTTCCCTCACAAAGCACCCCCCAGCACATATCCAACCTCCAAGCACCCCCAGCACATATCAGACCTCCTACCCCTTTACACTAACACTCTCCCCTTACAAAGCACCCCCCAGCACATATCTGACCCCCCAAGCGCCCCCCAGCACATATCCTACCCCTGCTTGCACTACCCCTCTCAAAGTGCCCCCCTAATGAATAAAATCCAACCCCACCCTCATCTTGCACTAGCCCTCTCCACTCCCAAAGCGCCCCCCAGCACATATCTGACCCCCCTTGCCAGCTTTCTCCCTTCCCAAAGCATCCCCCTAGCACATATCTGACCCCTCCGCTAGCACAAGTCCTCTTCCCTCTAAAGTGTCCCCCTAGCACATATCCAAGCCCCCACCCACCCCCCTTGCTATCTCTGGCTCTCTCCCCTTCCAAAGTGTCCCCCTAGCACATATCTGCCCCCCCCGCTAGTACAAGTCCTCTCCCCTCCCAGCACATATCCGAGCCCCCCTTGCTAGCTCTAGCACTCTCCCCTCCCAAAGCATCCCCCCAGCACACATCCAACCCCCCGTAACCACTAGCCCTCTCCCCTCCCAAAGACTCCCCCAGCATATATCTAACTTCCCCAACCCCCCCCGCTAGCACTAGCCCTCTCCCCAGAACATATCTGACCTCTGCATTCCGTGCATTACACTCACAGTTCAGCCACGTGCACTGTTTGCCGCAGCACGCTATGTGCCACATTACTACTCTCTTTCAGGCCACAATTTTTTTTTTACAATTTTTTGTAGCGTATACCCCCCAAAAAAATGCCACTGCTAAAGTGTTCGGGTTTGGCTTGAAGAAAAGGTGGCAACCCTATGTGCAGGTAGCCCATGTAAATATACAGGGATTCCGCATCCTCATGGACACAGTCATTCATTTAAATGCAACCGGCAGGTGTCAAATTAGGATGAGTGGCTGGGTCTGTGCGGCTAATGCCTTCCCATGGAGTTAAGCCTAGTACACACAGGCTGAATGTCGGGCAGGTTCAATAAAAAAGGGACAACATTTGACCGGTGTGCATAGCAGCTGGTCAGATAGAAGCCAGCCATTTGGCCGGCTTCTGTCAGATGAGCATGCTGGAAAACCGGCAGCCAACCGGCTCCCAATCAGTGCTCTCAGCCAATGGCAGAGAGTACTGACTGAAGTGTTCTGGCAAGGGGGGGCATCCCCCTGTCAGAACACAACAGCTCAGCAGGGGGAGATCACTGTACTAACATTGGATTGTTAGTACAGCAGTGAAAACCTGAGCTGCCAGGTTTTCTTCGTTCAACCAAGAACCTGATAGTGTGAACTAGGCTTAACATGAGCTGCCTGAATGCAGCACCTGGCAGCTCCAGCCGCATAAACAAGTGGTTGATTCATGGTGTACGGGCCTCAGCACACATGTGTTTGAGGCATTAAAGAGAATAAAACACCAAATTATAGGCAGAGGGTTTGAAGGATTATTTAAACCAGAGGATTTTACTAGGATCTTAAAGTGATTGTAAAGGTTATATTTTAAAAATAACAAACATGTCATACTCACCTGCTCTGTGCAATGGTTTTGTACAAAGCAGCCTGGATCCTCCTTTTCTAGGGTCCCCCATGCTCCTGGCTCCTTTCTCTGCTGAATGCCCCCATCGCAAGCTGCTTGCGATGGGGGCACTTGTGCATGCTTATTCCTAAGCCCCATTCTATGTGTCCATAAAACACAAAGGGGTGTTCAGCTCCACCTTCTGCTCCCTTGTCACTGTCTGATTAAAAGTGTATCTAAGCTAGTGAGGAGGGAGAGAGCCTTGGCTCTCGTACACATCACTAGATGGAGAAACAAACAACCACTTTTTTTGCCATTATTGCACACATACAAACAACCCTATTGATTTATTTCTGTACAAATTTAAATGCCAGAGTTACAAAAGGCCTCATTTCACAGATTACGGTTTCATACCTCCCAACTTTTTTCGATGGGAACGACGGACATCTATTAGCAAAAGTATGTAGGATACACCCCCTGCCACGCTCCCCTTAACCACTTAAGAACCAGCCACTGCAGTTATACTGTGGCAGGTTGGCTGAAGCACTGTAACTGTACGTTGGCTGCTTTAAGACCTGAAGGGGGCGTGCGCCCACGGCACTGCGCCGGATCTGATGTGCGTGGCTGCCAGGCGCGATGCCCGCCAGCCACCCGTGATCGCTCCTGACAGAAACAAAAAGATCTGTCAATGTAAAGAGACAGATTTCTTTGTCAGGAGGGGGGGGGGGGACCGATCTCCTGTTCCTACTGTTTTGGAACAGCGATCGGTCTCCTCTCCCAGGCAGTCCCATCCATCCACAGTAGAAACGGCCCCCTAGTGTTAAACCCTTCCCTGCCAGTGATATTTATACAGTAATCAGTGGCTATGTTTAGCCCTGATCACTGTATAAATGTCAATGGTCCCAAAAAAGTTTCAAAAGTGTCCGATCTGTCTACCGCAATACCACTAAAAATCGCAGATCGCTGCCATTACCAGTAAAAAAAAAAAATAATAAAAATGCCATAAATAAATCCCCTATTTTGTAGATGCTAGAACTTTTGCACAAACCAATCAATATACGCTTATTGCAATTTTTTTAACCAAAAATATGTAGAAGAATATATATCGGCCTAAACTGAGGAAGACTTTTTTAGATATATTTTTGGGGGGATATTAATTATAGCAAAAACTAAAAAATATAACTTTTTTTTTTAAATTGTAACTCTTTTTTTGTTAATAGCGAAAAAAATAAAAACTGCAGAGGTGATCAAATACCACCAAAAGAAAGCTCTATTTGTGGAAAAAAAAAGACATACATTTTGTTTGGGTACAGCATCGCACGATTCTCAGTTAAAGCGAAGCAGTGCGGTATAGCAAAAAATGGCCTGGTCATTAAGGGGGAAAATCCTTCCAGTCCTTAAAGCGGAGTTCCACCCATTTTTTCTCTTTGGCTGTGCTGCATGCCCTTAGCTCATAGTTTTCACAATTTTTTTGGCCATTTTTTTGTTAAATACCTGTTTTTTGTATTTTAACATTACTTACTCCTTGCGATCGCCTAGGTGATTGCGTCAGTAGGCGATTCGCATAAATCACCCATATGCAGGGAGGGAGAGTAGCTGTCAGAATTCATTGGTGATGTCGGGGGTGAGCGGGACCGGGCAGCTATCGAATACCAGCTAATAGAATGGGGTCAGGGTGGGCCGCTACGTGTATGCGGCTCGCCCCCTTTCTTAAGAACCCCAATAATTGGCTGCTGTGCAATAGCTGCTCAGTCCTGCCCACCCCCGACATCACCAATGAATTCTGACAGCTCCTCTCTCTCCCTGCACACATTACAAGTCTGCTCAATGTTATACTGTCTGAGCGCGGGCTAAACATTATCACTATATGTATATACTTGATATAGTGATAATGTGTAGCCCGCGCTGAGACCCTATAACATTGAGTAGACTTGTAATGTGTGCAGGGAGAGAGAGGAGCTGTCAGAATTTATCAGTGATGTCGGGGGTGGGAGGGACCGAGCAGCTATCGAACACCAGCCAATTATTGGGCTTCTTAAGAAAGGGGGCAGAGCCACATGCACGTAGTGGCCCGCCCTGACCCCATCCTATTGGCTGGTGTTCGATAGCTGCTCGGTCCCGCCCACCCCTGACATCCGATGAATTCTGAAAGCTCCTCTCTCTCCCTGCACACAACATTACAAGTCTGCTCAATGTTATATATATATATATATTTATATATTAACAGCCTTTTATTAAACAATCCAAATAAATAACTCCAATCAAAAATATATATACAGTGCCTTGCAAAAGTATTCACCCCCCTTGGCTTTTTACCTATTTTGTTACATTACAGCCTTTAGTTCAATGTTTCTTTAATCTGAATTATATGCGATGGATCAGAACACAATAGTCTAAGTTGGTGTAGTAAAATTAGTAAAATATATACATAAAACTATTTTTCAGAAATAAAAAAACTGATAATTGGCATGTGCGTATGTATTCACCCCCCTTTGTTAAGAAGCCCATAAAAAGCTCTGGTGCAACCAATTACCTTCAGAAGTCACATAATTAGTGAAATGATGTTCACCTGTTTGCAATCTAAGTGTCACATGATCTGTCATTACATATACACACCTTTTTGAAAGGCCCCAGAGGCGGCAGCACCTAAGCAAGAGGCACCACTAACCAAACACTGCCATGAAGACCAAGGAACTCTCCAAACAAGTAAGGGACAATGTTGTTGAGAAGTACAAGTCAGGGTTAGGTTATAAAAAAAAAACATCCAAATCTTTGATGATCCCTAGGAGCCCAATCAAATCTATCATAACCAAATGGAAAGAACATGGCACAACAGCAAACCTGCCAAGAGACGGCCGCACACCAAAACTCAGGGACCGGGCAAGGAGGGCATTAATCAGAGAGGCAGCACAGAGACCTAAGGTAACCCTGGAGGAGCTGCAGAGTTCCACAGCAGAGACTGGAGTATCTGTACATAGGACGACAATAAGCCGTACGCTCCATAGAGTTGGGCTTTATGGCAAAGCGGCCAGAAGAAAGCCATTACTTTCAGCAAACAACAAAATGGCACGTTCTGATTTTGCGAAAAGGCATGTGGGAGACTCCCAAAATGTATGGAGGAAGGTGCTCTGGTCTGATGAGACTAAAATTGAACTTTTTGGCCATCAAAGAAAACGCTATGTCTGGCACAAACCCAACACATCACATCACCCAAAGAACACCATCCCCACTGTGAAACATGGTGGTGGCAGCATCATGCTGTGGGGATGTTTTTCACCAGTCAGGACTGGGAAACGGGTCAGAGTTGAGGGAAAGATGGATGGTGCTAAATACAGGGATATTCTTGAGCAAAACCTGTAGCACTCTGTGTGTGATTTGAGGCTAGGATGGAGGTCCACCTACCAGCAGGACAATGACCCCAAACACACTGCTAAAGCAACACTTGAGTGGTTTAAGGGGAAACATGTAAATGTGTTGGAATGGCCTAGTCAAAGCCCAGACCTCAATCCAATAGAAAATCTGTGGTCAGACTTAAAGATTGCTATTCACAAGCGCAAACCATCCAACGTGAAGGAGCTGGAGCCGTTTTGCAAGGAGGAATGGGCAAAAATCCCAGTGGTAAGATGTGGCACCTCATAGAGACTTATCCAAAGAGACTTCGAGCTGTGATAGCCGCAACAGGTGGCTCTACAAAGTATTGACTTTAGGGGGGTGAATAGTTATGCACATTGACTTTTTCTGTTATTTTGTCCTATTTGTTGTTTGCTTCGCAATAAAAAAAAAAAAAAAAAATCCTTCAAAGTTGTGGGCATGTTCTGTAAATTAAATGATGCAAAACCTCAAACAATCCATGTTAATTCCAGGTTGTGAGGCAACAAAACATGAAAAATGCCAAGGGGGGTGAATACTTTTGCAAGGCACTGTATATAACAAATATATATAACAACCATAACACAACTTGTTAACCCCAGTCTGATGGTCTCTGACAGCGACCCACATTCCACCACATATACCACCAATGCACTGCGGGACCTTTTCCAACCTGATAGGCCTCCAGCTGTAAATGCACGGAGGCAACCCCCTTCCCACAGTGCAACCATTACAGTATTCCATCAACCTATTTGCTGGAATACACTGGAGGGGCACATACTACCGATGAGCCCCCCACCCCTTTTTCATCACCTCCGTTTACTGCCACCGTCAAAGACCAACAGAAAACACAGCCACAGCCCGAAAGGGTGACCCCTTACACTTGAGGGCACCTCCACACCCGCAGGGCCAGTTGGATCCCCTCCTGTAACCCCAGAGACCATAAGTCAATTCCCACATCAGAGAGGTGAACTCCATCCCTCCTCAAATAGAGACCAACATTCGTCTCTAACTCTCTGTGCCTGATCACCATACCCCCATTCTGAGCAACAAACCTCCCCACAACTTTTATTTATCTGGATGCGGGTCTTATTAATTCATGCCACGGACCTAGCCCTGCGCCATGTCGTCCGAGCAGCGATGTCAGACCACAGCAGCAGAGTGCTAGGGAAATCCGTGCGCAACTGTGCAAAATTGGACTTTATGTCCGCGATCAGGTCCCTGACCAGTCGGACCCCCAAATCATTCCCCCCCGCATGGATCACTAAAACATCAGGTGGTTTATCCAACCTTGCGTACCTCTCCACCTCCGCTACTACTCTGCCCCACAGCATCCCGGGCATTCCTAACCAGCGCAAATAAGCCTCCCTCCTTGAAATACCCAATTGCCTGCCATCTGGTCTTACATCTCCTCTCCTGGCCCCCCAACAAACATAGGAGTGACCTAGGATCCAGACGAGGCTTACGGAACCTCCATCTGAAACCAAAAGATGACAAAATTAAGGTAACATCATCCAGAACAACATACTTTTAACAACAACCACCTCACAGCCAGCGAATCCAGTCTACCCCACCCCCCTTTTTTTTTAGTCTACCGCCAGTTGAGGCCTTATGTAGGTACGGAATCTCCTCGATTCCCACCTCCCAATCCTTCGCTGCTTCATCCAACCCACATCTGGCAGCTTCAGTAGCTGCCCCAATGCGGAAGGAGTGTTAAGCATATTCCGCCCCATCCAACCCAGCCTTTGTAAGACATTTTCTGAATACTGATATGAACTGGAACTTCGACAAATAGGACCCGTCCTCATGCCTCAGGAATGGCCCTTCCCCAGCTGCTCTAACCTGCAGAAATTCATGCACCGCTTCCACCGGGCATACCTTGGACCCCGGCAATGTGAACAACGACACATCCACCCCCTTACCCAGCTGATCCGTTTTTGACCTACGTAGCCGTAAACACACCCTGTCCACATCCACTTGAACGTCTTGCTCCAACAGCGCACCCGCCAAACACCGCGATGGGCTCACCAATTCCCCAATACGAAATGCCCCATAAAATGCCAGCGAGAACGCTGCAGTAAAAAGCAAAACCTCAAAACTGGATGTGCACACTGAACTCAACATCCCACATATGGACCTTAGATTCACAAAAGGGACAGGCCGTCTCGCATCTTTTTTCTTGTGCCCTTTACGATAACTTTTTATTGCCTGCCTCACCCAAAAATCTTTTGTCCAATCTCCCCCCCCAGTAATTTAAAAAGGATTGAGAGGCCCGCCCATCTTCCGCTCGATGGAAGAGACAGAACCCCCGCTTTCCATGTTCCTAAACATGAAATACAACACCAATAACCTTACCTCTGACCCCTCTGTGCCAACCACTGCTTCCTGCACCAGGAACAACCATTCTTTCCATACCTTCGCATAAGCTGCCCATGTGGACTCACTTACTGACTGCCGGATCCATCCTGCGGCGACTCCAAGGGCAGCTCCCAAATCCAATCCCTGCAAGGAACTCCTTCCTTCTCTGCGCCCAGAGCCAGCTCCCTGAACTTGTCCCACTAAAATCGAGACAAGGAGTCAGCCAGCGAGTTATACCCCCGGGATATGCACCACATAAATAAATGTTCAATCGCAAGCACCTCAACACCAACTGGCGCAAAAGCCTTACGTCTGTTGCCCGTGGAGCCCGCCGCATCCGTGACCAATTCCACATTAGAATTACTCACCGGGCCAGACATCCACACCGATCTACCATTGTATGAGGCCAGAAACTCATACCATACCTTCAAATCCTCCCGGTGTTCCCTAGTAAGTCGAATAAAATGAGTCGGCAAAAACCCTCCCCATCAGGATGATCCTACAGGCGAAATTCAACTTACCCAGCAATGACTGCAAAGTCCTCAACTGTACTTTCCGCAGTCCGTGGATCTCCCGAATTTCTTTCTGTAGGTCCTCTAACTTACCTCTTGGCAGGCGGCACTCCATCGCCACTGAATCTATCACAATTCCCAAAAAACGAAGTTCAGTCGTCGGGCCTTCAGTTTTCTTGGCTGCCAATGGCACTCCAAACCTGCCTGCGATGTGCTGCAATGTAGAGAGTAGAATCGCACATGGGAGGCCCATGCAAAGGAAGTCATCCAAATAATGTATGACTGAATCCAGGCCTGACACATCCCTAACCACCCACTCCAGAAATGAACTGAACGCCTCAAACATGGCACAGGAAATGGAGCAACCCATGGGTAAGCATCTATCCACATAAAACTGCTCTTGCCAGCAGCATCCCAGCAGCCGGAAACTATCCGGGTGCACCGGCAGCAAGCGGAATGCAGATTCTATGTCTGCCTTTGCAATAAGCGCCCCCCCCCCCCCCATCCATAGCGCCTAACCCACCTGAGTGCCGCATCAAATGAAGTGTAGGACACTGTGCACGCTTCAGGGTCAATGAAATCATTGACAGAACCCCCTTTTGGAAATGATAAGTGATGAATAAGGCAGAACTTGTTTGGTTCTTTCTTTGGCACCACCCCTAATGGTGAAAACATCAGATCCTGCAAAGGCTTTTTTGAAAACGGCCCCCCCATGCGACCCATGGCCACCTCTTTTGCCAACTTCTCCCCCACCACCCCTGGATACTGGTGGAACTACCGCCAATGAACACGAGATCTTAAAACCGTCCGAAACCCCAAAACCAGCAGCATAGCCGCTTCCCTGTCCGTATACCTACTTCGAAAAGGCTGCATCCTTTCCCCCCTCACCGGCATGGCCCCTTTTGTGAGCAGGCTCTTCGGTACGCTTCCATCTATTAAAGCAGGACAATGTACGGGCTCCCCCATACCCTGAACATTTGTGCTTAAACTTGCAGGACCCCCGAACTTACAGGAGCCCTCATTGTACTGCCAGCACACCCCCCACTTTTTTCCGGCTGGCAGTCCTGAGGAATGTGTAGCCCTGGCCCCCCCTGAAAAAACTGAGGCGGGGCCCTCGCCGAAGACATAAGCTTCATCCAGAGGCTAATATCTTTGTGGTCCCACCGAAGAGATGGACGAACCAATCTGCACTGTCAGAATTGCTCTTCATATCCAAGCCAAGCAGAACCCCCATATACCCTGGGTGCCTCTCCGATAGCGTCCATGTAACAGAACAACGCCGGGCAATGCTCAGGGTTCTTCTTGCCAATAACGCTTGCCATAATGGCGAACGCTTATAGCCAATTGACAAATGTACGTGGGATCAACCTATACCTCCTCTTCTCCTCATCCTCCTTCTTGGAGTCATCCGGTTTCACCCTGTCCAAGTTAAATTTTTCCAATGGCAGTAGCGAGAAAATCTCCACATACTCGCCCTTGCAAATCTTATCCCGTACCTCCTGTTTTAACTGTGCTCCCAACGGGCCCTCAAAACACACGTACACCTTGCACTTTGCCTCGTCCGCAATCCTTACCACAACGGTCCTGCCCGCCATCACCGTGGCCCCTTTTTCCCCTGCTCCTGCCCCTGTCGCCCCAGGGGTGGTGTCATCAGGAATGCCGCGGCACCGGATAACCCCCCTCCCCTATCCCGTTCGCCGGTACTGCCCATGGGGCCACTTGTGGCGGCTGCCCCTGCCCTCCTTCAAATCCTACTAAGGCCCGCAGGCCCTCCAACAAATCTTTGAACTGTGCCCTGGACCCTGAACTGGCGGGCCTATTCTCCGCCAGTTGGTCCAGCGCCTCTACTGTTGACCGCACCGGAGGGGCAACTGACCCTGCTGCACACGCTTTTACAACCCCTAACAAATCATTCAATGCATCAGACAATGACAAATTACTAGTGGACTTACCGGGAGCTCTCCCAACAGCTGCCGCGCTGGTCTCCCTCGCTGGTTCTTGCGGTTCCTCATCCTCCGACACCTCCCCTTCCGACCTCTCATCTCGTTCCATGACGGGTGGTGTTGTTAGCCCCCCAGGTGAAGTGGCCCCGGAGTTTGTGGCACTCTGGCGTTGTGTGGCACGTCTCTCCCCCGAAGCTCTGACCCCAGCTGCATGGCCTCGCCGTGCTGAGCTGAATGCCGCCTGGCCGACCTGCTTGTGTCCTCCTCTGCCATCTTGACCCGCTGCATGCCACTGATAGGCCCCGCCCACTTGCGGCGCTGCCGGCCTTTCTTATCTCCACTACTGTGGCTTTGCCCAGCGCTCTGTCCCTCCTCATCTCTCCCTCGGATCTCTGTGGGGGATGCCGCCATTCTTGGTGTCCATCAATTCCCGGGTGGGGAAGCGGCACCATGACGGCCCTTGGCCATGCCCACCGAGTTAGGCCGGTGGTCCTCCAGCGGGCTCCTGGGGAGAAGCGCACCGGAGGCCGCGACCTCCTCACGCGATGTGACGCCTTACCAGCCCGCTTCATCCTTGACCTGGCTGTGTAGCCATTCCAGTCCCTTACTCGCCGCTGCAGCTCTCAGTTTTGCTAGTGTTGCATCAATGTCGGCAATTGTGGAGGAGCAGTGGAAAAACTGCCTCCTCCTTCAGCTTCTTCCTCACACTGCCCAGCCTGGCTCTGCCTCTCCCTTAAATATAGCCACTCCCCCCTGAACTAAACTTCTCTCTTACCCTCCTCTCTCTACACTCCCATTACCTCCTCTCCATGTCAACCCCTTACGTGTCTCCCTTAGACACACTGTCATGCCCGGCCCTACACTATCCCTCCTTACAGTCTCTTCCGTTCCGGGCCCCACTTTATAGGGTTGGGCGAATGGTTCGGCCCGAGCATAAGTTCAGGCCGAACTTTGGTTGTTCGGATGTTCTGCGAACACCGAACAATATGCCGTGTTCGGGGGAAAATTCGGAACACCGTTAAAGTCTATGGGACATTAACATGAAAAATCAAAACAGTTCATTTTAAAGGCTTATATGAAAGTTCTTGTCATAAAAAGTGTTTGGGGACCTGGGTACTGCCCAATGGGACATGTATCAATTAAATTTTTTTTTTTAAAAACGGACGTTTTTTCGGGAGCAGTGATTTTAATAATTCTTAAAGTGAAACAATAAAAGTGAAATATTCCTTTAAATTTTGTACCTGGGGGGTGTCTATAGTATGCCTGTAAAGTGGCGCATTTTTACCGTGTTTAGTCCCTGCACAAAATGACATTTCAAAAGGAAAAAAAGGTCATTTAAAACTACTAGCCGCTATAATGAATTGTCTATGGGAGAACGCAAAAGTACTAATTTTAAAGTCTTATATACATGGTATTGTCATAAAAAGTGTTTGGGGACCTGGGCCTTGCCCCAGGGGACATGTATCAATGCAAAAAAGTTTTAAAAAAACGGCCGTTTTTTCGGGAGCAGCGATTTTAATAATGCTTAAAGTGAAACAATAAAAGTGAAATATTCCTTTAAAGTTCATACCTGGGGGGTGTCTATTTTTAAAGAAAGTAAAAGCGCAAAAAAAATGACATGTTAGAAATGTTAATTTACATGTTGAGACAGTTACAGAGCAGTCTTTAACCACTTAAGCCCCGGACCATTTGGCTGCCTAAAGACCAGAGGACTTTTTACAGTTTGGCACTGCACTGCTTTTTTTTTTTTTTTTTTCTCCACTTCAGTGAACACTTTTGAGAGACTCATTTTAACTTGCCGTTTAAATTTTGTCCCTTCTCAGTTTCATATCATTGATAAAAAAGAATTTATTTAGAAAATGTTATTTATATTTATACAAAAACTACAAGAATTTTCCCCTTTTCCCCTTTCTACCCTACCCACCTACTATCCCACCTCTCCTCCCTCCTCCCACCCCCCCTCTTTTCTATCTTAAGATCCTATGACTTCCAATATCTTCTGCCAGTAATTGTCCAAGGTTTTATAATTTCCCCACCCTCCCCAAATACTATTATATTTAACTAATTGCCCTTTGTCCTTGCTGCTTAGGAATTCCATTTTACTATAATAATCCACTTGTTTAAACCAATCTCTTAAGTCTGGTCTTTCACTATTCAACCACTTTTTTGGGCTCAGTCCCTTTGCAGCGTTCAAAAGTTTTGGCATTACTGTTTTCATGTATTGCTTTTTAGTAATGTTGGAGTCGTGAAACAAACATGTCAGTATGTTATTAGTAATCTTCTCGCCCGTTATATCCTTTATACAACTGATTATTTCCTGCCAGAATTCTTTTATTTTCGGGCAATCCCACCATATATGTGTCATTGTGGCTTTTTGTCCACAGTTTCTCCAGCACCATGGCGATCCATCTTGCTTGATTTTGTGGATTCTCTCCAGGGTTAAGTACCACCTTACCAGGAATTTATAGTTCATCTCGATGGTATTCATATCCCAAGCTTGGTTATATCCTGCTTCTATCATCCTATCAACTTGCTGATCTTCTAGTTTTACTTCCAGTTCTTTTTGCCACTTTCCTATAAAGGAGGGTCTTCCCTGTCCTTCAAAGTCTGTCAATATTTCATAAACTTTCAAAATACCCTTTTTCAATGGAGTTGATGTTATACAAAAAGCTTTTCCAACTGATTTAGTCCCTCCCCGTCTCTAAACATGTGTGATGATGTGTTAACTAAGTGATTCAATTGAAAAAATTCCCACTCACGCAACTTCCCACCAAATATTATCTCTAATTCTTGTGCAGATTTCATCTTCCCCTTTGTAATAATATCTTTGATTTGTGGATTCTTTATTCCAAGTCTTATTTTAAAAGAAAGTAAAAACGCAAAAAATATGACATGTTAGAAATGTTAATTTACAGGTTGAGACAGTAACAGAGCAGTCTTTAACCACTTAAGCCCCGGACCATTTGGCTGCCTAAAGACCAGAGGACTTTTTACAATTTGGCACTGCACTGCTTTAACTGGTAATTGCGCAGTCATGCAGTGCTGTACCCAAACGAAATTTGCGTACTTTTGTTCACACAAATAGAGCTTTCTTTTGATGGTATTTGATTGCCTCTGCGATTTTTATTTTTTGCGATATAAAACGGAAAAAAGTTTGAAAAAAAAATGATATTTTCTACTTTTGTTATAAGAAAAATCCAATAAACTCAATTTTAGTCATAAATTTACACCAAAATGTATTCAGCCACATGTCTTTGGTAAAAAAAAAAAAAAGTTAATAAGCGTATGTTTATTGGTTTGCGCAAAAATTATAGCGTCTACAAATTAGGGTACATTTTCTGGAATTTACATAGCTTTTAGTTTATGACTGCCTATCTCATTTCTTGAGGTGCTAAAATGGCAGGGCAATACAACCCCCCCCATGCCCCTATTTTGGAAAGTAGATACCCCAAGGAAATTGCTGAGAGGCATATTGAGCCCATTGAAAATTAATTTTTTGTCCCAAGTGATTGAATAATGACAAAAAAAAAATGTACAAAAAGTTGTCACTAAATGATATATTGCTCACACATGCCATGGTTATATGTGGAATTGCACCCCAAAATACATTTTTTCTGCTTCTCCTGAGTACGGGGATACCACATCTGTGGGACTTTTTGGGAGCCTAGCCGCGTACAGGGCCCCGAAAACCAAGCACCGCCTTCACGGTTTCTACAGTATCTCACAAAAGTGAGTACACCCCTCACATTTTTGTAAATATTTTATTATATCTTTTCATGTGACAACACTGAGGAAATGACACTTTGCAACAATATAAAGTAGTGAGTGAACCGCTCATACAACAGTGTAACTTTGGTGTCCCCTCAAAATAACTCACACAGCCATTAATGTCTAAACCGCTGGCAACAAAAGTCAGTACACCCCTAAGTGAAAATGTCCAAATTGGGCCCAATTAGCCATTTTCCCTCCCCGATGTCATGTGACTCGTTAGTGTTACAAAGTCTCAGGTGTGAATGGGGAGCAGGTGTGTTAAATTTGGTTTTATCGCTCTCACTCTCTCATACTGGTCACTGGAAGTTCAACATGGCACCTCATGGCAAAGAACTCTCTGGGGATCTGAAAAAAAAAAATTGTTGCTCTACATAAAGATGGCCTAGGCTATAAGAAGATTGCCTAGACTCTGAAACTGAGCTGCAGCATGTTGGCCAAGACCATACAGTGGTTTAACAGGACAGGTTCCACTCAGAACATGCCTCGCCATGGTCGAACAAAGAAGTTGAGTGCACATGCTCAGCATCATATCCAGAGGCTGTCTTTGTAAAATAGACGCATGAGTGCTGCCAGCATTACTGCAGAGGTTGAAGGGGTGGGGAGTCAGCCTGTCAGTGCTCAGACCATACGCCGCACACTGCATCAAATTGGTCTGCATGGCTGTTGTCCCAGAAGGAAGCCTCTTTTAAAGATGATGCACAAGAAAGCCTGCAAACAGTTTGCTGAAGACAAGCAGACTAAGGACATGGATTACTGGAACCATATCCTGTGGTCTGATGAGACCAAGATACATTTATTTGGTTCAGATGGTGTCAAGCGTGTGTGGCGGCAACCAGGGGAGGAGTACAAAGACAAGTGTGTTTTGCCTACAGTCAAGCATGGTGGTGGGAGTGTCATGGCCTGGGGCTGCATGAGTACTGTCTGCACTGGGGAGCTACAGTTCATTAAGGGAACCATGAATGCCAACATGTACTGTGACACATTGAAGCAGAGCATGATTCCCTCCCTTCAGAGAGTGGGCTGCATGGCAGTATGCCCACATGATAAGAACCCCAAACACACCTCCAAGATGACCACTGCCTTGCTAAAGAAGCCAAGGGTAAAGGTGATGGACTGGCCAAGCATGTCTCCTGACCTAAACCCTATTGAGCATCTGTGGGGTATCCTCAAATGAAAGGTGAAGGAGGTCTCTAACATCCACCAGCCCTGTGATGTCATCATGGAGGAGTGGAAAAGGACTCCAGTGGCAACCTGTGAAGCTCTGGTGAACTCTATGCCCAAGCTGGTTAAGGCAGTGCTGGAAATAATGGTGGCCATACAAAATATTGACACTTTGGGCCCGATTTGGACATTTTCATTTAGGGTTGTACTCACTTTTGTTGCCAGCAGTTTATACATTAATGGCTGTGTGTTGAGTTGGGGACAGTAAATTTACACTGTTATACAAGCTGTACACTCACTACTTTACATTGTAGCAAATTGTCATTTCTTTAGTGTTTTCACATGAAAAGATACAATAAAATATTTACAAAAATGTGAGGGGTGTACTCACTTTTGTGAGATACTGTAAAGGCGTAAATTTTTGATTTCACTCCTCACTACAGATCACAGTTTTGAAGGCCATAAAGTGCCAAGATGGCACAACCCCCCCCCCCCCCCCAAATGAACCCATTTTGGAAAGTAGACACCCCAAGCTATTTGCTGAGAGGCATATTGAGTCCATGGAATATTTTATATTTTGCCACAAGTTGCGGGAAAATGACAAACTTTTTTTTTTTTTTGCACAAAGTTGTCATTAAATAATATATTGCTCAAACATGCCATGGGCATATGTGGAATTACACCCAAAAATACATTCTGCTGCTTCTCCTGAGCAAATAGCTTGGGGTGTCTAGTTTCCAAAATGGGGTCATTTGGGGGGGGGGGTTTGTGCCATCTGGGCATTCCATGGCCTCCGAAACTGTGATAGGCAGTGAGTAGTGAAATCAAAAATTTACACCCTAATGCCGTGTACACACACACACGGGTGGACTTTTCAACCAGACTGGTCCGACGGAACGAATCCGTCGGAAAATCCAACCGTGTGTGGGCTTCATCGGACCTTCAGCAGACTTTTTCTGTTGAAAAACAGACGGACTTCAGATTTGGAACATGTTTCAAATCTTTCCATCGGACTCGAGTCTGTTCGTCTGTATGCTAGTCTGACGGACAAAAAAAGACGCAAGTATATATACAGATATGTTCGAGCGCTCAGGACAAGATTAGAAAATGCACTATTAAATAGATAGGAGTAAAATCAATCAATAAGCTAAAAAAAAAAAATAAGGACAAAGCAACTGCAGGGTAATATAATCAATAGTCCATGGCAACAGCCAATGAATGGCAGTAAACTTGTACAAAAAGGGGTAAAAAAAAAGGTTGAAATGTCTAAGAACAGCTAAAATGTCTCTAATTTGTGACCAGTGCTGAGGGCAAGCTTTCTAAGTGAGCAAAGTCAGCTCTCTAGTAAACATGGAAGAGAAAAAAAAAAAAAAAAAAAGAGAAAACCGCCTCTGAGTGCAGGTATTTATTTCTGACAACAGGTTATCCACACTTACAGCTTAGTAAGGAGAAAACCGGCTACAAACTGGGTACGGCTCCAGTAACGGTCCCAGCATCCATGGCGTGGATACGGCAGTGATGAGCAGAAGAGATGACCTCGATCCCCCACAGGTGGTAGCAGACAGACCGCTGCGCTGGATGGGAGTCCCGTAATCCAAGACGAGGGCGTGTGATGTCACCGGAGTGAAGAGAACCACAATGCGTTTCTGAGCATGCGCAAAGTTCCCACTGGGCATGCGCGCTCCTTTATCAAGTGTAGGGCAGATGGGGAATAACACTACCTTATATAGCTCCGCATAGAAGGAAAAAACACTAACAGCTAATGGAGGAAACACAATTAACTGAAACAGAGTATTAAAGGGACGTGTTGAAAAACAAAAATAAGATTAAAAACAAAGACCGCTGACAGGGAAGGAGGGGGAAAGGGGGGGTGGACCTAATGGTAAATATTAAAGAATGAAAAATATATGAAATTATATATATATATATATATATATATATATATATATATAAAAGGTGAAAGAGAGGGGGGAAAAAAAATGAAACAGTGTTGTGGGGAGTATGATTACAATAAAAATTATATATACATATATCATGAAAAAAAACCACATGTATATATGATAACAATTATATGGCTAAAGGGGAACCAAAAATGATTATATTACTGAAGGGAAACCAGAAATGAACCAAGAATGATAATATGTCACGTGACAGTGACTTCTATCTGAAGATGGATGGTGGGTGGATGGGGATAAGACATTAGCTATTAGAAATATTTTAAAACAGTAAACTAAGGGTACATTGCAGCTAAGCTGATAAATAACTAAAGGTAATAGGAACTCTTATGCCCTGTACACACGGTCGGACTTTGTTCGGACATTCCGACAACAAAATCCTAGGATTTTTTCCGACGGATGTTGGCTCAAACTTGTCTTGCATACACACGGTCACACAAAGTTGTCGGAAAATCCGATCGTTCTAAACGCGGTGACGTAAAACACATACGTCGGGACTATAAACGGGGCAGTGGCCAATAGCTTTCATCTCTTTATTTATTCTGAGCATGCGTGGCACTTTGTCCGTCGGATTTGTGTACACACGATCGGAATTTCCGACAACGGATTTTGTTGTTGGAAAATTTTATATCCTGCTCTCAAACTTTGTGTGTCGGAAAATCCGATGGAAAATGTGTGATGGAGCCTACACACGGTCGGAATTTCCGACAACAAGGTCCTATCACACATTTTCCATTGGAAAATCCGACCGTGTGTACGGGGCATTAGTGACAATTATGTATACTGGGAATAATGGCTAAATAAAAATAAATGTAAAAAATATAATGTATGTGTATGCACTAAACAACATACATATATACTTATGAAATACAGGTAATTCTATAGAGATGTATATATAAAAGAATATATCAAAAATACATATACACAGATCCATACTGGGAAGGGAACAAGGAGATAATGGCTAGAAGGTTATATGATGGTGTTAACTTCTAATTCTTCATTTACACAAGGGCAGCTATTGGTTACTGGCTGTGAACTTCCTTATTCTAGTCCCTTCGTACGTCATCACGTTCAAAGGAACGGACTTTCAAATGGCCTTTATTCCGTTCATGTGTGGGCAAGTCCGGTAGTTCAAAAGTCCGTCGTAACTCCGTTGAAAGTCCGTCGGAAAGACCGTCGGACGTTTGATGCTGAAAAGTCCGCCTGTGTGTACACGGCATTAGAAAGCCTGAAGGCAGTGCTTGGTTTTCGGGGTCCCGTACGCGGCTAGGCTCCCAAAAAGTCTCACACATGTGGTATCCCCGTACTCAGGAGAAGAAACAGAATGTATTTTGGGGTGTAATTTCACATATGCCAATGGCATGTTTGAGCAATATATCATTTAGTGACAACTTTGTGAAAAAAAATTGTCTTTTTCCCGCAACTTGTGTGAAAATATAAAATATTCCATGGACTTGACATGCCTCTCAGCAAATAGCTTAGGGTGTCTACTTTTTAAAATGGGGTCATTTGGGGGGGGGGGGTTTGAACTGTCCTGGCATTTTATGCACAACATTTAGAAGCTTATGTCACACATCACCCACTCTTCTAATCACTTGAAGACAAAGACCTTTCTGACACTTTTTGTTTACATGAAATATTTTTTTTTGCAAGAAAATTACTTTGAACCCCCAAACATTATATATTTTTTTTAAAGCAAAGGCCCTACAGATTAAAATGGTGGGTGTTTCATTTTTTTTTCACACAGTATTTGCACAGAGATTTTCCAAAAACGCATTTTTAAAAAAAACAAAAAAAAACACACTTTTTTAAATTTTAATGCACTAAAACACACTATATTGCCCAAATGTTTGATGAAATAAAAAAGATGATCTTAGGCCGAGTACATGGATACCAAACACGACACGCTTTAAAATTGCGCACAAACGTGCAGCGGTGACAAACTACATACATTTTTAAAAGCCTTTACAGGTTACCACTTTTGATTTACAGAGAAGGTCTACTGCTAAAATTATAAACACTGGGTATCCTCACTAGAGCGCCCTTCCACCAAACAGACACCCCCACCGCGCCAATGCCTTCAAATAAACTCAAATAGTGGTGTGAACCAATATTAGGTGGTGAACACCCAAAACATCCAATTCCTTACTCTCACAAATAGTGTTGACCAGTGTTAAATGGTGTGTATAAAATGTAATGAAAACGTGAGAATCGATAAAAACAAGCGAAAATAGGAACAGCTGCCCCTTTAAATTATAAAGTATACAGGCAAAATATTTACTCCACCATGCCACTGCTAGCCCAATACTCCCCTAGAGGCACATGGAATAAATATGGGGCGCTTCAAATATAAATAAGTGTAACCAAAAAACTGTGTATAGCACAATAGTGGTGGAACCCTCCTACTGTGTTTTGTGCTGCACGTAACAAGTGTAACCAAAAAACTGTATATAGCACAATAGTGGTGGAACCCTCCTACTGTGTTTTGTGCTGCACGTAACAAGTGTAACCAAAAAACTGTGTATAGCACAATAGTGGTGGAACCCTCCTACTGTGTTTTGTGCTGCACGTAACAAGTGTAACCAAAAAACTGTATATAGCACAATAGTGGTGGAACCCTCCTACTGTGTTTAGTGCTGCACGTAACGAGTGTAACCAAAAAACTGTGTATAGCACAATAGTGGTGGAACCCTCCTACTGTGTTTTGTGCTGCACGTAACAAGTGTAACCAAAAAACTGTATATAGCACAATAGTGGTGGAACCCTCCTACTGTGTTTAGTGCTGCACGTAAAAAGTGTAACCAAAAAAATTTGTGTATAGCACAATAGTGGTGGAACCCTCCTACTGTGCTTTGAGCTGCACGTAACAAATAACACACATTAAATGAATAATTGTGACATTCACGTGAAACACTCTGTGAAATCACTGCATTCCATGCTGTGACATCTCAAAACATTAAATGACAGTCCATATGAATCAGATCCATCCAAGAGGAACTGCTTGTGATCACATCCAGTGTAAATCAGCTGCATACATTTAAGTGTCTTCGTGTGTCTTCCACCTCACCCCTGTGCTCAGTGAATCACACCCTCCAGAAATGCACTCACCGAGTTACAATGCCAGCACTTTCATGCAAGGCAAAAAACGCAAGTTTTACCACACTCAGGTGTAAAAAATGGCAAGATAAGTGTCCAGGAGGATAGTTGTTATATGGATCCACATGTAAGAAAATAAAATGCTCCAATAGTGTAAACCAGCAAAACTATTTATTAAAACCACTGCAACCTTCAACTGATGCACTCACATTGTACAAAAGATAAAACAGCAGAAATCATTTGTGGGTCACATCAATCTTCAAGCAATCTTCAAACAGGTGTAACTCAAATAATAAACAACTGGTGGTCACGGCGGACCCGAGGTGTGCTTTCTCTGGGCTGCAGTATCACTGCAATCTCACCCTCCCTTCAGCTCTCCTCCGCTCCTCCGTCCGCTAAAACTTCCTGATTCCTGTGTAGTTCAACTGCGCTGTGTGTCACGTCTCACAGCCACGCCCCCGACATGTTTCGTCATAGGTAGACTTAATCATGGGATTGGCTGTGCAGGCTGTCATTCACCCCTTATATTTGCTTCTAATTGACGCCCATTCGGCCGCGCATTGCGCATGCACACACCTCGCGTCCCCGTTCCGCTGATTATGCATGGGATATCTCATTTAAAACACTCATAAAACAAAATCATTGAAAATCTTTTGGACATTACACATAAATCACACTTAATTGATAAATATGCATATCATTCCCAATGGTTGTTTCAAACCTTAGATCAATTATGGTGAGTTGGATAGAGGGATCCTGCACGGGCTCCCCCGCTGGACAAGAGTGGTAACTGCATACCCTATCCCATCCAACCTTATCAAATGCTGGATGGTGATCAAAAGGCAAACGGCCCCCTAGTGTCCAGTGTCCATATTGCAGATTTTTCAGCATGCGTGAAAGTATTCATGGTGGGAACCTCTCTCAATCAAATTTATCCATCTTTACAGATCTCTTTTTTTAAAAATAAGATCACATGGACTCTATATTATAAAACTATTGAATATAAACTCTGAGTGTTCATGCTCAGAGATTATCTTATTCCAATATATCAACCCTTTCAGGAATGGGTCTAAAATGAAATATACCCTCATAACGATATATTACAAACATAGTGAACTAAACAGGCTAAACTGTCTCTATAATTGGCTGCCCCTGCATATTATATGATAAAGTCAAAAATATGTCAAGGGATATAACAAGAGCCATATTATATATCTCTATTTGATCTATTATTAAATTTCTATGTAGGTCGAGTGAACAGGGTCGGGGGCTGATGATGATATAACCTCACCACCCCCCCTCACTCATACCCACATGGGGGCATCACATCAAGCTATTATCATGACGATGATGTCTCCTCTAATCAAACCCTAAGAGATCCCTAAAAAAATTTTTTTTTTTTTTTTTTTTTTTGATAAAAACTACTAAAAATCTTTAAAAGTTCCTAAAAAAGGTGGGACTAAAAGAGACTACAGAAAATCGGAACCCTACAAAACTGAGATAACTTTACATTAAAAATCATTAATAAAGCAGTTAAGATCCAGTTCTATGTTCAATCCTTTCGGGGCCAGACTCTTCAAAAGATATATCCATCTGGTTTCCCTACGGGATAGGTCCCTAACTCTATTGGACCCTCTCCAAGAGGGGTGGACCACATCTATCCCACAGAATTGCAAAAGTGTGGGGTCCTTTTGGTGTTTTTCTTTAAAATGTAGGGAGACACTGTGGAACCTATATCCATTTTTTATGTTGGTCATATGCTCTGAGATCCTAATCCTCAAGAGTCTCTTGGTTCTCCCTACATATAGCAAGCCACACGGACACCACATTAAATAGACCACATGCGTAGAGTTGCATGTACTGAATTCTCTAATTTCAAAGGATTCCCCTTCCCTATTGGTTATGCTGGTGACACCTCTGTGGTTCACTCTTGTTGTTCGGCAGCAGATGCACCTCCTACGGCAATAGAAGCCCTTGAAATCAAAACCAAACACATTCCGTCTTGGTGGGTCCAATATCTTCCTTACCACGTGGTCTCCGAAATTAGGAGCCCTCCTATATATGAACCTCGGTTGGTTCGGAAGTATCCCACCCAAGTGCCTATCCTTACATAGGATGTGCCAGTGTTTTTTAAAAATATTCTCGACCTCTTTATATTGGCAGTGAAACCCTGAAATGAATCCATATTGGTGTCGAGTATCCTCTGACACCATTGAGGGCTTATTTAGACACAGGTCCCTGGAGGTTGAAGCCACCTCTTCAGTGACCCTGCTGAGTGTTTCCACTCTATACCCTTTTTGTAAAAATTTATTATTAAGGACTTCAGCCTGCTCATAGTAGTCGTCTAATTTAGTGCAATTACGTCGAACACGTAGCAACTGTCCTTTGGGGATGTTTTTTATCCAAGCCGGATGGTGGCCACTTCTTATAGATAAAAAACTGTTACGATCAGTTGGCTTAAAAAATACTTTTGTTATTAGTGCATCTCCCTCCCTGATAATCGTCACATCCAAAAAATTTACAGAGGTACTACTAATTTGATGTTCCAATTTAATGTTATTAGAATTATTATTAAGTTCCTGTATAAATTCCATCGCTGACTCCTCTGTACCCTCCCAAATAAATAGGAGGTCATCAATAAATCTTCGGTAAAATAATAACTGAGGCCTTCTCTGGTTGAATACCTTCCTGTCTTCCCACTCAGCCATAAACAGGTTGGCGAGGCTGGGAGCAAATTTAGCTCCCATAGCCACGCCAACCTGCTGGGAGTAGAAATCACCATCACACCAAAAATAATTATGGGACATGCAAAAATCTAATACATGCCCCAAAAATCTCTTCTGCACAGACGGAATGTCTTCTCTTTTGCTTAATGCCCAATTAAGGGCCAGCGCTGCGTCTTCGTGTTGAATGATGGTGTATAGGGAGGCTACATCAGCCGTTACCATATACACTGATGATGACGTGTCTAATTTAACATCATTTAATAGAGTCAGTAGATCCCCTGTGTCCTTCAAATATGCCCTAGTGGCCTTGACACTGGGTTGAAGAAACTTATCTAGAAATTCCCCCAGCCTGGCTGTTACAGAGCCTATCATTCCCAATGGTTGTTTCAAACCTTAGATCAATTATGGTGAGTTGGATAGAGGGATCCTGCACGGGCTCCCCCGCTGGACAAGAGTGGTAACTGCATACCCTATCCCATCCAACCTTATCAAATGCTGGATGGTGATCAAAAGGCAAACGGCCCCCTAGTGTCCAGTGTCCATATTGCAGATTTTTCAGCATGCGTGAAAGTATTCATGGTGGGAACCTCTCTCAATCAAATGTATCCATCTTTACAGATCTCTTTTTTTAAAAATAAGATCACATGGACTCTATATTATAAAACTATTGAATATAAACTCTGAGTGTTCATGCTCAGAGATTATCTTATTCCAATATATCAACCCTTTCAGGAATGGGTCTAAAATGAAATATACCCCCATAACGATATATTACAAACATAGTGAACTAAACAGGCTAAACTGTCTCTATAATTGGCTGCCCCTGCATATTATATGATAAAGTCAAAAATATGTCAAGGGATATAACAAGAGCCATATTATATATCTCTATTTGATCTATTATTAAATTTCTATGTAGGTCGAGTGAACAGGGTCGGGGGCTGATGATGATATAACCTCACCACCCCCCCTCACTCATACCCACATGGGGGCATCACATCAAGCTATTATCATGACGATGATGTCTCCTCTAATCAAACCCTAAGAGATCCCTAAAAAAATTTTTTTTTTTTTTTTTTGATAAAAACTACTAAAAATCTTTAAAAGTTCCTAAAAAAAGGTGGGACTAAAAGAGACTACAGAAAATCGGAACCCTACAAAACTGAGATAACTTTACATTAAAAATCATTAATAAAGCAGTTAAGATCCAGTTCTATGTTCAATCCTTTCGGGGCCAGACTCTTCAAAAGATATATCCATCTGGTTTCCCTACGGGATAGGTCCCTAACTCTACTGGACCCTCTCCAAGAGGGGTGGACCACATCTATCCCACAGAATTGCAAAAGTGTGGGGTCCTTTTGGTGTTTTTCTTTAAAATGTAGGGACACACTGTGGAACCTATATCCATTTTTTATGTTGGTCATATGCTCTGAGATCCTAATCCTCAAGAGTCTCTTGGTTCTCCCTACATATAGCAAGCCACACGGACACCACATTAAATAGACCACATGCGTAGAGTTGCATGTACTGAATTCTCTAATTTCAAAGGATTCCCCTACCCTATTGGTTATGCTGGTGACACCTCTGTGGTTCACTCTTGTTGTTCGGCAGCAGATGCACCTCCTACAGCAATAGAAGCCCTTGAAATCAAAACCAAACACATTCCGTCTTGGTGGGTCCAATATCTTCCTTACCACGTGGTCTCCGAAATTAGGAGCCCTCCTATATATGAACCTCGGTTGGTTCGGAAGTATCCCACCCAAGTGCCTATCCTTACATAGGATGTGCCAGTGTTTTTTAAAAATATTCTCGACCTCTTTATATTGGCAGTGAAACCCTGAAATGAATCCATATTGGTGTCGAGTATCCTCTGACACCATTGAGGGCTTATTTAGACACAGGTCCCTGGAGGTTGAAGCCACCTCTTCAGTGACCCTGCTGAGTGTTTCCACTCTATACCCTTTTTGTAAAAATTTATTATTAAGGACTTCAGCCTGCTCATAGTAGTCGTCTAATTTAGTGCAATTACGTCGAACACGTAGCAACTGTCCTTTGGGGATGTTTTTTATCCAAGCCGGATGGTGGCCACTTCTTATAGATAAAAAACTGTTACGATCAGTTGGCTTAAAAAATACTTTTGTTATTAGTGCATCTCCCTCCCTGATAATCGTCACATCCAAAAAATTTACCGAGGTACTACTAATTTGATGTTCCAATTTAATGTTATTAGAATTATTATTAAGTTCCTGTATAAATTCCATCGCTGACTCCTCTGTACCCTCCCAAATAAATAGGAGGTCATCAATAAATCTTCGGTAAAATAATAACTGAGGCCTTCTCTGGTTGAATACCTTCCTGTCTTCCCACTCAGCCATAAACAGGTTGGCGAGGCTGGGAGCAAATTTAGCTCCCATAGCCACGCCAACCTGCTGGGAGTAGAAATCACCATCACACCAAAAATAATTATGGGACATGCAAAAATCTAATACATGCCCCAAAAATCTCTTCTGCACAGACGGAATGTCTTCTCTTTTGCTTAATGCCCAATTAAGGGCCAGCGCTGCGTCTTCGTGTTGAATGATGGTGTATAGGGAGGCTACATCAGCTGTTACCATATACACTGATGATGACGTGTCTAATTTAACATCATTTAATAGAGTCAGTAGATCCCCTGTGTCCTTCAAATATGCCCTAGTGGCCTTGACACTGGGTTGAAGAAACTTATCTAGAAATTCCCCCAGCCTGGCTGTTACAGAGCCTATCCCATTCACAATATAATGGAATCAGCTCTCTTGAAAAAAAAGAAAGATCTTATAGTACGACCTGCTGATAAGGGGGGGGGGGGGTTGTGCTACTGGATAAAAAATTTTATCTGGATCAGTTGTTGCAGCTAGTAGGAGATAGATCAACATATAAGAAATTATCATCAGACCCTACGGAAGCATATAAAGCACAATTGGGAGCTCTAGTGGATTGGGGATATAGATTGGATGCAATAAATTCTAGAGAGAAAAGATATCTCATCCCCAGTGCTTGTAGAATCCCGGTTATCTATACCTTACCGAAGGTACACAAGAATATCCAATGCCCACCCCCTAGGCCTATTGTGAATGGGATAGGCTCTGTAACAGTGCGGGGGCTTGGTGTTGGGGTCCTTGACACAAGTCCAGTCCATGAACAGGGTGGGGAGGAGTTCATGGACCAAGAATTGGTTGCTCCAGCGTGACCAGTTCTGTCACATGCCTTTGCTCCGTGAGATCCCTGAGAATAATCCTGATGATTTCAGGAACTTTCTCCGGATGACGGACCTCGTATTTCACCGTTTGTTGGCTTTGCTGACCCCCTATATCAGCAGGCAGGATACCTGCATGAGGCAAGTCAACACTCCGGAGCAGAGGCTCGTCGCCCTGTGGTACTTGGGACGGGGAGAAGCCTGCAGGACTTGAAGTTCTCGACAGGCATCTCCCCCCAGGCTCTGGGGATCATTATCCCTGAGACCTGTTCTGCAGGACCTGGACAATGTCAGAAGGAGTATACTAAGGTAGGATTTATCCTTTAACATCACATTTTATTGTATATAATATTTGTTAATATATTGTATTTCTTTCCTCATTCCCTAATTACCATGATTGTAATATGCTGTGAATGTCCCCTTTGTCTTCATGCATGGTTTTTTTTTTTGTCCTTCATACATATTTGCCTTCACTTACCTCCCCAGCATGCTCTCCTGGCCCTATATTCACCTCGTGTAGTCACTTAATGTATTTTGTCAGCTCCATAGTAGTGCTTTACCCCAAACACCCCCTAAAATGTGTAAAAATGTGATTTGTGCTTTAAATTCCAGGGGCTTTTTTTGGTGTCCCAAAATCATTTGGAACCCTCCCTCCCCAAACTGCTAACTCAGCTGATACCAATCCTCTATCTGCTGACTTTGCCAAACCCATACACACTATACCCACCTCTTTAGTGGTCAGATTTATGGATGAATTCCCCAAAGCATGTAGTGCAAAGGCCTGCCTGAATACTTTTAAAAGTGTTCTGTTTAAAGTTTTTGTATCCTATTATTGTCTTGATAGGAAATAGCAGAATGTAAAAATGTGCTAAAAATGTGTACAGTGTATTTATCTCTTTGTATTATGATACTTCTTACCTGTCCAGTGGGCTGCCAATAGTGTAAAGTAAGGAGGGGCTGGCCAAACTAATATACATTATTTAGGCATTCATCTCTCAATGAAGTGGAGAGGGTTACCTGTCAAAAAAAATCTCCCCCCCATAAAATTTTACAAATGGCCCATGGGGGGGGGGGGGGAGTCTGATAGGTAAACCTTATACCTTGGTCTTTAAATACTCCCTAAAATAAATGTTATACTGATGTTGGCCAAGAATGTTTGTGTCTAATCTGCTTTCCCTGTTTATGTGCAAAATGATTAATTTATTTTTCTTGTTTGACTCCACAGTTTCCTTCCAACCCACAGGAATGGCAGACTGTGGCCTCCCACTTTCCCCAGTGGTGGGACTTTCCTAACTGCGGAGGGGCAATTGATGGGAAACACGTCCACATCATCCCAACACCCAACTCAGGATCATACTATTATAATTATAAGGGGTTCAATAGTATTGTGATGTTGGCAGTGGTGTCGGCTACAAAGTTCTACAGGTGTCTCCAGAAGACAATGTGGAAGGACTCCCATTTGTCTTCGTTGCTGATATAGCATTTGCGCTGGGGGACCATCTTATGCGCCATTCCCGATGAGGACCCTCACCCTGGACCAGAGGGTTTTTAATTACCGGCTGGCCAGAGCCAGAAGAGTGGAATCATGGCCAGCCGGTTCCACCTATTTCTTATACCCATACACATGGTGGAGTATAAACTGAATCATATCATCCTGGCGTGCTGTGTTCTCCACAACTTTTTAAGGACGAAATTCTGCCAACTATGCTGCCTCAGTTGGGCCCGAGGCCGGAATTCAAGTAAATGAACCAACCCTGACAGCGCTTGAAAGTGGCCGTCCTGGCTTGCTCCCCCTGAGTGCCCGCGAGGTCCGTCTTAGATACCTTGATTACTTTGGGGGTAGGGGGGCCATCAATATGCCAGACAATGTCTGATACATTTTTAAAATAAAAAAATCATTTTAACTACTAAAATCTTTGATGACATTGTTTCTTTTAGCTGACCCTGACAGAAATGTGGGGAGTCCGGAAAATGTTGTGATTGTGTCACCTTAAAAAGCACTGTTGGGTGTTATTTACTAAAGGAAAATACACTTTGCACTACAAGTGCACTTGAGCCTGCACTGAAACTGCACAGTGGATTTGCCCTTAGGAAATAACCCCCATTGTCACTGAAAACACCAATTTTACCTTAACAAAATTTTAGGAGCATTGAAAAAATAATCCACACATTCTTGATTATCAATCTTTAATACCAGCACAATCACATGTGCATTTCTAAAAGGTTTTTAAAACAAACCACCATGTTTGTTGTATAACAATATTTTCGGTAACATTAATAAATATTGAAATGTCCATTTAAGTTAAAACAGGCATGTTTCAAACAAACAAGAAATACACAAATCTGGAACTTACAAAGTTCAACTTTTGTAGAAATTGAAGGCAATATCAGACATGAGTATTTAGACACTGTTTGATATTGCGTTCAGATAGGGTGAAGTCACCCCTGGAAAAGCCAAATGTTGAAGATGCACACAAATTGCCGAATGTCAACATGTGCTCACTGCCATCACGGGGGATCAAGGGACGTGTTTTGTGGGGGCAACCCCTTCCTCTCAGCTACTTTATTATTGAGGAAGGGGTTGCAACCCCAAAACACCTACATTGATCTCCCGTGATGGCAGATAGCACATGTTGACACACTGTGTGCATCTTCAAAATTTGGCTTTTCTATAAAATGGCAAAAAATGTTAAACATTTTTACTTTACAAATACCACAAAAAAGGAAGGGATTTGGAGGTGTTTTAAACTCTCCCTAAAACATCAATGATGTTCTTCATTTTGTTTATAACATCATTGATGTTTTTCTGGATGTTTTCCAAGTCCCGATTACACCCCATGATCTTCCCGATCAGGATCTGTGCACTTTCACTGGTGAAATGACCTGGATCCACAACATCACGATCACCTAAAATTAGAGAAACAAAAACACACCATGTATTATAAATATGCCGGCATCCATCTCTTACCTGAGCCTGTGGTCGCAGACACTCACCTGTTGTGGTGACTATTTCCACCACGTCTCCTTCCTCCTCCTCCGATTGGCTTTGGGGGATTTCACCTTCTTCATGAAGTGGGGGGTCTGTTGTCTCTTCTGCTGAGTGGTGTCCTCCGAGTCTTTTCTCCCCTATGTAAAAAAAAAAAAAAAAAAAGGTATACTTAGCACACAGATATTTGATGACAGAAAGAGGAATATGAAACATTGCTTGGAAGTGGGGTACAATTGTCTATTTTGGCAGAGTTCCAAGATGAAGAAATATTGTTTTCCTTTGTCAAGCTTGAATACTTACCTGTTTTGTACAAGCTTCACAGATGGAGACACCCCTATAGTATACACTGGAGCACCTGTGTGGGCCCCCTAATAAAAAGGGTGTTCTTGTGTCCCCCACTAGTGCTCCAGCGTCCAGATGTGTAAACAGCTGCTGAGTGTCCTCTCCTTACACAGACTCTAGTTTGCATTTCATTCTAGTTACAAACCCATCTAGACTCCAAAATTATTTTAACAGAAGTAGGCTAGAAAAAATGTATTCAAATGCATATGGCCAAAACAATGGTGTTTTCAATGCCGAACGAACAATGTTTCATACGAACGGACCATGTGCCCATGAACATGAAAAGTTGCTATTTTAAACTGTACAACAGTAAAAAAAAAGCACATGGAGCAGCACAAACGTAATAAGAATAAAGAATAGGAACACAGGACAACTACTTACTTTTTTGCAGCACTCTCCTGATCCTTCTGTACTGCTCGTGCTCCCTGATTATGAGGTCCGACCACTTCTTCCTGAGCCGATCCTTGGATCATTCCCCGAAATTCTTCTGCAGACTTTTGACTACTTTTGCCATGATCTTGGCCTTTCTGACATTGGGGTTGGGGTAAGGTCCATACTTCCCATCATAGTCGACCCTCTTCAAGATGTCCACCATCTCCAACATCTCCCCAAAGGACATATTTGAGGCCTTAAATTGTCTCTTCCGGGATCGAGACATTTCTGGCTCTGGGTTTTCCTCCTCCTCCTCGTTGCTGTAATTGGCACACACCTGCTGTGTCTGTGCCATGTGCTCTTCCCCCACTGCGCCAAACGAGAAGGGGCGGGGAATAGACTAGAAAGAACGTCAGAGGCGGGTGGAGTTCACGCATGTGCAGTGTATATAAAGTGTAACACACATAGGGACGCACTGTAATATCAAAGTGTCCAGTGCAAAAAGTCAAACTCAGTGACAAATCTATAAAACTATCTGTATCTAATATATGGAAAAAACAAATACATGAATAAATAAAGTGCCTAGTGCAGTAAATCCAGTGACAAAGGTTGCAAGTCAGTCCATGTTGTGCCAATATAACATCAAGTGAATTCAAACATAGAAAGGTATTTCTCCACAGAGCATTCTGTAAGGTAGATGGTGAAATGTATAGACCAGGAAGAAATAGTGGCTCCTCTTCGTGAAAGAAATCCTACACTGATAAGTAATGGCCCCTTACCTCATAATACTGAGGTCACAGCGTTAGCAGCACTGCTGGTACTGGCTCCTTCTCATATTAGTCTTGGACCTGAGTCTTGTTCTCCAAACATCTAAGTCCCTCAATGGGTTCGGGGGCCATAGATGAAAAGAGGGTGCCACATAGTGCAGTATTTTGTAACCAAAAGCGGGTTTATTGTAGCATAAAGGTACTCACATCAAGCAGAGCAGCAATGACAGAACACCAACGAGTAGGGATGAGCCGAACACCCCCCTGTTCGGTTCGCACCAAAACATGCAAACAGGAAAAAAGTTTGTTCAAACACGCGAACACCGTTAAAGTCTATGGGACACGAACATGAATAATCAAAAGTGCTAATTTTAAAGGCTTATATGCAAGTTATTGTCATAAAAAGTGTTTGGGGACCCGGGTCCTGCCCCAGGGGACATGGATCAATGCAAAAAAAAAGTTTTAAAAAACGGCCGTTGCTGGACGAGAACACCGGAGGAAGAACCAGAAGAACCAGAAGGAAGATAGAAAAAAGAAATAAGAAGCATTTAAATAAAGGAATTGTCAAAAACTGTCTCTTGTCATTAACATTTTTGACAGTTTTTTGTGAAATGGTAGGAAAAGTACCCCCTTACCATTTCACACAGGGGGGAGGGCTGGGATCTGGGGGTCCCCTTGTTAAAAGGGGCTTCCAGATTCAGATAAGCCCCCCCGCCCGCAGACCCCCACAACCACCGGCCAGGGTTGTGGGGATGAGGCCCTTGTCCTCATCAACATGGGGACAAGGTGTTTTGGGGGGCTACCCCAAAGCACCCTCCCAATGTTGAGGGTATGTGGCCTGGTACGGTTCAGGAGGGGGGGCGCTCTCGTCCCTCTTTTCCTGCGGCCTGCCAGGTTGCGTGCTCGGATAAGGGTCTAGTATGGATCTTTGGGGGGACCCCACGCCATTTTTTTTTCAATTTTGGCGCGGGGTTCCCCTTAATATCCATACCAAACCTGAAGGATCTGGTATGGAATTTAGGGGGACCCCCACGTCATTTTTTTAAAATTTTGGTTCGGGGTTCCCCTGTGGGGAATTCCAATGCCGTTTTTATCAATTAACTTCTATGTGTATTGTCAGACCGGCAATGCAATAGCCGCAAGTAGTTTTAAATGACTTTTTTTCCTTTTGCTGTCAGACTGTTCTAAACACGAGAAACATGCGCCCCTTTACAGGCATACTATAGACACCCCCCAGCTATGAAATTTAAAGGGATATTACACTTTTATTGTTTGACTAAGCATTATTAAAATCAGTGCTCCTGAAAAAACTGCAGTTTTTAAAACTTTTTGCAGGTCCCCAAACACTTTTTATGACAATAACTTGCATATAAGCCTTTAAAATTAGCACTTTTGACTTCTCCCATAGACTTTTAAAGGGTGTTCCGCGGCATTCGAATTTGCCGCGAACACCCCAAATTTTTCGCTGTTCGGCGAACAGCCAATTTCGAGTCGAACCCGAAGCTTATCCCTACCAACGAGCAGCGGGCTTGTGCGCATCAATCAGTGGAAAGTGCCTGTCCTGTCCCTACGCGTGACGTCACACACCTTGTGACTTCATCAGGGGATACTAGGAGGCACAAACTGCTGTCCTTAAATAGTTATAGCTTAATTGGTATAGGGCGGCGATTTTCTTGTAGTTCAATGGGGAAAAGCCATAGCGGCCATTTTCCTGAAGGGTAATGGGGGCGGCCATTTTCTTGGTTATCTATACACTGGCACAGATGCAGAGTTGTAGTTCGCGGCAACAGGCGCCGATCACAAGAAAGCTTCAAAAGCTTCAAAAATGTATGACCTAAAATAATAAACCGATAGACTGTCGGCTGGGGGGAAGATTTGATAGAGATAGTGAGCCACTGGGATAAACCCAATGTCAAATCATCCCCGTGTGATATTACAGAGCATTAGAAAACTTAACAATTTATCCATAATAACAGAAAATTAAAAAAAAAAACTATTTGGAAAATTGCAAGAATTAAAAAATCTAATTTAAAAATTAAAAAACCGACTGAATGGAATAAGCCATAACACTGATAACAGCATACATCACAAATTTGAGTATACACACAAAACTGACATTAGCACACCCTGATCTCTGTCCTCTTCTTTCTGGACTTTTTCTGGAGTTTGTCTCGTCTGTCTCAGTGAGTGATCATCCCTGCCCGTCTAAAAAAGGCCTACTATAGGCTTGGTCCACATATTGTGGGGGATATTGTCTAATCTTGTTTCTCTTCTTCATCCCGATACATTAATGGAGCATAGTGATTGTAGGTGGATATTGGACTACGTTCGTTCTGATGGTGATTCCTTTGTTGAGGGCCTCTTTCACCATATCCATATTCGTGGGCCAGGCTTCTGCCTCTTGGCCCTTGTTGTTCGTATGGTGGTTCCCTGTTATCCCTATACTCATAAATAGGTCTTCTCTGGTCTCTAGGTCCTTGTGGTGGTCCTCTGTATGTTCTCTGATCATAAGGCGGTTTGTGCCAATTATTCCCATTGTGGGGCTTCCTGTTATTTTTCCAGTAGTACGGTTTTCTTCTTCCATTTTGTGGTGTCCGGTTGTATTGGGGTCTTCTATCAGCTTGATAGGGAGTGTGTGGCTGGTAATTTACATTTCTCTCATCGTAGTCTTGGTGTCATACCTCTATTTTCTTCTCTGGGGTCTTGGTATACTCTAATCTGAGTATTTGACCCCGATGGTTCATTGGTCTGCTGTGAGTGAACCCTCACTATTTTCTCTGGTGTAGAGTATGTAGATAGGTTATTCCCCTCTTCTCAGTTAGCTTTAAACCTGAATACCTGGTCATTGCGGACATCTTTTGTGTCCCTGATATACTTCTTGCTTTTCCTCTGTTGGACTTCTTTATCCTTTTTAATAAGGTCTTTGTTAAGCTGTGTAGTTAAAGTTTTAAACTCGATTGTTTCTTTATGTATTTCCAATTCCTCCTTTATTTCCGGAATATTCTGGTCTATTTTTTTGTTTTTCCTCTGTTTCCTTTCCAATAAGAAACTCAGCAATTCCAAGCCTTTGTCATTAGAGAATTTAAACCATTTGTCATTTGACTCCTGGTCTGTTAGGCCATCATTTGGGGGTATATCCCATTTCAGTCTCCTCGGGACTATATTCTCTTTAAGGTACGTTTCAAAGGTGCAAATGTCCCACCAAAGGATCACCTTTTTCTCCATATTGTGCCCCAACCTCCTAATGAGACTTTCTAGATCTAAATTTCTATTAGTATTAGTGTTATAAGCATTGAAAACTTCTTCTGAATTAAGCTTCCTTTTCTCCATATAGGTAAAGACATCCATGATTGCTGCAGGAATGGATATGGTGTGTGGATACAAGATGTAGAGTAGTTATTCCCGCGCTATCATGTGTAGGTATGTGAAAAGGTGAAAAAGTTGCTTGCACCGGATAGGGTCCAAGTCAACCCTATAACATCAGCAAAACCAGTATAAAGTATGGTGCTGCACTAATCCCATGTATCTGACGAAGGATGTTGTTTATGTTCCTCAATTTGGTAATTTTTAGGCAATTTATATGCTTCCCATGTTCTTCAGTGCTTTTTAGTGTTCCTCAGTATTTTACCGTCTTTAGACAACTGTATATGCCCCTTTAAGTTCACTTCACCTACATTTGCTTTAGAGTGTCCTATTCTATTTGCTTAGCCACTACACCTTATCCTGCCCTTGCCGTTATTCCCTATATCTGATGTACTTTATATATTCCTATAATAGTTTGGACGTATCCTAAATTATCTCAATGATTTTACTTTTTTTATCTATATTACTACCTCAGTTCACTGATATGTGTTCAGGATAGATAACTTACATTTCTAGGAACACTCTGTGCTAATGTCAGTTTTGTGTGTATACTCAAATTTGTGATGTACGCTGATATCAGTGTTAAGGCTTATTCTATCCGGTCGGTTTTTTAATTTTTAAATAAGATTTTTTAATTCTTGCAATTTTCCAAATATTTTTTTAAATTTTTTATTATTATGAATAAAAAAATTGGTTTTAAGTTTTCTAATGCTCTGTAATATCGCATGGGGATGATTTGACATTGGGTTTATCCCAGTGGCTCACTATCAAATCTTCCCCCAGCCGACAGTCTATCGGTTTATTAATGCTTAGGTCATACATTTTTGAAGTTTTCTTGTAGTTCACGGCAACAGGCGCCGATCGCAACTCTATCTGCATCCGTGCCAGTGTATAGATAACCAAGAAAATGCCCGCCCCCCATTACCCTTCAGGAAAATGGCCGCTATGGCTTTTCCCCATTGAACTACAAGAAAATCGCCACCCTATACCAATTAAGCTATAACTATTTAAGGACAGCAGTTTGTGCCTCCTAGTATCCCCTGATGAAGTCACGAGGTGTGTGACGTCACGCGTAGGGACGGGACAGGCACTTTCCACTGATTGATGCGCACGAGCCCACTGCTCATTGGTGTTCTGTCATTGCTGCTCTGCTTGATGTGAGTACCTTATGGTACAATAAACCCCGCTTTTGGTTACAAAATACTATACTATGTGGCACCCCCTTCTTTTCATCTACGGCCCCCGCACCCATTGAGGGACTTAGATGTTTGGAGAACAAGACTCGGGTCCAAGGCTAATATGAGAAGGAGCCAGTACCAGCAGTGCTGCTAACGCTGTGACCTCAGTATTATGAGGTAAGGGGCCATTACTTATCAGTGTAGGATTTCTTTCACGAAGAGGAGCCACTATTTCTTCCTGGTCTATACATTTCACGGTTTCCATCTACCTTACAGAATGCTCTGTGGAGAAATACCTTTCTATATTTGAATTCACTTGATGTTATATTGGCACAACATGAACTGACTTGCAACCTTTGTCACTGGATTTACTGCACTAGGCACTTTATTTATTCATGTATTTGTCTTTTCCATATATTAGATACAGATAGTTTTATAGATTTGTCACTGAGTTTGGTTTTCTGCACTGGACACTTTGATATTACAGTGCGTCCCTATGTGTGTTTGATACGCACAGCATCACATTGTTTTGCACTGAATTGCTTTGCACTTTTCACTATTTTAATGAAGTATGCACCATTATTTCTAGTGTATTTGTATTGAGATGTATTGGTATGCAATTTTGAAGTATTTATGCACCTTGTTGCACTCCGCACTTTACTAGTGTATATTAGCATTAGAAACTGGTTTTCCTCTGATGGGACTTGATAAGGCAAGAGTCTTCAAAAATATCAAAAACATGTATAGTATATTTGGTATCAAAAAGATTAAAAATATAACAGAACATAAATACTGAAGAAAATATGAAGGATGCTACAAAACAGGTGAGGACAATAACAGTATACTTGTAAAGGTACACTGTGAACATAAAACCACATCAACTATACAAACTGGAGTCTAACCCACACGGGCCCGACGCGTTTCGAGGTTTAAAATTTGTGTGAGACCTCTTTTTCAGGGGCTGGTGGTGAGATGAGTGACTATCATTTGACTCCTGAACCCACAATTTGAAAGCATCCAACTTTAAAAACAGAGATAAGCGCAGTAGACCACCGATGAAGAAATGACCCCCAGTCCAGCGCTAGCACCAGAAACACGGCACGGACATGCAGATCACAGCAGGAAACAAAGGGCATCCTACCATTCACAAATTGACACCACTAGCCACAGCTGTTGTAGGTGGTATGTGATATCACCTATAGACTCATGTAAAATGGACAATCCTCCTAACTTGAAGGAAGAAGGAAGTAACATAAGGTCTAGCAATGAGTAGGAGAAGATATAACAGCACTCCGTGTCATCGGATCACCCAATGGGGGGGGAGGAAAACACAGCGGTTGAACACAGCCGCATGCAATCACTTAGGGAATGGTGTGGCTGAGCGACCTGTCCGACGCCTGTGTAGGCCTAATGTATGCTGGTCAATACATTGCCGCTAATCCCCAGTCCTCCCTTGCCAGAGATTGGAAACCAATTCCGGTTTCCGAATTTAAGACCTTTCTGGGTCTATCCCTCGACATGGGCATAGTTAAAATGAGTACGTTGTGGTCATATTGGTCCACTGACCCAATTTACCATATGCCCGTGTTCTCTGCCTCCATGACCAGGGCATGATACGAGCAGATCTTGCGGTTCATGCATTTCAACAACAATGAGCTCGGTCATCCTTGTGGAAACCCTGGATACGATAGGCTCTACAAAATTCGGCTTCTCGTAAACCACTTCAACCAACGTTTTTCAGACTTGTTTACTCCCCATCAAGTTGTCTGCATTGATGAGTCCCTGATTAAGTTTTCTGGCCACTTTGTCTTTCAAACAGTATCTTCCCAGCAAGCGTGCCAGATACGGGGTGCAAAAAAAAGTTTAAAAAAAAAAAAGGGACCTTTTTTCGGGAGCAGTGATTTTATTAATGCTTAAAGTGAAACAATAAAAGTGAATAATTCCTTTGAATTTCGTACCTGGGGGGTGTCTATAGTATGCCTGTAAAGTGGCGCATTTTTCCCAAGTTTAGAACAAGTTTTACCTCTTTACCAAGTTTTACCTCTCTACATTTCATCGGTTCGTTAGCCAAATGCCAGAGCTTGACTTTTTGCAGCTTTTACAACGGATATCTTTTATATAACACCAGCGATGATTAAAGACCTGCCTAACAGCTGACTACGGTATTCACCGGGAACGAAGGAAGCAGCCCTGCTGTCAGTGAGTAGAACTTTTCCCTTCAATGCCTGTGATGGAGACACATGGATTGCGATGATCCCATCTGAATGCCGGTAACTGCAGGAAACAGCTCCGCTGGCAGTGAGTGAAATCTTTCTCCTTCAGTGTATGTGATGGTGACCTATGGATCGTGATGATCCTGTCAGGATGCCGGTAATTGCAGGCTTTCCTTCACTATCTGTTTGGATATGCTGATTCATGTATTGTTCCGGCTGCTGGTATAGGCAGTTTCTCTCTATATGTATCGCTCAAGTGTTACATTTCAACTGGTATGTAGCCTTATCACTGGTGATTTCTAAATATGCACACATCCAAGCATTGAAGCTGCTATTGTCACAAGTTTGTGCTACCAAGACTACAAGGAACTTTCTCACCACACTCGCACTTTATACAACTTTTATTTCTAATCCTGGCTAAACAACCCATGACCAAGAGTGTATACCATCATTAGACTATATCAGTCATCATCCTCATTGACATTTTCCCTGGTCATTTGATTCTCATATTTACAATCTCTGTTGATCTTACGATCGACTGAGATCTGTATGTGTGTGAGAGTGAGATTTTTATGGTGAAATTGGAAGACAGTGGCCACCTATGTCCTCTTTAGACTATAGGTCTTTTTAGTATGTATTGGGAATAGGGATGTACATTTAATTTTTTCATTGTTATTCATTGTCACTGGTTTGTCCTCATAGAAGAGTTGCTTCGTGACTGTCACAAATTTTCTCTAGATTTATATTTAACTCAGAGGACAACCAGATCTGGGTGTCTCTGGTATCCACATTATCACCTGGGATACCCCGATCTGGACAGTGAAACCGATTAAATCCCCAAAGGGTTAGGTCAATTTATGGTCATTATTTGGCATAGGGGAATACCGGATAGGTATTTAGGAGTAGTTGAGATTTCCCCTTTTACTTCCTTTTTCTTTGATTATGTACATGCTATGTGTTAAAAATATCTTATAAATGGACAACTTTGTGTAAAAAAAAAAAAAAAAAAAAGCATTTTCATTTTTTTCCCACGTTTTCCGAAAACTTCTGGAAAAAAATGAACCATTCAAAAGACTCATTATGCCTCATATATTATATATTGGGATGTTTGCTTTCCAAAATGGGGTCATTTTGTGGGCATTTCCATTGTCCTGGTGCTCCAGGGCCTTCAAAAGTGAGATAGGTCATCATGAAATTATATGTGTAATTTTGCTCCTAGAATGCCTGGAGGTGCTCCCTGCATGTTGGGCCTCTGTATGTAGCCAGGCTGTGTAAAAGTCTCACACATGAGATATCGCCATACTCAGGAGGAGTAGCAGAATGTATTTTTGGGTGTGAATGCAAGCTGCTGTGTTCAAGAAATAACCTGTCAATACAATAAGTTTGTGAAAAAAAAACCACACCTTCAAAAAAACTCACCATGCCTCTTACTAAATACCTTGGACTGTCTACTTACTGCAGCCTTATATATAGTGTGGGGCGTGGACTTAGTCCCCCTGCCTTTGGCCAATTATGAAATAAAGAAAATAGGGAGGAACCAGTGTTTGAGTTTTTCCGGGGGTCTCTGCCACATCCCATATATAAGGAAGAAAGCCAAAAGAGGGTATGTGCCCCAAGGGGGATATTATGGGCAGTACAACACCACCACCATCGCATAGATTTTGAGGGGTTCCTGCCATCCCAGTGCTGAGTTCCTGGATGTACACACTTGTACACACTTGCTTTGCCCATTATAATGTTTTCCACCATCCCTGCACAATGTTTCTGGGTCTGCACCCTGTCATGTCCTTTTTGAGAGGTTCTGTGCTCTGCACACCTGCTGTGCCCATTATGAGGGGCTCCCATCTCTGCGCTGAGTTCCCATGTCTGTACACCTGCTGTGCCTTTTTTTTTTTTTCATTAAAACACACAGCTGATTGTCTTCAACATCTCCCTGATTGCTTCCAAGTCAAGCCTATTATTCTCACCTGAGCTCGTTCCATCCCCTGTGCTACTGATTGGCTGTGCAGATCACACACCTTGTAATACATAGGGTATATAATACGCCCGCTCAAGTCCCCCTTCCTTTTTTAATATCCATGCCTTATTTTGACATTTTGTTTCTTTGCAAGATGGCACATGCCTATAAACCAAAACCCTTCTCTTTCTATCATAAGATAAGAAGAAGGAATCTTGAAAGCTCAGTGTCCCTGATTAGGTATTTTCTTTTATTGATTTTTTTAGATACATGCCAAGTCCATCCACCAGTGGTGGCTCTTGTGAGCCCTGGCCTGCCGTCCTTTTTTTGGGGTCAACGCCAAAGCCAAACTCTGCATAGTACCCAAAATCTCTCTTCTTACTTCTCCAATAACAATTACTGCTTGTATCAGTGACTAGAAAACCTAATTAACCTTTTGGACCCAAGGCTGTGGGAGCCCATCTCTCAATACGTCTATGTACAATGTTTGCATTAAAGAGACAAATGTATTGTGAGTGTATATACATACATGTTTGTTCAGATTGAGATCCTATGATGTCCTTGTGCTTTGTTGGAAGTTAACAGTCTCTTAAATTCTCAGATGAAAATTTTTTTTTTTTTTTTTTTTTATGTTGGTGCCATACACTTACTCATACACATTTATATATGTATTTTTCCCTTTTTAGAAACACATCAAAACTGCTTCTTTGAAACTCCTGAGGAAGGAAACCTACACTATAGAAAGAACTGAGTCTTTCTATGTTATTCCGAAACATGTAGAGTGTCCTGTGCTGTTTTATTTTCACTCCATCCCAGTAGACCCAAGGGTCAGCTCACTGATCTATTATAACACTATAGCAGTTAGATCACGATTGATTGTTGTCTCCTCCATCTCTTTGATCCTATATTGATTCTATGTTTGTAGATATTTTGCATATTTTGTAAACAATAAAAACTTTGTGATAATTTTAAACAATACTACTGTATTCTATTCTTGCACATATAATTATTTCTTGGTGTTGTACTGCCCATAATATCCCCCTTGGGGCACATACCCTCTTTTGGCTTTCTTCATTATGGCCAATTATGGGTCTCGCAGCAGAGCACGCTGTGATTGGCCAAAGCATGCAGGTCAGGTGCATGCTTTGGCCAATCATCAGACATCAATGCACTGCGAACTTATGGTGCATTATGGGGCGTTCCGCGGTGCTCAAACTTGCCACGAAAGCCCCATAATATTTGCTGTTCGCTGCGAACACCTGATTTTCGGGTTGAACTTACGTTCGACTTGAACATCGCGCTCATCCCTAGCCTAGTTATATACTGCAGGTTTTCTGTTAAAGCCTGGGGAAAATGAGTTAAAGATTTGGGTAAACTTGTATAAAAACAAGAGGCTATGGGGGCGTGGCCTGACCTGACACGAAGATGGCTGCTTAGCTTGGAAGCTCCTGCTACCTCACGACCTAATATCTGACTAACGGAGGTATAACACCCCAAAAATTGCTGGTGTCATGGGGACAGCATCCCGGAATTCATCCACCTCCCGTTCCCGATCCCCCCGGGAACAACCAGGATCCCAGGGATATAATATACCTGAAATGTTCCGCTCAGGACGGGGTAATATGGCGTCTTCCCGCCAGAGGCTACCACAATCACAGGCTCCCTCACTCATGGGAACTCCATCAGCCTCCCCTCAGGCGATCTCCTCAGACAGAGAGGACACAAGAGATGCACCATTACCTCACTTGAACATCAATGACCTGAAGACAATCGCAGCGGACATAAAAGATACCCTGTCAGCGGCCATATCAGAGCTCCGACTGGATATACACGCACTCACTGACAGAGTGAGAGCAGTGGAAAAGATGACAGAACGCCATGACACTCAACTACAAAAAACCACTCGGCATGTAGACACACACACCCTCCAAATGAGGGATATGCAGAGGCACCTGGAAGACCTCGATAACAGAGGCAGAAGACACAATCTGCGGGTCAGAGGATTGCCAGAAACCATAGAAGGGGAGCAATTATTACCCTCCATCACTGATCTCTTTAACAAGCTCCTGAACAGGCCACCTCAGACCCATATTGAAATGGAGAGATTTCATAGAGCATTGAGACCCAAAGGAAGAGATACCGATCCCCCACGAGATATAGTATGCTGCATAGTGGATTTTAAGCTGAAGGAGGAAATACTGAGACGGGCCAGAATGAATTCACAGATCATCCATGAAGGAAAACAGGTTCAAATATACCAGGATCTCTCAGGGATAACCCTGCAGCACCGACGGGACCTGCGACCCTTACTAGACACCTTACGCACTCAGGGAATATCCTACAAGTGGAAGTTCCCGTTCTGCCTCTCAGCCACATCCCGAGGGCACACCGCTCTTTTGAAAGTGCCAGAAGATCTTCCTCCTTTCTGCGACATTTTAAATATCCCGCTGATAGATGTACCAAACTGGTATGCGGACTTTCGCCATTCAGCGGTCAGGAAGGAACCACCAGCGGAAGAACCAATGGAGGCACAGGCATCCAGGCACCAGAGGAGACGTTCTCCCTCGGCAACAGGTAACCGTCATGACTCCCGAGGCACATACCGCAGCACTAACCCCTTCTCCTCACCAAGCTCACGGAGGGCTAGGAGAGACCGCTAACTTTTGTCAGAGATCAGTTAACTTACATTAACGTTGAGTTGTGTTAGACTTATACTATTTCACCACAGTTATGTGTTCTCTTTATACGATATTGACCTGACAGCAACGAGTATATATCAATGGGCTGCATTGCCTGACATACTATCCCTGTCAAACAGCCTTAACACCCATTGGAATTCCTCTGAGGTTGTGATAGTTCACAACTCACTTCCATCCACCCCCTGCCGTGAAAATCTCATGTACAGCACGTGTTACAACTACAATACCCATACTCACTAACGGCAAACAAACATCAGCACGCAGTATGGCTGCCCCTCCTCCTCTTTACAACGTACGAGACAGCTCACGTTGCACAGAAGACCTCTTCCCTATACCACGCTCGTCACAGCAGAGACCCACAGAACACATCAGACAAGCACAGAACAGTCAACGGCTCTACAAATCCACCACGGACTAGAGTTGCCACCTCATCCCTTTAATCCAGGACACATATTGATTACACAGGTTCTGTGGCTGATTAAGGTGGTAATTAGACTCACTTGGAGCCTTATCTGCATTAAATCAGCCACAGAACCTGTGTAATTAATATGTGTTCTGGATTAAAGGGATGAGGTGGCAACCCTACCACGGACCGGAAATCTACAAACAAGATTAAACATACAATCGGGACTGTAAACCTCTGCCGGAACACAACAGAGGTAATTGTCCAGCAATAACTTTTATATTCTTTAAGGCAAGCTGTATGCTCCCATGTTTATACTTCCAAAGTTGCAAAACACCACCTTAAATGTAGAGGAAGCTTCTAAAACCACTTGCATTCCCCACTAAAAATCCAGAACTGATACGACATGGGAATTATCTTCATACCATCTCCTCAAATGCTATGGTTCCCTTTAAACTGTACCCCCTGGCATCACACCCCTATAGAGAAGACTGCTGACACCACTACACACGTCTGCTGGGTACGGTGTAATATTGTGGTTATAATTATCTAAGTTAAACTTTACTGTTTTACATTCCAGTTACCCTCTACAAGTAGAATGTTTATACATTGTTATTGTAAAAGTTAATACTGTTTAAAAACTAACTGCAAGACGCCTGTGGGGACATTTCCATGTTCTCTCACGGTAACTCCCAATGATCACTGTCCGCCGGGGCAGTAGCATCACATATGATTTCTCAAGGCTATCATTCCTAAGACAACGATTACACAGAAGAGGTATTTTATACCCCATGATCTGCTAAAACTGATTTAAATATATACCAATGAGTTACACATACACGGAAGTGTCGCCCACTAGAGGATTACACAAGATATAGACCCCCGCACCCTTCTTCTGTAATCTTCCAACACCTCCATCACCTTCCAACATGGTCAGTCGGTAGCGGATATCTCTAGGATCTGTGACCCCACTCGCGTCCGGCTTGGGACAACCCCCACACAGCAGCGGACCAGGGTGTGACCACACAGGTTGTGGGACGCGTTCTGACTCGGCTCTGTACATAACCGATACCCCCCCAAACGAGGTTGGGAGAAAGATTCTCCATCGCCTCATCGGTACATCGAATATTCTTTTTTTTTTTTTTAAAGGGGAGAAAAAAAAAGAAAAGTAACCTAAGTCTAACTTAACTCCTGAGACTTTCCTATACCCCTAAACCTAACTGCCCTTTACCCCACATCCACATACCTTCGTGGCGGAGGTCATGAGTACACTCAACTCACATCAGGATTGAGCTCCTTCAACCGCACACCTCAAACTCTGCTCTGTCAACATACGAGGTCTCAATACACCCGAAAAAAGATCACAATTACTTTCCTCTCTACAGAAATCAAAAATCCATATTGCACTCATTCAGGAAACCCACTTCAGAACAGATAGCATTCCCAAACTATACACTAAACATTATCCAACGGTATACCACGCAACCAACAAAGATGCAAAATCCAAAGGGGTTTCCATCCTAGTATCGAAACACTGCCCGCTGCTCATATCGGAAGTCCACAGGGATCCACTGGGTCGCTATCTTTTTATTAAAGGTACGCTTCACAAAAGACCCATCACAATAGCGAACATATATGCACCAAACACAAAACAAGTTTCTTTTTTCCGGACAACGCTACAACACCTTCTAACGTTTCAGTCGGGCACACTAATCGTAGGCGGAGACCTCAATGTGGCCTTAAATCCCTCTTTGGACACATCGAATGGGTTATCCTCACTGTCTTACAGAGCTTTACGGGCGATAAAAACGCAATTCAGTGATATGCTACTTCACGATACATGGCGTACTCTACATCCTAAAGATAAGGATTTCACCTTCTACTCTCCACCCCATCACAAGTACTCGAGAATTGACCACTTCTTTATTTCCCAAAATGATCTCTCATATCTCACGAAAGCAAATATTGAGCCGATGATCCTATTAGATCATAACCCCATCACTATGACCCTAAACATCCCCACCACAATGGATAGATCACACATTTGGAGACTCGATAATTCTCTTCTCACTGACCCAGAAACAACTCAAACACTTTCCAAAACACTTACAAATTACTTCGCTGAAAACATACAAGAAGGCTCTTCCCCGGACACAATCTGGGCGGCACATAAATGTGTTGTTAGGGGAGTATTCATATCCCAAGCAGCCAAACGGTCAAAACTAAGAAAAGCCCGCATTGAGGAATTGACTAAACGTATACATGCACTAGAACTAAAACACAAAGCAACCCTAGCCAACAATGCCTTGTCCGATTTGATACAAGCCAGAGAGGAACTCCTGGAGGTATTGAACAAATCAATAAAACGCAAATTCGCCTTGACTCAAAATATCTACTACGAGTTCGGAAACAAATCTGGGAGGCTATTGGCTAGGGCTGTACAAGTTAAGAAGGCGATGAACACTATCCACACAATAAAAGACACGGCAGGAAACACCTATGAGACCTCAGATAAAATAGCAGACCAATTCGTAAGGTACTTCTCCAAATTGTATAATCTAACTTCCCCACTGACAGCTTCAGACACCAACGACAGACGATCCAAGATACAAGACTTCCTAAAACAATATACCCCTTCACCCTTAAACGATGCAGAATCTGCAGGTTTAGACTCTCCACTATCTGTAGAAGAAATCCTACAGGCTTTGAAACAATTGAAAACCGGCAAAAGCCCAGGTCCTGACGGAATAACGGTGAGCTACTATAAAACCGTCCCAGATATACTCATTCCACATTTAGTACAGGCCTTTAATAATCTAAACCCCACAAATAGTGCGAACAAAGACATCTTAGAAGCACATATCGTTGTTATACCAAAACCTGATAGGGACGTTACCCTAGTATCAAACTATCGCCCCATATCGCTTCTAAACGTTGACGTAAAACTTTACGCCAAGGCACTGGCCAATCGTCTACTTCCCCTAATTCCCAGATTTGTATCCCTGGACCAAGTCGGTTTTGTCCCCGGCAGGGAAGCAAGGGACAACACCACAAAGGCTATAAATATCCATCATTGGCTTTCCTCTACCTCGACCCAGGGCTTTTTCTTATCCCTGGATGCGGAGAAGGCGTTCGACAGGGTTGCCTGGGATTACATGGAGGAAACACTTCGTATAGTGGGTATACCGCCACGCCTCTTACAGATGATTCTTGCTCTGTGAGTGAACGGTTGCCTGTCGGACGCCTTCTCCGTGTCTAACGGAACGAGACAGGGTTGTCCCCTCTACCCCTTACTATTCATACTCACCATGGAACCTATGCTATGCAAACTCAGAGAAAACCCTGATATAAAAGGCTTAGAGATAAATCACAGAAACTATAAAGTAGCTGCTTACGCAGATGACATCTTACTATTTCTAACGGAACCTATAACCACCATCCGCAAACTGCTTAAGGACTTCTCTCTATTTAAATTACTCTCCAACCTACAAATAAACTTTTCCAAATCAAAGGCCCTGAATATAACCCTGCCAAATACACTGGTTACACAATGTAAGAACAACTTCCCATTCCAATGGGAATCCCAAACCATCACATATCTGGGCATTAAAATTCCTACCAAGCTGACTGATCTATACGCTCAGAATTTTCAACCCACCTTAATGGCCATCCAAGGAGATCTGCATAAATGGCACACAGGCCCCTTTTCATGGCTTGGCAGGATAGCTATCTTAAAAATGAACGTACTACCTAGACTACTGTACCTGTTTCAGGCTATCCCCATCAAACTCCCCAAATCCTTCTTTGTTACCTACAAACGAATTTGTAGGGCTTTTATCTGGTCCTCTAAAACACCCAGATTGAGTTGGGAGAGGCTGACGCTCCCTAAATCGCAAGGAGGCTTAAATCTTCCTGATATTCAGAAATACCATTGGGCATGCCACTTGACTAGAATAGTCGACTGGCACTTACATGGAAGCAACAAGGACTGGATCCAGCTAGAGAATGCTTTCTCCCAAATCCCAGTGGCACACATACCCTGGCTTAATCCCTCGAGCATTCCTAAAGACCTTAAAACTCATCCCTTAATCAATGCTACAACACTGCAATTCAAGAATGCAAGTTCAAAATTAAACTTTAAACCCTTCCGCGGTCCCATGACTCCTCTAGAAAACAACCCAGATTTCCAACCGGACATCTCCTCACTCCCTTCATTGACAGACCCACCCAGACGACATATTAGGGTAGATCAATTGTTTCACAACGATAGATTGCTTTCACATCAAACTATGACTTCTCAGTTACCAAATTATCAAATACCATTTTGCAAGTACCTGCAAATTCGGCACTTTCTTCAACACTCTAATCCAAATCCTCAATGGTCCCGAGACCTCTCACCTTTCGAATCCATATGTAACAGCGAAGAACCGCAAAAACACTTAATATCAACGGTATATGCACTCCTTTTCTCCTCACATAAAATAAAAGACGACAAGCTGGTCAAACAGTGGGAAACAGACCTCAGACTGGACTTAAGCACGGAGGAGTGGGATCGCATATACAACTATATAAATAAAGGCACGATTAATGTATCAACACAAGAAAGCAGATTCAAAATATTTACAAAATGGTACAGAACGCCAGACAAAATCCACACGTTCCACCCTAGTATCTCCCCTTTGTGTTGGAGATGCAATGCATCTCATGGGACCCTACTCCACATCTGGTGGGAATGCACCCTCATTCAACCATTCTGGACAGAAATACATCGATTAATCAGTCAGATCACAACTATCACACCTGACTTTACCCCAGCTCAATTTTTACTACACCACACGACAATCCCTAGATCGACATACAAAAATTCCTTAGTTCTTCATCTAATAAACGCCGCTAACCAATGCATCCCAGTACATTGGAGAAGCACTTCCCCCCCAACAATCTCAGAATGGATATGCAGAGTTGACAAGACAGCTGAAATGGAAAACCTCATACACCAATCCCGAGACAAACCAACGAAATACTGGGAAATTTGGGCATGTTGGTTGCACTACAAAGAGAAACTAACAGATAGTGCTTCCAAAGGAATCTCTTCCCCCTTGTTACAAAGCACCACGTAGATCCTATTTCTACAAAAAAAAAAAAAAAAAAAAAAAAACTCAGTCCTCCGCCTTCCTCATACCTTTCCCCACCCTTCCCTCAATTTCATATAACTCAATTACTTTACACCGAACATATCACTAAATGCAATACATACACTTTCTAATAATAAGACTTAAAGCTTCACAGGTTGAAATACATTAATTGATACCCATACATAGATTTCTAATACCTAAGCTCACGCTTACTTACCATCAGGCTCTTTCCCCCTAGACGAAGCTCCGATCTTACCGAATCCTTCACTACACATGTAGGTGTTCCCCCCCTGACCACAGTTAGAACCCCTCTGGGGTGGTCAGAGAGGAGAACTAATATGGTCGGATAATATTCATACTTTTTACAGAGCCCATATCATGACCCTGATACCTCTGCCCGTTTTAAAACACGTTGTTTTTTCTATGATCTATACCTCACACGTCTACATTATACTAAGACAGTTACGAATATGTTGATTTTCAAGAGTTCATTCTTCTTACGAAACTCTAGGAATTTATATTATCGTTACATACAATGTCGGATAGACTGTTGACATATTGCATGTAATAGTGAATTATTGTAAAGTCATTGTATTTTAAGACTTCACTGTATTCCCTGTAAAATTGTAAACTTTCAATAAAATTTCTTTGGAAAAAAAACAAAAAACAAGAGGCTATTTTAACCGCTTCGCATTCATGCTATAGCCGAATGACGGCTACAGCGCGGATCTTAATTGCGGAGAGGTCATCAGTAGACTCCTCCCATGCATGAGCTGCCTGAGCACCGCTCCTCGCCCCCTGAGTCAATGAGATTTGGCTGATCACAGATCAGAGTAAGGGGCCAATCCTGGCCCCTTACCACATGATCAGCTGTCAGCCAATGACAGCTGATCACACGATGGAAACAAAAGATCGGTAGTCTGCTTTTTTTTCTCCTTGTGCTGACAGCATGAGCAGAAAAAAAAGACGATCAACGGCTTGTGTCAGAGGGACAGCGGTCCCAAAGAGGGTGAGGCATCACCCGAGTATCTATGCCCACCAGTGCCACTGCATAGCAATGCCACCTACCTGTGCCACCTATCAACGCCCATCAGTGCTGCCAATCAGTGCCTCATCATCAGTGCCACCTATCAGTGCCCACTAGTCCCGCCTCATCAGTGCACATCAGTGCAGCCTATCAGTGCAGCCTCATCAGCATACATGAATGAAGGAGAAAAATTACCTGTTTGCAAAATTTTATAAAACTATAAAACTGTTTTGTTTTGTTTTTTTTTTTTTTCATTTTTTTTTAGCAAAAAATAAAAAACCCAGCAGTGATTAAATACCACCAAAAGAAAGCTGTATTTGTGTGAAAAGAAATGATAAAAATTTTATTTGGGTACAGTGTTGCATGACTGTGCAATTGTCATTCAAAGAGTGACAACGCTGAAAGCTGAAAATTGGCCTGGGCAGGAAGGGGGTTTAAGTGCCCAGTAAGTAAATGGTTAACATCTGTCCTTTTGATTTCTTTGTCTTCTTCACTCTGGGCAACTTAGCTTCTCATATTACACAGAGCATGCCGAAAACCTCATTCTTTATTCAGCTGGCTTGAAAGATTCAGCCGTCTGAACAAGATATGGTCCGGAATCAGGAACTCTAATATTTTGTCATGGAGATATCCAAAACTGTTCACATATTGGAAGTAAGTAGTTGACAAGTAAAAAGATATTTTATTTTCTAGTCATGTTTCAGTACTATGATAGAATTTGCTTCCTTAGACTTTTGCATTTCATAGAGGACAATGGGGTATAGGTATTCAATACCTGCCAAAACCTTTTTTGTAGCTAAAGAACTGGTAGTCAAGATATGGATGTTACCTACCCACTTGCAGTTAAAGACTGTATTGAAAGCATTCATTATATGTTGAAACTGAAAAAAACTAAAGCAGTACTCAACCCAAAACCAAAAATGTTATATATTGCAACTTCGCATTCATCAGATGTGGTCTCTACATCGGTTTTCCTTTCTTTGTCTTTTCCCCCTCTGTTTTAACCTGGTGATCTAGCCAGTAACTCACCTCCAGTATTAATGAAACAGCTCTGGAGGAAAGCGCATTTATAATCAGTTACAGCAAACTGTTTTTCTTTTTGGGATAAATATTTTGCATGAATAAATAAAAGCTGATTATTTCAATCTCCCCTGCCAGTGCTAAGTGGTTTTCCTCATCCATATAAACTAGGGGTGTTGAATATAATCGTTGGATCAATGCAGAGACTGGCTGAATCACATTTGGTGAATGACGTCTTCCCGGTGCACAGCGCCCTGCCTTTCCTCACAGCAGGAGGTGGATAAGGCCCTCCCCCTTCCTAGTTGGGTGCTTTGAAAAAGGAGGAGATGTGGGCATTAGCCATGCCCTGTTTTCCCGCCTCCCATCACTGACATTACCCCCAGCCGCTAGTGTTCGGGGTCTCTGCATTGCAGGCTGCTGCTGCCAGAGACCCGAGCGAGTGTCCTAACTCCTGGAATACTGGACGCGCTCCTCCTCAGTCCTTCTTACTACTCAGACAGACTGCAGTGTCAGACATCAGGTACTTGGTACTACTGTTTTCCTGCCTCCCATCACTGATGTGTTACTACATAAGTAGTTTTCCTCATGGCAATGTCAGAAGGGGGTCAATAACTCCAGAGGTTGTTTCTAATTATCATGGAAGAATGCTTTAAATAATGTGTGCATTGGGAAAGTCTTTGCAGCTGTAAGAGCTCTAAATACCCCTATGCCTGGCACAGCAGGCTGATCCTCTAACTGCATTGTGGAATACAATATATCAATCAAGTTAGAAACAACACTTTGTAAATCGTCAAACCTTGAGTCATTTGGAAGTTACTAAAGTACAGCCTTTTCATACTGTGAGGACCCTGACTCTAAATCAGCCTCAGCCCTTAGAGATGGAAGCTCAGTAGTATTACATTTAGACCCATGGATGGTGCCAAAGCACACTTAGAGCCTCTGAAGTAAATTGCTCCATTAAATTGACATAGACTGATAAAAACCCAAAGTGTATATAAGGGGTAGTGTGGGCACATGGAAGGCCTCGGTCTACTGTGGTGCAGCTATAGAAGACTCCAATAAGAATGACCCTATAATAAATGGGGTCCCAAGGTCTAGGTTGCAAGTTTCTGTTCTTTCTGGGGATACCAAGATCTCTCCTTTAGTAGAAGTAGTACTCCCTGTATCTCTTATAAAAGACATGTTGCAGCACACAGCAGAAAACAAGTGGGCCAAAGTGAGGCAAATCTTTGCATACTCCCAAAACCAAGCAGCTGATAAGGGTGGCAGGTGGCTGCTATTAACTGTTTGTGTGCCAAGTCCTTGACACTTATGGCAATGGCAAACAGTATAACTAACCCATAAGTCTCATTCATAATTTCTTATCTTTCTGTGGAAAAAAAAAAGTATGTCTTCTCTTGTATGGTATAAACTAAAGCTGAACTCCAGGCAGGTAGAAAAACAACAATCATGCATTCATTAAAATCAATAAAAAAAGTAAAAAAGGGCACGTTTACATAGGTTGAAAAAAAATAAGGAAGAAAAACGTCATCATCTAGTTGTTCAACCAAGAATAAATAAATAAATAAAATAATTAAATAAATAGAAAACCTCAATAGAGGCAAAAAAATGTATGGTCAAATTTACTCCAGTAGCCAGGTAAAAAAAAACCCTTCCTGACAGGCTCCATGGCAGCATTCGTGTGGGTAGGCCCCGCCTCCATAACTACCCAATAGGACCCCTCTCCCATAAATCTTTGCTCTAGGCTGCTATCCATGTTCCTTTTTTGTCCTCCTCCATAGGACTAGGTGTTGGTTCTCCTACCTGAAGATAATCCTCCCTACGATCGAATCAGCCGAGTGCCAATTTTATTCCTCCGATAGGCCCTGACTGTTAAGCAGGGTATGGAGTGTATAGCAGAGTAGCGCTGAAGATTGGATTGGTTAATCTATGTGTGTACGGTCTGTTTGCCTATTGTTCCAGGCGACCATTATCTGCTGCCAAGTCCGGTATGTGTGTGTATGGCGGTTCCTCAGCCCAGGTGATCGTAGGTGGAGGGGTAAGTTTTCAGATTTATATACACATGGCAGCAGTGTTTGTGTTGTTTCTACCTTTCCTATATGTTTTTCCCTCATCGCTGGTGTCCTAGCTGGCGCAGACGCTTCCTGCGTTCCAGCAGCCACTCTCTCGTTAATTTCCGGGTACCGGCGTGCGCTCTGCACATGCGTGGACCCGATACGAGGCTTGGTTCACACATGCGCGCGAGCATCTCGCGTCTGACATCGGCGATGATGTCACGGGCGCCACTTTTAAAAGCTGTGGCAAGCTTACAGAGCCCCGGGAATGATCGTGGGGGATACGGCGATTTCCCAGGGCAACTATCTTGATGATTCAAGGTAAGACAAGCTCTATTGTCTGGGTATGAGGTCTTTGTCAAGCCAGATGATGTGTGAATCTGTCTCTGCAGTTTTCTATTGTGTTGACACTATGGACTCCTCACTGCCCCCTAGTGGCCAGCCCGCTTGTAGCAGGTATGTTTGCATGCTTTAATAAAGTTGGCACTGTTGTGCATTTTTATACAAAATACTCTTGATACCATACATTTACTTCCTGCCAGGAAAATCCTCCAAGGGCAACCTCGGTGTACTTATAGTGCAGTTTTTTCTTGTTCCAGTTTTAAGGATGTTGGCATTTTGTACATACCTTACTCTCATTTCAATCTTCATTCCCTATGTTTGCATTTATGCTTCTTTACCTGTGCAAGGATTGAGAGTAGGATTTTAGGACACTAGCTGATTCCTGTCTCTATCTTTTCTGTGCTTCTTTCCTTACAGCCCTTCTAGGTCTGATCCACACCGTAGTTCCCATAAAGGAAGTGGATCATCAAAATCACACCACCGGCTATCTTTCTCCAGGTCTAGCCATCATAGATCTCCTTCCAGATCTGAACAGCGCAGTAAAAATCCTTCTCATCCCCCTTCATCTCACTCTAGCAAGAGATCAGAAAAATCATGCTGGGGGTTCAGGATGCCTGTTCCAGTAGACAAATCTCTCTGTGATCACTGCTTCTCTAAAGCTGCAGATGAGAGGGATGGTGCAGACCAGCTTTTAGAATCTATAGTGAGACGGGTTGTGAAAGAATCTCTACAGGAAAGGGAGGCTCAACAACCCCGTCATTCCCCATCAGACCCATTATGCCCTGCAGTGGGAGAGGGTTCAGTACTTGAGACATGGGAGTCTTCCCAGCCAAGTCGCCATTCTGCTCCTGTTTCAGACAGCGAATCGGATCTGGAAAATCCTGGCATGGGGTTTGAATATGCTTTAGTCCCTTCTTTGGTGAAAGCAGTGAGAGAGGCCCTGAAGTGGGAAGATCCAGTTACTTCCCCCCAAAACAGAGACATTTTTTCAAGCAGCTCAATAAGGAGCGACAATATTTTCCTTTTCTCTCTGAGCTGGGCGATATCATATCTGAGGAATGGAGCAAGATGGACAAGAAGAGTTCCATGCAATCAAAAGTCTTGAAACTATATCCTTTTAAGGAAGAGGAAGTAAAACACCTTGAGTCAGCTCCTTTAGTGGATGCAGCACCGATGAGACTAGCAAGATATGTAACTTTCCTTAGAGGATACTGTATCCTTTAAAGATCCTCTGGAAAGACGAATTGATTCCGATCTAAAAAGGATCTACCTGACATCAGGAATGGCATGTAAGCCAGTACTTGCAATAGCTGCAGTTTCCAAAGCTTTGGAATCTTGGCCTGATAATGTGGATAAGCTCTTAAGAGGTATCTCTATTGAAACAGCTAAAGATTCTCCTATCCAGGAGATCAGGCTGGCATCAGCCTTTCTTGGGGAGGCCTCTATTGATGTCATCCGCCTGATGTTCTGGGTTATGTTGGCGGCTGTTTCAGCATGTCGTGCCTTATGGCTCCGTCCGTGGTTGGCGGATCCGGCTTCCAAGCAAGCTTGGTGCCGAATTCCTTTTGAAGGAACTTCATTGTTAGGCAACAAGCTTGATAGTGCCATAACCCGGGCCACGGGCGGTAAGTCTGGTTTCCTCCCTCAAGACCAACGTCTACAAAATCAGAAACGCAATTTTCCTAGAAGACAAAGTTCTGATCTCGCTAGGGAAGCACGCAGCTACAGGCCTGGTTGGGAGTTTTCAAGGTCCTGGAAATCCAGGCAGTCCTCTTTTAAGAGATCCACAAAGGGTGGTTCCTCTGGCTACCAGGACTCCACTAAGTCCTTTTGAGATTGGGCCCGCTCAGGCATGCCATGTGGGGCTCATCTTTGCCACTTTGGGCATGTCTGGGCGGCCTCAATCTGGAATTACTGGACCATCAAAACGGTTTCCTCCGGTCACAAGTGGGTCTTCAACAACACCCCAAGACTCAGATTTGTCCCTACAACTCTCTCAGGTTCAGAAGAAAAAAATCAGGTTCCGTTAACCTACGTGAACTGTTTATTGGCTCAAGGCGCAGCCATCCACCTCTGTTCATGATACAGAAGAAAAATGGTACATGGAGGCCAGTAATAGACTTAACCCATCTCAATTCCTTTATTCGGAAGGAAAAGCTCAAAATGGAATCTTTACTTATGATTCAACAGTCAGTACATCTGGGAGATTGCATGATTTCAATTGATTTGAAAGATGCTTACTTTCAAGTGCTGGTGGCAACGGATTTCCAACAATTCCTCAGCTTTGCGGTAGGCAATCAGCATCTGCAGTTCACATGTCTACCTTTCGGCCTAACAACGTCACCTCGGGTCTTCTCCAAGGTCCTATTATCTGTCGTAGCTCTACTCCACATCAAGGGGGTTCGTCTTCACCACTATCTAGATGACCTACTTCTTCTAGCTCAAAACAAAGATCAACTTTTAGAGCACAAGAGCTTAGTCATTTCCACTCTGCAGGAATTTGGGTGGCTTCTGAATTTAGAGAAGAGCACAATCCCTTGTGTTTCTAGGGGCTCACTTCAACACAATGGAAGGCACCATCTCCCTTCCAGAAGAGAAGATTGGAGTGATTCGAGACAGAATACACGCAGCCCTTGCGTCATCTCACCTCTCCGCTCTCCAATGCTTGAAAGTAATTGGCACAATGACAGCCACCATTCCTATGGTGAAGTGGGCCCAATGGCATACACAACCCTTCCAAAAAGGGTTCCTTCAACAATGGGATTCTTCCAGCCAAGTCCAGCGCATACACCTTACTCCAACCATGAGAACTTCTCTCCTTTGGTGGCTTCAAGGGAAAAATCTGCGCAACCACCATTCAATCATTCCCATCTCATGGGTCACAATAACATCGGATGCCAGCAATCGGGGATGGGGCGCTCACTGCCTTTCAGAGGTGGCTCAGGGCAGATGGATTTCCCCTGCTCGAGGGATTGTCTCCAACATTCTGGAGCTGAGGGCTGCCTTTCAGGCACTCCTGTCATTTCGCCATCTAATAAAGGTGATAAGAAATATGTAAAGAATTACAAGTGATATCGACATTTGCCTTGTTCCTTATATGCTTTCTTTCTAGCTAAAATGGCACTGACTTATTGTTTATGCAACCTGCTTATTTCTGACTAATGCCTTAAACCATACTTAAAAGAACTAGCAAACGTTTACCATATTAGGGCATATTGTGAAAGGACACACTGTTTTTTTGACAATAAAGCTGACGATGCACCATGAGTCACCAGTGTGCCTTAGCCAATGGCAGCTTGCCAAATACTGCTATAAAATGACATGTGTAAAAGGGTTCCTGTGTGACTCTGCTGGAACTCCTTGCTGTGAACAGAGTTCACCCCTATGTATCGATACATTTGTAATAAATCTGTCTTCTAATCAACATGACCGGAGTTGACTGATCAGTGAGAGAGTGGAATTTTACTGACATCACGGTCCTTTCGAGCCGGAAGTAAGGATTAGGTGGTGGATCGAACGGTTCCGTCCAAAATATTGGTGAGTATCAGACTACCTCTCGCCGAGACCTAGGTCCTCCCACTCAAGTTAAGTGGTAAAAAAAGGTTGGTCGGTTCCGGGATCCACACCTGACTTCTACTCCTGGACTTCTGATCCAGTCCTCCGAGTCTGTAAAAGGTAAGACAGATCTTTTCTTTTCTCTTCTAGTCGAGGTGATTTGGGTTTTTATTGAGTATGCCGGCACTGTATTGATCGTAAAAGATCTAGGTGACACAGGGGCCGAAGACAGAGGCACTTGGGGACGTTGCCTATGGTAAATAGACGTAGCCCGCTGTCCGAGACAGATTACAAAAAATTTAAGGTACCGAAAGATGATAGATGATTGATAATTGTTGTGAATAGTGACTACAAGTAATCTGGATAGATTACAGAGAGTCACAGTAGCCATTACAGGTTTTTTTCTAACTGAGTGGTGGTTGGGACAAACAGGAAGTGAATATATGAGCAGGAATCAATCTAACTTGATCAGAAACACTTCCCCCATAGATCGATTGTTTTTCTCTTTTTCTCTCGAGAGCAATATTTCCTGCACTGTTCCTTTTGCTGCATTTGTTAAATCATGAGACTAACTCTCGCTCTTTCCTCCTCATGTTTAACATATTTTTGCTTTTCTTATATTCTTACTGTTACCGTGATCCAAGGGTTGCGCTAGTCTGGTGGTTTACAGGTTGATAAAAGGCCTGCTTTATGATCTGTCTGGCTGCAAACTTGTGGTTAAAAAAAAACAAAAAACTGGACTCACTCACTACTCCCCCCCCCCCCACGGACACCTAAGTGCACTTCCTCTTTTGTGTGAGTGTGTCTAAAAAAAAATAAATAAATAAATTAAAAAAATAATACAATTCTAATGAGAACACTAAGAATACTGTTTGTTTTGACCAACTGTACTTTGTAGTAAATAAGGTAAAGGTATACGTTGTTTTATATTTTGACCAACTGTACTTTGTAGTAAATAAGGTAAAGGTATACGTTGTGGTGTGTGTGTGTGTGTGTGTGTGTATATATATATATATATACATACATATACATACACAATTATTTCCTGTTTGGAGAGTTTGGACTTTGTTTGCTGTTTTATATAGATTTTGGCAAAGTTCAAGAGTAGAATTACCAGTCTTGTATTCTAAACTCAAGGGGAAAAAAAAAAAAAGTATGGATTAGAAATGGCGGAATACTGGTTTGAGCATGCTAGAATTAGAGTAGAAGGAAGGAGAACAAAGGAGAAATGCCAAGCCCAACTGCCCCTAGTGGACAAAGAGGCAGACAAAACGGTCAGCCCCTAACTATGACTGTTTTTAGACCATGGACTGAGAGTGATGTGCAGAAGACTACCGAGCATATTAAATATCCTAAGTTTGCAGCCCCAAACCAAATCATTGAAAATATGGAAGGTCTGAGGAACAGTTATAGGCTAAACGGGGTCAAATTGGAAAGGGCCTTAAGGAGGGTTCTAGGATCAGATTGGGCATCAGTAAAGGGAAATTGGGACCCCTGTGTAGCCACAGTGCCCCCTCAACAAAGAGGGGAACCACTGGCCCTTGATAGCCAAGATTTGACCGACAGATTGACTGCCTTCTATCAGAGATGCAATCTCCGATGGGTATAACGAACTGACTGGCAAAAGATTAATATGACTGTAAAGGAAGACAAGGAAAGTGTCAGTGATTATCTAAATAAACTACGAGAAGTTTTTAAAATGTTCTCTGGGCTCACCGAAGCTGAGGATGTGAATAATGCATATCAACAACAGCTAAAGATAGCTTTTGTTAATGGATTAAAACAGGATCATAAGTATTACATTGTTAAAAACATGGTTACTTACCGAACTGCATCAGTTTTAGATGTTTTGCAATATGTTAAGCATTCTGAGAAGTATTTGAAAGTGATGGAAAAAAATGTGAAAGTAAAGGTTTTTGTGCAAGGTGATGAAGGAGATACCCCCTTAAGAATGAAGCAGAGGAGGGTATAGCCCCTGCAATACCCCTCTTTTTCCTGTTAAGAAGGCTCCGCCTTCCACAGGCTGGAGAATGGTACAGGATTTACAAGCTGTTAACCAGGCAGTTATACCAAGGGCATGAGGTAAATAAAACTAAACTCCAGTTGTGGCAACAGCAGGTCAAATACTTAGGGTACAATATCTCAAAAGAAGGTCGACACCTGGATGAGGAGAGAATTTGAGCCCTCCACCAGGTGCCAAAGCCAGAAACAAAGAAACAAATGATGTCTTTTTTTGGGCATGACAAATTTTTGTAGAACTTGGATTTCTGGGTATTCAATACTGACCGCGCCCCGTTGGTCCATACATTTGAGCCCAGCACGACACCTTTACTGTATGACAATACTTTTGACACAACCTCACTTAACAATACAGGGATGTACTACATTAAACCCATCCACACTAATACCACTTCCTACTGATGGTCATAAACATGACTGTACTGCTGCCATCGCTGAAAAGGTGCTGTCATGAAGTGATTGGAAAGATGTACCGTTATCTAACCCTGACATGACACTTTTTGTTGATGGCTCCAGTATGAAAAATCCAGATGGCACAAGTGTAATTGGATATGCAGAAGTGACACATGACAGAACAGGAAATCATAGAGAGATCATACAGTCCTTACTGATATACAGCAGAATGTATCCCCTGGGGAGAAACAATATCGGAAAACAAAAGGTTGCACAATAATAGATAACATCTACACATCACCTGAAGGAAAGCTGGTATTGCCAAAATCCTTATTTAGGTATGCAGCAGTATTGACACATGGAGTAACTCATGTGTCAAACAGGGGATGACTGAAATGTTAAATAAGGTATGTACAGCCTATGGCTTCAAAAACTACTAAAAAAACTTTTTGTTCTCAATGCATTATATGCTAGCCTCGTGCGTCTCGACGCCACGCATTCCGCACCAGTGACGTCCTTAGTTGGCGCCGTCTGGTTTTGCGGTTTCTCCATCTGGCTGATACATTGGCGGGATTAGGTCTGGCGCCATTGGCGGGCAGACGCTTCCCGCCCGTCATCACGCTTGCGTGACGTTGGTATTGTCTGCCCTATTTGACCGGCTCACCTGGGAGTCCCCATTTACAACTGACCAGATGACCGGCTTGCACTGCTTGATTTACTGCACACGTACAACCTATACCTGGTACTACAGGGTAATTCTATATGTCACGACTTGTTTATATTCTACTTTTTCACCTTTTTTTCACTCTACACTTGTATCATTGTCTCATGAACATCACCTAATAGGTTTCTTCTCTGTAAGCACGCTTCCAGTGTTTGCTTACTTATTCTTTCAGAATTCTCACTGGTCCCTTTTACATCCCACCTTTATCTTTGCTTTGCACACTATCCAGCAGGTATATCACTACCTACACCCCATCCTGCACTTTTATCACCCTATTTTTACCTTTTTTCCTCCATGTATCCCTATTTCCTCTGTGCTTGACAGTGCTGCCGGGTGTATCATATACAATATTTTTAATTATCTTACAGATTTACTGGCCACTATTGGCACAATACCCAATATACTACATTTGTTCCCTGGTTGGGGACGTTTTCAGTGTGGGCCTGTTACTTATGGGCGGACTTCTATACCTCAGCTCCCGGGGGGGCTTGATATGGTGACCACTGCACACCGGGATTATTCGGAGTTCAGTGTTCCAATGGGATGTAAGTTTGTGGATTTGACCATCTCTATGCTCTATATATATCTTTTTACATATAATACTTTCCATATCATGGGCCCCATTTTTTGATTTAGAACATCTCCATTATTTACAGATATTCAATATCCGCTCCTGATGAGTCGGCTAACCGACGAAACACGTCGAGCTGTTGAGGATGTAACCCCTCACATTTCCACCAAGATTTTTATGAATTTTACTGTATATTACAAGTTATACTCATGAAATATGTATTATTGTCCCCTTGTTATGGCAATTATGTTTTACACTCTGTTTATATGTATGCAATTTACTTCCCAAGATGTCTGCATATGCACTGAGCAATTTTTTGTTATATATAACGTTACGCAACTTGATACTCATGTACATTAAAAATATTTATTTTTACTCTCAAATTTGTGTTTGAACCTGCCTCATTTAAAGTCCCATACTCTTTTATTATTTTTTGAACACATTTTGTAAATCAGACCATAAAACACCTAACAGAAGTGATGGGTATAGAAGTAAAGAATCACTGTGCATATCACCCTCAGTCAGCAGGGCTCGTAGAAAGACATAATGGGATATTAAAGAGCAAGCTAAAAAAGGCTATGGAAGAGACAGGGAAAAAATTGGATGTACTGTCTCCCACTAGCTATTTTAAGCATGCACATCACCCTCACTAAAGAGGGGCTGAGTCCATTTGAAATGATGTAGGGTAGACCTTATAAAATACCTTTATTACCAAATGAAACCCAGACAGAGGAAGGGGAGAGAACCTTAGCAGTCAAGGTTATTAAAACAGAAACAAATTAACCAAGAGTGTTCCATTCCAGAAGGAGAGCCCATAGGAGAAGACAAAGTACAAATCAGGTGCTCATCAAGGTGATCAGAAAGAAGTATTGGCACTCCCCTAAGTGGGACGGGCCATATCAAGTACTCCTTACTACTCCCACTGCAGTAAGAATTCCTGAAAGGACTATCTGGATTCACCAATCCCACTGTAAAAAGATAAACATAGGCAGAGTAGGGACAGAAAGACTGAAGGAGGGGCAAAGTCCAACTACAAAGGGAGGCAGATAAAAGGTCTGCTTGTCTCAACCTTAGTGAAGAAAAGGCCCTATTTAGGCCCCCCTCACTTCAGATAGGATGGTAGGGATTTTGTTCCTCGTGGGAGTATTGGTGACTCTAGGAGAGGCCTATGTACGGGGAGGTAAGAGACACGGGAGGATAGTGGAACCAATCAATTGGGAAGAGACAGGAAGAGCATTGAACCTCACCTTTGTTGAAGGAACCACCAGTACTATACAGGTAGATTTCTGCCAGATGACAGATTGTGGAGATAAGGTAGAAGCAAGCAAGTTGACCTGGGCAGACAAATACGTGTGCTACCTGGCTGGAACCTACGTGTACTACGTGGGATTTAGTCATGTGGACAACTGCAGCCCAGGATTGGGGATATGAGATCCCAGCAGCAGGAGATTTAAAGAATAGATTAACCATAACTAAAAGCAGCCCACTCTCCCTGTACAGAATCAAAGAATTGCAATATATTGTTGATTTCCCTGAAGGACCCAAAACTAGAAGATCAGAGGTTATACCATTTAGGAGCTTGGATATCAGGAACTGACCTTTTGGGAAAATTCTTCCTTGAAGTTAAACCAAAGAATGAGACAAACAAGAAGAAAGAATTAGATAATGAGGACCAATTTAAAGTAGAGGTATTAGGATCCACAGTGAGATTCAACAATCTCACAGTGGAAGAATCTATAACATTAGAAACAGGAAACCAGGATAAGAATGGCTTGAATGGTTAATCTATACTGCGAACATCCTTAAAAAAAGAGAACTGCTTGGTCTGTGCAGGGGCCAGACCCCAGCTGGCTACAGTGCCTTTTCCCTTAAATAACAATATAGAGCCAGATGGTTTAGGCTGTATGCTAAAGCTATATCAAAAAACATACAAACCTGACACCAACACACCCTATCACATGTTAAGTTTGTTGTTTCCCCAGGTTCAGAGACCTCAGATACCCCCTGCTGTCATGGCATACCCTGACAACTTTACTTGTTTTGCACTTCTGGGGAATGAGAGTGGCAAAGATTTGGGACTTTACTGGATGACTACTGCATGGAGAGGATTAACAAAATTGCAAAGGGAGAGGGTGTCAACTGGGTTGAGCACGACACCCAGAGGGTGGACATCTGGTGGTTATGCGGAGACAAGAGGCTCAGAGCGAACATCCCAGCCAATTCCCGAGGGGATTGTGCATTGGTACAGCTAGCAATGCCTCTGCGCTTACTGTCAGAGTCCCCTTGGAAGAAGGTTCACCGGAGGAGCAGAAGGGACACCTCTCCTGTGGGGTCTTTTGACCCCCAGATCTATATAGATGAGATTGGGGTTCCGTGTGGAGTGCCGAGCGAGTTCAAAGCTAGGAATTAAGTGGCAGCTGGATTTGAGTCTCTTCTCTGGTGGGTGACAGTAAACAAAAATGATGACTGGATTAACTATATATACTATGTCACGGAACGTCCCACACTCCGCTTGAGTGCTTCCGTCATATACCACTTCCTCCCAGTCTGTATACAGATATCAGATATTCCAACCTTTCTGAGCACAAAACAAGGCGACACTTGCTTGTTGCTAACATGAACTCACTTTATTCAGAACCAGAATACAGTCTTATATACAGGAGAAGATGAGGTTCCACCCTCCTGCTCATATTACTCTAACAATACAAACGTAACCTAATTAACATGAGCTAATTAACCAATCCTTTATACAGCCTAGGTGACTGAGACATGACCTTTTGCCCAGACTGAGTTAATTATCACAGGACATTTTCTCACAATAGCAGCAGCTCCAATAGGAGTCATCCCGTCTCCTACATTGTATAGAGGATAATGTGATCAGCTCATTCAATTAACATAAACACAGGTAGTTGGAGTTGATGACACCAGCATCTCCTCACAGTATGTGTCCCAACAGTATAATTCAGTCTTATCAGCAGGGGGCTGCTGGAGGACTCCCCCCTCCCTCTTCAGGGACACAAATCCCAAATGACCACAGCAAGGAGTCCCCAACAGAATCAAACAACATACAATATATACATATATACACGACTGAGTCCGATTAGTACAGTTCAGACTGGATTTCTAATTCACCTCACAAAGAGTATTGTTCCATTGAAAATCCAGGGCCCATAATCAAAAGGCAAGAGGTTTGCATTCAGTCCTCTCCAACAGCCTCTGTCCCGGCTAGGTCTGTCACATTTCTCCCCTTTCGGCAGGAGACTAACACAGGAGGAGACCCCAGACAGGTTGACTCCGAAGTTAGTCCATAGTTCCAGTCCTCTATTGCCTGTACCCACACAGTACCCCAAACAAATGTTCCAAACAGAGTATTACTCACCCAGCCATCCTCTGCCTCTCTCAGAGAACATGCCCACCGCTGGGGAGAGGCCTGGACTGGCCCTTCTCCCTGGAGTCCTTTCTGCCGCTGGAGAGAAGACAGGGGGACTGGGCTCATTCCATCCTGCTGTTGGGGATGTGGGCCGACTGCCCAGCATCCCTGGGGTATACAGGTGGGGACTGAAGCCCCATCCACCGACACCAGATCAAGCTGCAGTTGTGAGGTGTTGACTGCATTCTCTCCTTGGATCCTGATCTGCAGCTCGCGATAGACTGCCACCTCCTCAACTTGGGCCTCCACAATTGCTGCAGGTGTGGGTCAGAGGTCTTGGACCCTCTGTCCGGTTGCCAGCACTTCTGCTGGGGATTTGCTAGGTGGTTCCTCCTCTACAGAAACGTCTATCAAATCCTCAGTCTCTGGAATTGCTAAAAGTGTGGGACAAAGGTCTTGGACCCTCTGTTCAGATACCAGATCTTCAGCTGGAGAAGTTTGTTGTAACTCCATAGATGCTGCTGGCAGAAAATCACATGTCCCTGTCAGTGTTGTGGGAGAAAGGCCGACTACCTCTTCTCTCAAGAAGGCCGAAGCCACTGTTGGTGCTGGGCAGAGCACGTGAACTTTGGCCCTGATAGCAGCTCTTCTGCTGGAGGCTCATCAGGTTTTTCTTCCTCAGCAGAAAAGTCTATCAAATCCCATGTCTCTGCAACTGATGTCTGGGGATAGTGGTTCACCATCTCCTGTCCATGGAACCCAGAAGATGCTATCATTGCTGGGCAGAGGTTAGCAGAGCTCTGCCCTGTTGTCAGCACTTCAGGTTTGGGGACGGCAATCTCCGGATTTTCCACTGTCGATTCTCTGCCATGCTGCTGAATGTGTTCTAGCAGTTTCCTGTATGCCCTTTCCAGATGCCGTTCCTTCCTTAGCAAATGGTCCAGATCAGGTTTGAGCTCTGAGACCCCTGCAAGACCGAGCATAGCCTCTCTATATTCTCGCAGGTCCTCAAGGTCAGGTTCCCCTTCATCGCCAAACATAAAATGATCTGTAAGGCTCTCCCACAGCAATCCAGGGCCTCCAAAGTCATATCCCTCCGGAGAGCATTCTGTTGTCTCCCCTAAATATCCCTGCTCTGCGTGCCATTGCAGAGCCTGATAACGATTGTCCAGCTCTATCTCCTGCTGGACCAGCCTGTCCAACTCAGTCACCCATTGCTCCTGGGGCCGCTCTCCCGGGAATGCCATCTGCAATGCCCGTTGGTCACTGGCCCGTTGCTCTTGAGTTGGAAAGCACTTGCCCTGTTTTATACCAGCGAGCTGGAGGGCTCCAATCCAGAGCTCCACCTGAATCTGCTGCCTGAGCTCCAGGTATTCATCCTTAGACACAGTCCTGGTGTATGTTGAAAGGATGATCCGCAGCAGCTCCGGGAACTCTTATGCCAGGTCCATATCTCCGCTGGGGTGACTGAAGTCTGCTATGCTGATCTTGGATCCAGTTGGAGGTTTGGATGTCCCAGACTGCAGGAAGCTATCCCACTGCTGCCACCAGTGTCACGGAACGTCCCACACTCTGCTTGAGTGCTTCCGTCATATACCACTTCCTCCCAGTCTGTATACAGATATCAGATATTCCAACCTCTCTGAGCACAAAACAAGGTGACACTTGCTTGTTGCTAACATGAACTCACTTTATTCAGAACCAGAATACAGTCTTATATACAGGAGAAGATGAGGTTCCACCCTCCTGCTCATGTTACTCTAACAATACAAACGTAACCTAATTAACATGAGCTAATTAACTAATCCTTTATACAGCCTAGGAGACTGAGACATGACCTTTTGCCCAGACTGAGTTAATTATCACAGGACATTTTCTCACAATAGCAGCAGCTCCAATAGGAGTCGTCCCGTCTCCTACATTGTATAGAGGACAATGTGATCAGCTCATTCAATTAACATAAACACAGGTAGTTGGAGTTGATGACACCAGCATCTCCTCACAGTATAATTCAGTCTTATCAGCAGGGGGCTGCTGGAGGAATCCCCCCTCCCTCTTCAGGGACACAAATCCCAAATGACCACAGCAAGGAGTCCCCAACAGAATCAAACAACATACAATATATACATATATACACGACTGAGTCCGATTAGTACAGTTCAGACTGGATTTATAATTCACCTCACAAAGAGTATTGTTCCATTGAAAATCCAGGGCCCATAATTAAAAGGCAAGAGGCTTGCATTCAGTCCTCTCCAACAGCCTCTGTCCCGGCTAGGTCTGTCACATTCCGGGACAGAGGCTGTCACATACTATAACCAACAAAGGTTTGTAAACTACACCAGGGATGCAGTTAAGGGATTGGCAGAGCAATTAGCCCCTACCTCTCTGACGGCATGGCAGAATAGGATGGCATTAGATATGGTCCTAGCAGAAAGAGGAGGGGTCTGTAAAATGTTTGGTGGTATGTGTTGCACCTTTATTTCTAACATTACAGCTCCTGGAGGAACCGTGACTAGAGCCCTCGAAGGATTAACAGCTTTATCGAATGAATTAGCGGAAAACTTGGGTATTGATGATCCATTCACAAATTGGCTTGAAGGTTGGTTTGGGAAATGGACTGGACTTGCCAAGGTCAAGGACTTGCTAAGGTCTGAAAACCCAGTTGTGAAACGGACCTGCACTGAAGTAATAAATTGAGGAAGCAAATATAGATATCAGAGGAAGGAATGATAAGAAATATGTAAAGAATTACAAGTGATATCGACATTTGCCTTGTTCCTTATATGCTTTCTTTCTAGCTAAAATAGCGCTGACTTATTGTTTATGCAACCTGCTTATTTCCGACTAACGCCTTAAACCATACTTAAAAGAACTAGCAAAAGTTTTTCCATATTAGGGCATATTGTGAAAGGACACACTGTTTTTTTGACAATAAAGCTGACGATGCACCATAAGTCACCAGTGTGCCTTAGCCAATGGCAGCTTGCCAAATACTGCTATAAAATGACATGTGTAAAAGGGTTCCTGTGTGACTGTGCTGGAACTCCTTGCTGTGAACAGAGTTCACCCCTATGTATCGATACATTTGTAATAAATCTGTCTTCTAATCAACATGACCGGAGTTGACTGATCAGTGAGAGAATGGAATTTTACTGACAAAAGGATTCATCAGTAATGCTAAGGTTGGACAATACAACCGTGGTGGCTTACATAAAGAAGCAAGGTGGAACTCGCAGCTGGTCTCTGTTACAGGAAGTGAAGCCAATAATGAGCTAGGCTCAGAAGTATTTGTCCAACATCTCGGCGGTTTACATTCCGGGGATTCACAATGTACAGGCGGACTTCCTCTCGCGGGTTCAAATGGACAACAACGAGTGGTCTCTCCACAGAGAGGTGTTCAAGTGGCTTCTGACCCTGGAAGTACTTCCAGAGGTCAATCTGTTTGCTTCCCCATGCAATCACAAAATGCCCAGATATTATTCGAGGTTCAGGGACCCTCAAGCATATGGAATAGATGCTCTCTCAGATCAGTGGGGGTTTCAGAAGGCTTATGCCTTCCCTCCGGTACTGGTAATTCTTCAATTTCTCCGGAGGCTCAGAACAGAGAAGGTGGAGATCATTGCAGTGATTCCTTTCTGGCCCAACAGGCCGTGGTTCCCTCTGTTATCACTCCTCAGTTATCAAGACCCAGCTCCCCTACCTCTCAGGCCGGATCTACTGTCTCAAGGCACAACGTTACACCCATGCCCATCCTGCCTACACCTCAGGGTGTGGTTCTTGAGAGGGGAAGGCTTGAATCTCTATGTTGTCCTGAAGAAGCTATTCTAACTCTTCTCAGTGCCAGAAGGGGAAGTACTAATAGGGTATACGAGCGTATATGGTCTAGATTCACTGATCATATGTCTTCCAGGTCGAATCCTTGTAACTCTCCAGCAGTACAGGACATACTGAGTTTTCTCCAATCAGGACTTGACCTATCCTTAGCAGTCAGCTCACTAAGAGTTCAAGTTTCAGCCATCTCGGCCTTCACAGGAGTCTCTTGGGCAAATCATGCATTAGTTCGTCAATTCTGTAAAGGAGCTATCAGGCTTAAACCTCAAAGAAGACCTAGGTTTCCCAAATGGGACCTCCCTATTGTCTTGGATTTTCTCTCCAATCTCGGATCAGATCCAGACAAACCTCTTTCCATGAGAGACCTCACGCTCAAGACCACTTTCTTAGTAGCTGTGACTTCGGCTAAAAGAGTGTCGGAATATAGAAGTCTAGGTTTAGAAGAGCCTTTTCTGACCTTCTTTCCAGATAGGGTAGTGTTGATTCCCATGTTAGGGTCAAACCCTAAAGTGACCTCAGTCTTTCATGAAAACTAAGAGATTTTACTGCCTACTTTCAGAACAACGGATAATCAGGATGTTCATCCACTTGACGTAGGCCACACTCTAAAACAATGCCTGGAGGTCACGGCTCCGTTCAGACAAACAGAATTTCTTTTCGTTCTTCTCCATGGTAAAAACAAGGGAATGCGAGCTTCGGTCAGATCAATTTCTTCTTGGATTGTGCAGACCATTCAGAGGGCATACAAGGCAAAGGGCTTGGCTCCTCCAGAGGCAGTGACGGCTCATTCGACCCAGAGTATCTCGACCCCTTGGGCAGCTTCTCGGAATGTTGCGCCTGAAATCATTTGTAGAGCGGCTTCTTGGTCTTCTATTAACACATTTGTCTCTCACTACTGTGTTGAGCCTGCTGCTATGTCATCCATTAATTTTGGTTTACAAGTATTGTCGGTTGACAATGTTAAATAAATTTGGTTTCTTTGCTCAAACATTTTTACCCACCCGGGTGTGTTTGGCGAGTTATTTCCCGCACGTATGCTGCCGTGGAGCCTGTCAGGAAGACGGAAAATGTATATCAAATACACACCGTAATTTTCCTTTCCTGATAGGCTCCATGGCAGCAGGAGTCCCTCCCAAATGTCTGGAGTAGGCTAGTTATGGAACATGGATAGCAGCCTAGAGCAAAGATTTATGGGAGAGGGGTCCTATTGGGTAGTTATGGAGGCGGGGCCTACCCACACGTATGCTACCATGGAGCCTATCAGGAAAGGAAAATTACGGTAAGTATTTGATATAAATTTTCAGTTTTTCTGCTCCAGAGGCAATTGGATATTTCCTGTTGCCTATAAATGTTAATATCAAGTTATATTTTGCGCATTTAAGGAATGCATTTCAGCTCTTTGTTAAAACAATCTATTGAGCATTCCAGATCTAGTTCTTAACCACTTCCTGCCCGCCGTATGCAGAATGACGGC